>NW_026000242.1:24163554-24170286 GCF_001458135.2 Marmota marmota marmota
AAGAGGAGAGTGAGGAGGGAGAGAGAGAGGAGGAGAGGGGAGGGGGGATAGTAAAGGATAGGAAAGGCAGCAGAACACAACAGACACTAGTATGGCAATATGTAAATCAATGGATGTGTAACTGATGTGATTCTGCAATCTGTATATGGGGTAAAAATGGGAGTTCATAACCCACTTGAATCAAAGTGTGAAATATGATATATCAAGAACTATGTAATGTTTTGAACAACCAACAATAAAAAATTTAAAAAAAATAAATAAAAAAAATAAAATCAAGAATCAATAAATGGGATGGATTCAAACTAATTCCCATGTTTTTGTGGTACTCCAAATATCAAATATCACCTGGATTTTTCCCTATTATGTGGGACTGAGGAAGTACCTGGCTACACAAAAGGTTTTTATTGCTCTTTAAACAGACTTTCAGCCACTTCTCTGTATTCATGCCAACCTGACTGCAAACACAATCTCAGAGTCTCATAGTGCCACCAAATTACATGGTCTACAAGGACTCGAACTTGTTGATGCTTAGCATCCTCATTGGCTCTTAGAAAACTTTTTTGCATTTGTTTCTTTTCGTCTCTTGTTTAAACTTCTAAACTGCTGTGGTGTCTCTTCTCCCATTCACCATTTCTTTGTGGATTTAACTCCTTTAAAAGTGTTGTCATACTGTTGTGTGGAGGAGTCTTCAATCTACTCCTATGACTACTTGACCTACCCATGTTACCTAAATAATTTATTAGAATTATATTATTTTTAGTAACTAGTTTAACTAATGATAAAGTCAGATTCACAAAATAAAATTCCAACTTTGTTTCTTTTGTCTGAATATGTTTCATTTTTAGTGGAAAATCCAGTTTGTGATATCTATAGAGGTTAATCCACTTAGAGTTTTCTCAGCCCATTCAAAGGTTATTACAATTCCTAGTTTCAGTGTTTTCTTGTTTTTCTTCTAGCCTTTGATACTTGATGCTGGTGACTGTAATTTCAAGAAGTCTCTAAGCCTGGAACTTATTAATGCCATATTTTTTGCACTATTATCTACATAGAAAAGTGTTAGGCTATCACTTACCTATTCCTGAGTCATATCCTTAAAACCCTATGTTGTTCTTAGAATTTACTTCTTTTGCATTAGGCTCAAGTGGGAAACAGGTAAACTGATTCTTTCAAAAACTGACAGCTTTTCAGTTGTTTAGCAAACTTAGCACAGAATCTATCTAATTCCTATATATGCCTCTGTTTCTAACTATTTTGTTCCTTTCCTAATTTTTCAGTCTGGTTATATTTTATTTATCTAAGATAAGAAAAGAAGGGAAAATAAGACAGATCATTGCCTTAGCATGCAATTTTTAAGGATATTATTTAGATCAGAAGCCAAGATGAACCTTATTTTGTTTCCACTCTCTGTCTTCCTTCTTTAGTCACCAAAATGAAGCTTAGTTTAAATGGAGAAATGTTAAACACACATACAATGAGTTATAAACATATGTATATTTTTATGCATCCATTTATTTTAATTAATAAATAGCTAAGCACAACAATAGCTAACAAACTTCTACAATAATTTATGTATAATTAATATAAATTTATGGATATTTTACCTATAATAGCATAAGCAATATGCATTATTATTTAATTTGTTATTAAGACAATATTAATGAATAATCTTAGTACAAAAACTGTGTATAAAAATACCTATTAAACTCTCCAAGTATTTTGTTGGCATAAATTATAGATGTAAAATTACTGGATTAAGATTAATTTTTTATGAAATATGACAATATGATTTCAATGCAGTTCTTACTAATCCATACTGTGAGCAGTTTAAAAGTCTTTTTTGAGACTTTCCTCTCAAAAGTTTGTGAGAATAAGCTTATAAACTTGCTTGCATTGTCTCAGAAACAAATGTTGGTGGACACCTAATACCTAAACCATACAGTTGATAAATGAGATTGTGACTCATCTAATTGGCCTTGTTAATTCTTTTCACTTTAAAAGTACAATTATGGAAGATGAAATTGAGTTTTAATTATTAGCATATATCTAAATAAGTTAATAGCCAAAAATCCTTGTGAAATACAGGAGAGATTTTAAATATTCTAAGCAGAGTTTGGATCAAAATGTCCTAAGAATCAACCTTAGTATTTTTAGTCATCTATTGTTCAGTCCAATAAAGAAAGATGACAGATTCCCGGACAACTATGCCAAAATTCTATCTCTGAATTCATCTATAATAGATGAGAAAAGATTCCTGAGAATAAGAAAAACTGGAAATAACTTCATATAATATAATCCAAAAACCTGAACTCCGCATCAATCATAAAAAATACCTAAAGCATCTGTAATATTTACTATGTTCCAGTAATTGTTACTTCTTTTAATTACAAAGATAGGCTGCAAGATGTTTAGCATTATTGCATACATTTGTAGATGATAATAATAGGCACAGATAATAAGTAACATGTCCACATCTAAAGGTTTGATGAAAAATCCCAAAAGTTTAAGATTATCTGCTCAAAGCAGTCTCCTAACTGACTCTGCATAATGACATTGGTGAAATACATTATTAAATAACAAAATATTTGACGATTTTATCTATAATTTGCCAGCTAGATTTGTACCTGAATTTATCTCTAGGATAATGACATTTTCTAGTAAGGCCTATTACACAATAATATTGGCTTTCAGTTTTACACAAATATCTGTCTGGACAGCCTCTTCCCTGACAAGCATATATCATTTAAACAAACAGCATCCACTTTGCTAGGGAACTGAATGATGATTACAGGAAATTTCTGTTCCATGAGTTGTGAGCTCATCTGAAGTCAACTCTGTAGTTTTATACATGTGCCCTCGAAGAGCGAACAATACCTACACTGAAAGAAAACTGGGACAAATATCTATTTACAAGAGGAACCAAAAAATACAAGCTATCAGACTAAGCAAAACTAGGACCAATTCTTTCACGAGAACATTGTGAAAATGTTTCCCCATTAGCTGAATTCTCCTAATAAGTAGGAGATCCAACAGAGAAGATAAAGATAGAAAAATCATCTTAAAATAGTGCTGTATTTGTATATTAATCTTTGCAGAATAAAAAGGGTCCCCAGGAAGCATTTTTTTAATTTAACTGATAATGGGAAAAGAAGCCCCAAATCATCTGTTTCCAGGTACCCTTAAAGCTTTCCTTATGATCAGGAGCCAGGTGAAGAACAAAGGCACAGTACTTAGTCATGTTTGTTCTCTTAGATTTTACACAATTCTCACTAGGCCCTTGACTTTCCAAAAAAAAAAAAAAAAAATCCAATTAACTTGATAGCTGTACAGAGAGGGTAGAGCAGTCAACTCCAACTATTTAAGTGATTCTGATTAACTTGTATTCTAAAGAAGTTATCCTTATCACCAGGTGTCTGAGAAGTATGGGGAGGAGCCACACACCAGGTTTCTCTTCCCTGGTGTACTAAGGAAAAAAGCGGTCTGATGAAGAAAGAATGCTCAAGGAAGGCCCAGGTGTGTTGGTTTCATAAGCACAGCTGTAGGACATCACATGTGCCTTGCTTAGTAACACTCTTCTTAAGCCAGGGCTTCACTTGTGTTATCTCTCTTAAGTATAATCTTCCACATGTCTTTATCTGTTTGGAGAACTGATCCCAAAATAAAATGCTTACAAATTTCTACTCTAAATCATATTTCAAAGACAAAACTTCCAAATTCTGATATTGCGAAATGTCATGAAAGTATACAAAAACAACTAAACTCTTTACAGAGAAGTCTAATCTCATAGTTTGATGAAAATTTTTGGCAACTGCATAATATTACTGTTATATTTTTTAGAAATTCATTATTTTAAAACCACTTAGTGTTATTTGCTATATTTTCTATTCATGTGTTACTTAGAAAAAAATTACTAAGCATTTATCCATGTAAAATATCGAGATCAAAGTTTCTTTTTTAAATTTATCTTTCCTATCAAGCAAAAATTAATATAAGTTCCTGTTTTATCAGACCATGTGCAAGGAATTTCAGATACATTCCCTCCTTTAATCCAAAAAATAAGCCCACATGGTAGATATTATTATTTCCATGTTAGATTAAAATTAAAACATGAACACTGATATTGCAATGTTCCAAGAGTAATAGTGAAGAGAACCATTGTTTTAAGATGTATTAGTCTAAATTAATCTTTTTTGGTTTAAAATCACTATATCTTAGTTATTTATATCATATGCATGTATAGTGAATGGTAATAACATGTAAATAATTATACATTGTCCATTTATTTTTAGCCCATTATAATGACATGATTCTCTGTTACTCTAAATACCTTGTATTTATTTCAAAAGTAATATTTAACTATTCAAGAGAACATGACTTTCACATCAGCTATTAGAAGAAAATTTTAAATAAAGGTATGTTACAGAATTTTTATTTTGATAAAATCTTTTAATGTTGTATAATTAACATAATTTCTTATTATGGCTTCTCTTCAGTGTTTTTTCATGACATGTAAACAGTTTAGCTATCACTCTATGCAGATGTTCATGAATTATTGATCTAATCTCTGTTTAACCAAAACCACTTTGCTCTACTTTTTTCTGTAAATGGTGTATATTATGTAAAAATACAAAGAACTAAATTATTCATGAATTAGAGCGATGTTTTCAAAATACAACAGTACTACTTAAAATAAATTCCACCAATGTTCAATAGCAGGAGCCTTATTTAACTTCTAAAAATGTATACGATATAATTAATATTACTAGATATAATTTGTGGGTTAGAAATAATAATATTTTAACTATAGCACTAAAGATTTCATTGCTGAATTAAATAAATTATACTACTAAGATTTTCAAATATGAATTTCTCAGGCCTTCTGGTTTATCTCCTAAACATCTAAAGTAGAATTCAATGAATTTTTATCTTTAAGATTACTATTCCTTAAAGCAAAATGTGCAAGTGTTAAAATTGGATTCCTGTAAATTGTTAAATTTGAGTCTGTGCCATAAGTCTATTTTGGGAAAGCAAAAATTGGTTTTCTTGTAAACTTTTGTTCCACTTGAAGTCCTCCAGAATATTCAAGGGCAAAATATGTTTCTTTAATTTAAAAGGGTATCTATTTTTATATGCATGTGAAATGTTTCATGCAGTTTTTCTACCTAATTCAATCCCTCAGTATGCTGCAAAGTCAGTATGAAAACTTTTTTTTTTCTTCCTATCACAACTGAAGGTTGTTTTCAAACAAAATCTTCTGAAAAGAGAATTCAAGTTTCCAGGTGAAGGGAGAAGCACTGTTTAGTTGGTTGAATAAGAAATAAGTGTGGCACACTGCTCTTTTTTCTTTAGGTGGAAAATGGTGAATATATGATGCTTCTTTTCCTTTCAAGGCAATGTCATGTATTATCAACAAATAATAACCAGCATGTACACTGCTGTTCAAAAACACATTTGATGAGGGATCTGAAGTTCTGTTCTATTTAATGTAGTTATAAAAATAACTTCTAAATAATAACTCAGTCGAGAGAACATGAATGATTAGGTTTGAGCTTTTGCTTTCAAAACCAGAAAGTGATGAATAGAAGAGAGAGACTTACAAGCGAAAGAAGAGGAGGAGAAGGAGGGTGAAGACACATAAAAAGGGAGGAAAAATGTTCATATTTCAGCTTATTCTCTTTTCTCAAGAAGAAGAGTGCTATTTCTTTTATTAATACAGTCTCTAGGAGCTATCCTTTATTAAGCATCTATTATCTTCCATTATTATTTTTATCATTTTCAATCCTCATAACAACATTGTGTTCCTTGTATATAGAAGAACTAATAGTAAAAACTTAGGTAATTTGCTCCCAGTTGTGCAATCTAGACTCAGGCATACTTCTTAAATTCATCTTTTCCATCATAAAAATCATTTTAGAATCAACCCCTCTTACTTTAAGTCGTAAGCTGCAATTCATCAGTTCTTTAGTTTTATGCTTGCATATTCAAAGGTGTGGCTCCCATACATCTTTTCAGGACTCAATACAAATGACACCTTGAAAATGAAGCATCCCTTGATCTTCAAAACTGGAGAAATTCTTTTACTTAAGAGTTCAGTTCTCAATGAAAGTTCTTATTACACTGTCCCTTATCCTACCATTAGTTTTCTGAATATCTCTACTAATTTGTAAGTTTGGTGGCTATACTCAGTCTCATTTCTAAAATTCTTACAACTCTACTGTTATTAGGTATATTAATTACTGAAGATATGACTCCATTATGAATGAAAGGACAAAAGAATTGATAGTAGAATGAGTTAATTAATTGTCCTTGAAATAATTGATCTGATCACACATTCTGGGTTTTGCTTTTTGGGGAGGGAGAGGGGAAAGTCATACACTCATTAATGTCAAAATTCAAAGTAAGATCCTATTTTATACTAACTTCCATCATTTCAAGGTTACCAACATGTTTATTTTTGCATAAAACATGCATACTAAAAATTATTTAAATAAAATAATTGTTTCTTAGTATTACCAACCTTACTTCATAGTAATAGACCAAATTTATATATTTATATATATATATATAATATTCTGATTTATTGTACATGATGGCAGAATACAATTCATTTCATATTATACATATAGAACACAATTTTTCAAGACACTGATTGTACACAGAATATTTGCACACCATTCATGTCTTATTCATGTACTTAGGGTAATGATGTCTAACTCATTTCACCATCATTCCTAC
>NW_026000242.1:24170524-24188647 GCF_001458135.2 Marmota marmota marmota
TATATATATATATATATATATATATATATATATATATATATATATGTGTGTGTGTGTGTGTGTGTGTGTGTGTATGTGTGTATTACTTTTAAATGAAAATTCATAAACAATGCGACTAGGGAATAAAACAGACTGTTTAAGGTTTTAATTTGTATACAAACTTATTTATTTTGGTTTAAATGGTTATAGGTAAATATATTAATAATAATAATAATAATAATAATAATAATAAAGCAGTGTCTATAGTTATCAAGTAGAATTCATATACATATTTATTAATATTTCAATTAAATCTGGGAACTTTAGCTTTCTTATCAATACTATGAAAATACTTTCATCTTGGTCCTTTGGGTTTTAGGTGCTTTTATGGAAAATGTGGGTATGATGAGTTTGTTAGGAAATATAATGGTTACTTTGGATACATTTTGTTTGTAAGTAAATAATATTTTCATTAAATAAGAAATTTCTTATTTATTAAATTTCACTTCTCTGTCTTCATAGAGTACAGTAATCTTACATCTGGCCCTGTGAAATAGAAACTTTAAAAGAAAAAAAAAACTTTTTTGAAGTTGAATGAAGGCAACTTTTTCTACATGAATTTAAAAAAAAGATAGATTAATCATAATAAAAACCCACAATACAAAATACACTTCCTTTAGCATCTGTTGTTTCTAAATATGGCTAGAGATAATTAAGAGAAAAAGTTCTGCATAATACACTTTCAACCTTGAAGAGTATACTGAACATATAGAATAGTAAGGGCAAAGTGCTAGGAACAACTACTTTTATTTTATAAAATAAAAGTATAAATAATGTTACTGGAGCACAAAAGAGAACTAATTGACTGCCTGTAGGTGGAGCAGAAAACATTGGGAAAATTATGTGAGGTTTCAAAAATGTGGTGGGCATGTCTGTGGAGAATCTGTATCAAGAATCATCCTGGCCCTGGAGGATGAGACAGGAGGATTGCTCAGCAAAAGAAAGGCACTAAGCAACTCAGTGAAATCCTGTCTCTAAATAAAATACAAAATAGGTTTGGGTAGGTGGCTCACTGGTGCAGGGGCCCTGAGTTCATTCCCCGATACCTACCCCACAAAAAGTAGAATCATCCTGGAGGATCATCTTGAACATGGCAGGTGAACATGGCAGAAATACGGATAAATGTAAAACATTTTTGTCACTTTTTAATGCAAATGTAGCAATGGAGTCTTCAGGATAAATCCTAATCCAACAGAAGCAGGGTTTTTATAGGAGGAGGAGATTAACAAACAGACAACATACAGAGACACTATGTGAAGACACTGAAAAACACAGCCACCTAGTAGCCAAGGAAAGAGGTCTTAGGTGAAATCGTCAATGCCAATACAGTGTGAAGGATATGGTTACCTACTTGTCCTCCCTCTACACCCTAAATAATCCCACCACAAAAACTCCTCCAATGACTTGGCCATGACCCCTACCCACCAAAAGGGCCAGCCAAAAGTAACTAACTCCTCCCATGGCCTGGCTCTGTTAAGGCTGCATATAAAACCCAGACCCTCATGTTGGCCCACCACCATTGTGCCCCCAAATATGTGCTCCTCTGGTGCTAAATAAAACATCGCTGTTCCAAGAGGTCTGCCTCCATTTTTCTTTTCTTTTTTTCTTTTTTCTTTTTTGGTACCAGGGATTGAACTCAGGAGCACTAGACCACTGAGACACATCCCAATCTCTTTTTTGTATTTTATTTAGAGACAGGGTCTCACTGAGTTGCTCAGTGCCTCGGTTTTGCTGAGGCTGGCTTTGAACTCACCACTGCCCCTGCACCCTGAGCTGCTGGGATTACAGGCCTGGACCACTGTGCCCAGCTCAATTTTTCTTTTTGTTATTCCCTCCCACGTGCTTTCATTTGATTTCCTGACCAGGGAAACAGGATGTTTGGGGGTTCTTTTCACACCTTCCCTTTCCAGGGAACCTCCAGTTTTTTATCTGTCTCCATGAGACCTCCTCATCAGAGACCACTTTCTGCCAGGCACTCATCAGTGCTGCCTGAAAGGAAAACGAGGAAGGAAAGATGGGTAACTGAGAAATGAAAGATGGAGACAAGCAGAGATACACCCTAAATCTCTAGAGTTTATTTGTCAGAGCTGACAAAGGCCATCAATCTATAGAGAGAAGAGAGAAACAAAACAGGCTTGGAGTCTGGGACTTTGTAGGGCAGGCTCAGGAATCAGAGCTGGGCAGGTCCTAATGTGAGCAGTTAGGGGTTGGGTTGGTATGAGAGAGTGGTGAGCCTTTCTCAGAAATGTCCTTGGGCATGAAAGCAAAGCTTTTTCCTTAAAATGGTGTCTGTTACTTAAAATGGCCATCCAGTTGGAAACAAGGACCTTATACTGCCACCATGGTAAGGTATGTTTTGAGAAGAAGTGCCAACTGGGTTTAGTTCCCACATATCAGCCCTGTTTCCCTGTTCCCTCACTCCAGTCCCCATGGCCATAGGGAGAGCCACCACTCTGCTAAGGACAGGCTCAGTCCAGAACTGCCCTTTCCCAACAGGCACCATAGGAGGGCCACCTATGCTCCAGCTCCTCCACCTTCTCACCCTGGCTTGGAGACTGCTGGCCCCTGGCCCACCCACCAGTCTGCAAACACCAGGCTCACCACCAACCCAACCCACCCAAGAGAGAGTATGGGTCAGGCTACTCTGATGATTTCCACTGCCAACCTATGAGTCTACCCCTCTGTGATGGGGCTCACACCAGGGGAGGAAGCATACATGTGGGGCCACACCCCTGGGATGCCTGCACTACAGCAACCGTGTGGGCATCACAACATCAGCTGCCATCTTGCATCAAAAGAGGTGGATTGGGTTCCCCTTCACCCAAATGTTGGGAGTGTCTACCCTGACTTGCTTCAGTTTCTTTTTTGTGGGAAAAATTTAGTAGCTTTGAGACAACTGAAGGCAGCTGACTGGGGCCACTCCCAGGACTGCATGAAGGTCTTATGTCTGGAATCTGACCTACATTTCTGATAACTCTGGCAATTCATTTTCTATTAATCTCATTCCAGTACTCATGTCTTTTTGTTTCTCTCAGGAGCATCCCCAGCCGCTCACGTGCGCGTGCACACACACACACACACACACACACACGACTTTAAAAAATGTTTATTGTTTGTTTGTTTGTTTTTTTCTGAACCAGGCTTTTGCCATGGAACCCTCAACTGACTGAAGACATTCTTAAAAGGAAAACCCAAACTGCTCTCCCCACATTGCCCGCCTCTCAGCTCGAAGCAGCAAGTAAATATCTTCCTTCTGAAAATTTAAGATTTAAAAAAATTTAAATTTGCACAACTAACTGGCAAATATCCTCCCTTAAATTGAAATAGTTATCAAGAAGTTAATAGTAGCCTCTATTCTGAGTGAAGCCCCAGCCAGAAGTCATGGAAGGAAAGAGAAACTGGTGACCTCTAGAGGCTCCAGGATCAGGGAGCTATCCAGTAGCCACAGAGACAATTTTCTCAGCACAGGCACCTGTATTTCTGCTCTTTTTATTTCGTTCAGAGGGAAGCCTCATCCTCAAAAGGAATAATAGACTATTTTAATTACAGCCATGTTATTTTTATTTCTTCTAAGACTCTTTTTTTTTAATTCTGTATTTTTGACCTCATTTTATGGTGAATTCTATGTGCCTACATTAATATTTATTTTTTCTGACCATTCTTATTTTATAAAGGTTTTTAACACTGTTTTTGTTCAGAGGACAAATTCTTCAAGGGTTAACTGTCAATCTAATAAAGGCTTTTATAAACATTTGTAGCATTACAGTGGAGATCTGCCTACAAATAGTTACAAGTTACATTTACTGTCTGTCTTGCATAATGTGTGTATGCTGGTGTATTGTCATGTCTACATCTGTTTGGTATCAAAATTGGCATATGGATAAATGAGTGCTCAAATTAAAATTTAAAATTTAACAAAAAAAAAAAAGAAAGAAAATGGACCCAAATACCTTTAATTTGTGTGATTTAAAAGGTTCAGTTTACATTGGGTAAACAAATGAGTAAAGATGTCTTTAAAATTACTAACTCACAAGTTTTTCAAGGTGGTCAACTACTAATGAAAGATTGATCTACAGAATGTCTAAATGTAATATGCCCACCATTTATAGGATTTTTAAGAGATGGCTAAAGCTGTTAAATGCACTTGTCTGATATGGGATTAATCATAAATGAATTTGTTAGAATCATCTGATTAATTTCCAGTCACTCTTCCCCAATAGTCACCTTAAAAAGGCTGATGAGATATAGGAAGTGAATGTTGAGTGACCCACACCTCCATGGTTTCCTGAGGTCAGGGCACCCCCAACCACCATTCACACAGCCATGGCTGAATCTTCAGAGTGACTGTTCCCCCCCACCTCTCTCCCTTCACCTTGCCATCTTCCCCCAGTCCCTCCCCTCCACATCACCCTGCAGACCTCCAGTTCAGAGATCTTTTTGCCATTTTGTTCCTGCTTCCAACACCGGCCTTCTCATTCTCTGGAGAGGTAAGACTTCTATCCAGTCCCAGCAGATAGGTAACCTGCCCCAAGATCCCACCTTTTAGCTAGCCCATATCCTAGGGGTCCTCCACCACTGAGATTGGGATAAAGATGTTTCCCCAGTCCCCAATAGGAAAAATTCAGTACAGTAACTGGCACATCTGTGACGTAAGAGTTCAGAGGATGCTCTACTCTCAAACCATCACATCCTTTGGACCTCTCTGAATATGGGAGTTACCCAGTCAGTTCCCAAAGACACCCACTTGGGCTGTCTCCTTACTAATTTTAAGACCCTCTACTCCCAAAATTATCTCAAAATTAAACGCTTCATTAGCTCAACACTCAAATTTGGCTACAGGATACATTAGATAATCAGCAACCATGGCTAAAGTATGGAACTCTTGATAAAGAAACTCTCCAGGCTTTGGAAAAATTTTTAATACAGAATGGCAAGTTGTCCAAAGTTCCCCACCTCAAGGCCTTCTTTTTCCTCTGCTCAAACCCATCCCTATGCCAACCTTGTTCCACTTTGCAGTTACTAATTATGGACTCACAATTTTCTTCTTCATTCACAGTCCCACAGATATCTCATGAACCCCCCCACCCTACAGATCCCAGGGTCCCAAGGCCTTCCCTCTGGCCTCCCACTCCCCTTCAGGTTTCCATTTCCAAAGCCCCACCAAGTCCTCATTAGATCTTCCTCCACAAACCCCACATTCTCCTTCCCCTTTACCATCTCCTTCCCATACATAGTCAAAACTCTCCCAGTAAAATATGTGTTCCCTCTCTGGGAAGGGGAGGAGTCTAAAGGGACCATCCAAGTCCATATCCCCTTCTTCATGATAGTATGTCTCAAATAAAGGAAAGATTAAGCCCCAGTAGATAAGCTTAATCTTTCCTTTATTTGAGACATAATATCATGAAGAAAGGGATATGGACTTGGATGGTCCCTTTAGACTCCTCCCCTTCCCAGAGAAAGAACACATATCCTGCCCAATATAGGAAGAAGTTTACCTACCCGACTCTGATATACCATCTCACTTGGGCAGATGTATATTATATATTAACTTTCACCCCGACCAATGATGAATGTACCTGCATGTGGCAGGCCACTAGGGATGCACACCTTCTACAGGGCAAAAACCCTGATACCCATCCAGCAGCAGATGCTGCTATCCCTGCAGCTGAACCTGATTGGACATATCAGCTTCAAGACCCCAGGGTAGTGAGACTCCAACACATGATTACTTGCCTCCTTGACGGAATGACAAAAAGTTCTCACACCAGGTTATTTGGGAGATGATAAAGGTAATTATTCAGGGACCTGATGAAATTTCACCCTATTTTTGGCCCAACTTTCTGAGGGCATTACCAAATATACAAACTTGGACACGAACAGTCCTTGTTGTATTCTTTTTCTCCATTTTAATTTTATCAGAGGATCTGTATGTGACATCCACAGGAAACTCAGACAGTTAGAGAAGGGTCCTGAGTCTCCCCAACAGTTGCTTTTGGATATGGCTTCCAAGGTCTTTAACAACAGAGAGAATGAGTAAGAAAGGGAACAAGATAAATAGCTTAAAATTAAAATATCAGCTTCTGGTCTCAGCCATTCAGGACCCTAAAAACGTTCCTGAAGCTCATGGCTCCACTTGACCCTTTAATATCCCTGAGGCTCAGGGATCCACCGCCCCCTCTAGTGAAAAACTCAGGCCCTGATTTTGATATGGGCAAACTAGACACTGGGCAAGAACCTTCCCTAACTTGAGACCCCTGCCAAGTCAGGTCCCAACTGTGGAAACACTGAAAGATAGACTATCCCCAGGAGAGGACATGCCTTCCCCTGGCACAGTTCCCTGATTCCCAAGTCCCATTCACTGAGTTACTGGAATTAGCTACCATCTCCCATAATAGATCCCTGAATATTTATCTTCCTCTTACGAATACTCTTTCACAGTCAATATGAATCAAAATTATATAATAATCTTCTGTTTTTCCCCTTTCTCTTTTCATGTCTAATCAGTCAGGAACTGCATTTGATTATACATCTTTGTTTTTATATTAGAAAACTACCTCAGAGTAGCTTAAGAAAAAAATGAGATTTATTGGCTCAGGTATCTGAGGATAGAATATAGAAAAGGAGCTGCAGGAAACAAGATCATAATGTACCACTAAAATTGTAGTTTAATATCAACAGGCATCCACTTTTCCAACCGTGTGTCATTTCTTCTCATATCTACCAAGAACTGAGCCCCAAATTAGTTCATGTTTATAATTCACTTACAGAGTCTCACACATGATAAGTGTTCAGTTAAAAATATTACCATCGTTTATT
Source organism: Marmota marmota marmota (assembly GCF_001458135.2). Lineage (NCBI taxonomy): Eukaryota > Metazoa > Chordata > Mammalia > Rodentia > Sciuridae > Marmota > Marmota marmota. The sequence continues at coordinate 24,177,380 of NW_026000242.1, forward strand.
GTTACAATTGTCATTATTAATACATCTATTCAGTATTAAGAAAAGAAGATACCATCAACTGCAGTTTGAGGGAAGACATCTGTTGCTTGGCTTGGAGTGAGGTTGAAAACCAATGGTAGAAAACTTGAATTGGAACAACTTGGTTTGCTACTCTAAAATCACGCAGATTGAGATGGAAACTCACATCCAAAAAAAAAATAAAAATAAAAATAAAATAAAAAGAATTATTTTCTCCCAAGAAAAGAGAAAAGAAACCAAATAAAAACTAATGACTATTAGTTTATTACATTCCTAATTTACATGGGCACAGAGGCATACTTTTACATTTTTTCTGCCACATCCCTAGTTCAGTCTTTCTCATAAATAATAGTCTTCCATTGTATTGCAGGTTATTATGTTCAATAATAATTTCTTACAATCATATCATGAATTCACTGTATGAATCTCCTCTTATGAACAGTTCTGTTTCATCTCTGTGACCTTCAAGCAATGTTAAATGACTCCCCATTGCCTCAAACTTAATATGTAAATTCCATACATTTTCTAGTACTGACTATTCTATTTGTTTTTCAGCCAAAATAGTTATCCCATACTTTTGTCAAATAAGAGAATTCACTTACCCCAATATGCCTTGTAGTTTCTAGTCTCTTTCCTTTCTTTAAATTAAGCTCTCAGCTTCCAATATACTGCTTGCCATCACATTTCTCTATCCAAATTAGACATTATGTGTGAAGGTCCTCTTAAGCTCTAAAACACAAATAATTGTTACCATTACTAGCACACACATTGTAATTTGTATTTTACATGTTAACTTTCCCCAAAAAGTCTTTAGCAACTTAGTAATTAAAAAATAATCTCATACTTTTCTGAGATTTAAGTGATATTTATTTTTCTAAATATTTCTTTTAATTTCTATTTTGGATTAATATAATTTTACAACTATTCTCACCTAAATGAGTGTAATTTTCTGGATAACATTCACCTTACCTAGTCCCTAACTCATAAAGAAGGTTCTATAAGAAACTAGTTAGTATTATTAGAAAACAACTCATTTGTTTATATATAGCTTACATACTTCTGTACAGAAGTGATAGACTTATTATTGCAACAGGGATTTTATGGCCTACAAAGCCTAAAATATTTATTGTCTAAACTTGCCTCAGATAAAAAGGGTTTCCATTGCCTTTGCAAAGTCTGGTGCAATATTAAACATGTAGTCAATGAACTTGAAATTGATTTAAATAAATGTGTATGTATTTATTGAATATTGATTTTAAAATAGACTACAAACTTGTTATATTCTAAGTGTTTTATGGAAGGACATTTTAATTATTAATAGACCAATGGAATCTTATGGGGTCTAACTTAATACTACTCAGACAAAGTTTAATGTTTCTTCAGTTGAATGCTACATGTTATTTTTTGTAAATTTGTTCTATTTGATTTGTTCTATTGAATCATTTTTAAGCAAGATTATGAAACAAGTTAGAGATCTGGGAAGGAATGTCATTATTGATTAAATATTATATGAGAAATGCATGTTGTGCAGCTCTTTCACAAATGTTTGAACCAAAAAATGGTGAATGTGATCTATTTTGTTACAAAAATGCCAACATAAATTAATGTTTACTTCATTCATGAGCAATCAAGATACTCCACAGTTGGAGGTACATAAATCAAAATCACTTCATCTTTCCAAATTATATTAGTTGATTATGCAATTTTTTAAAATCTAAAATAATCAAGAATTCTTTAAAGAAAACTTTCCAAGAAAGTTTTAAAGTTGGTTAATAATCTTAGAAAGTTACCTGACAAAATTCTGACCTCTACCACAGGGAGATTTTGATTCTACTATTAATTCTTACTATTATAAAAACAGTCATCACTGATTTTCATCAACTCTGAAATGGGCCACTCTGGATTAATGTGAAGTGTTCAGTTTTGGAATTGTCTTTCCTGAACCATTACCTGAACTACTTATTTTTCTCAGAATACATCTGATATTCATAGATTGAAAAGTACAGAAAAATGTTGAAAGTTCTTTCAATACCAGAAATTGTAGGCAAATGTTATATGTATTTAAAGGTTTTCATTTTCATTAGCTTCTCTTAAAAGAAAATCTGCAATAAAAGAAATGTTTAGAAATCCTCCTTAGGTGATCTTATTTATTCTGTAATCATCTATCTGGTAAATTTTCTAGATTAGTCCCTAGTCTAAAACACTTTTGATCTTCATATTTACATGTACAGTAACACATTTTACAGTATTCAAACTGACTTCTTCTAGTTAGTAATATACAATTAAGTTTCTCCCATGTCTTTTCATTTCCTTTTAAAGCTGATTAATATTTTATTAATTAGGTTACCACTTTTCATTTGTCTACTCACCTACTAAAAAACAGCTTGACTGCTTTCACGTTTTGACAACTATAAATAAAGTTGTTATAAATACCCATTTGCAAGACTTTGTATAGATAAATTCTTTTTTCTTTATTTGGGCAAATACTTAGTAAGTAAATTACCAAACTGTTTGGTGAGTCAAGATTTAGTTTTATAAATAAGTGACAAACTGTTTTCCAAAGTGGCTACACACACTCAGATTTCACCAGCAATGACTGAGAGTTTCTGTGGCTCTACATCTCATCAGTGTTTGATGTTATCATTTGTTTTTTGGGGTTGGGTTCATTCTAATAAGGTTTCAATGTCCTATAGTTCTACTGTCTACATTTCCTTCAGGGTTAGTTAATTTAAAAGACTCTTTATTTCTCTAAAATTTTGTTTTATAAAATACTTATTTATACTAAATTTGTGTTTTAATTTGCACAATATTCTTTTTTTGTGGATTGGATGACCAATAATATCAACTTAATGTGAAATTTTGATGTGATATACCTTGACATACCATACCTACATTTTTTAAAAAATTTCAGTTTATGTCAATAAAACTGTTTTTTAAAAAAACATTAATTAAATAGATATCCAGGAACTGTAATGAGAAGACTACCTTGATAGGTAACAATCACAATCGATATCATCCAATGTTAATATAAGATGTAGTCAACTACTCCATATGTGCATACTCGTGATTTTTTCTTGTAAACATAATTTCTGTGAGTTGAAGAATGAATTTTTGAGTTGGTAAAACTTTATGAAGTGGGACCTAGTGAAAGGTAATCAGATCATGCTGATACCACTGTGTTGAAGGGATTAACAGTGGAGTAGGTTGAGTCTGGTTGGAGCAAATTAGTTTCCATGAGGATGGATTGTTATACAAAAAATAAGCCTGGTCTCTCCCCAGCTATACTTCCTGTCTCACCAGGTGATCTCACCTTCTTGCATGTGTTACATGGTATAAAGCCATCCCATCATGTTGTAATGTAGTTGTGCCAGTGCCAATATGATACACTTAGACCTCCAGAACTGTGAATTAGGTAAACCTGTTTTGGGTTATAAAGTCCCTCGTATCAGTTATTCTGTTATAACAACAAAAAATGGACTGATACTGATGCTTTGTTTTTTGCTTCCTTTTTATTAAAACTCTGCATGATATACTATGTAGAATTAACTGGAATACATAGGTTACTATTAATATAGTGTCAAATTGTGGGGAGTGGGGAAGAGTTCTACAGTCCTATGATTATATTTCATTTTTTTTTTTATAAAACTGTGTTCAGAGATTGTCAACTTCACGATTGCTTCAAAGCACAACCCTCCCCACCCCCAACCCCACACACACCCTGCTTAGGTGGGACAGGATATTTAGAGGAAGCTGGAACTGGGTATTACCCTCCCTACAGGTGAGCCAAGGCTCTGATAAAACTCCAGCAGGTTAAATTCTGGTAAAATAATTTCTCCTCACGTTAGGCCTTGTTGGGAAGAGCAGAAAGTCTGACATATTTCAATATGGCACCACCCTTGCCAGAAGCATGAAGTAGTCTTTCTCTGATATTTACTTTGAGAATATAGCAGGGCACCAGGAAATAAAACTCACATAAGTGCAGGAACTCTTTTGACTGTGTTCCATTAATTCTCAGACTCTCCACACTAAACTCTCAGTAACTCATCGATTACAATTCAGGTTTTCTTACTATGGACTAGTTCCCATGGAAAATTCTGCTTCTGGGCTTCTGTTCCGTTCAGTTTTGATTATCTTTATCCATCTTCTGTCTTTTCCAGTTTGGCAGCAGCAGTTTGCTCTGTGAACTCACTCCTCTGTTAGATCTAAGAAGAGCTGATTGTTTTCAGGACTCTTTTTATCCTCCTTTCTTTTAGCCTTTTGTTTATTAGGATGGAGTAGCAATGCTTCAGTTTCTTACATGCTGGACTGGAAAAGGCCTTTTATATTTCAAATATTTTTTCTGCCCCTTCTCTCACCTCTGCTTGTCAGACTTCATCTACACACATTAGACATCATGATGTTGTCCCCACAGTCCATTTGAGGATGTCAAATAATTTCTTGGCAATGAGTATCCTTCTTTGTGGCCATTATCATTTATATTTGTCACAGTTAATCATTTCTTACTAAAACCTTTATTTCATCTTCTTTTAGGAATGTTTCTAGAGTATAGCAAAATAATGGATTTTAGTTCTTAACCCATTAAGATTTCTTTAGAGTTTAATGTATTAGTTAAATCTTTTGCTGAAAATATCATAATTATTCTGATTTTGTCATTATAAGGACATAGTTTATTTTTTTATTGCAATCCCCAGACCTTTGTGAAAAAGGACATAGAATCAGTTAATAGTAGAATAAGGACCTTGAGGTGGAAAGCTTTGGGTAATAACAATGTTCATAGATTCCAATTACTCTGCCTTTTCCCTCTAGATAAAATGTGGGTTTCTTGATTTTGAGTGTGACTTAAGAATAATGGATGGATTCTGATACCTATACATTTTATTTTAAGGATACATAATTTTAGTATAACTTATTTCTGAATCTGTACATTAAAAAATGTATGCAGAAGATGTAAAATAAGCAAATACAAGTGCTAAGCTTAACTGGACTGTCTCATAAAGATACATTTACTTATTTTCTTCTAATGTCTGAAGCAAAGAGAGTTTATCTCCCTAACACTTCTGCTTCCCTCATTTTCACATGTTGGCATTGCTAAACTAGGGTGGGAAAAAAAAGCCATTTTAACATGTCCTTTTCTCCTTTGGAGGGAGATCAACCACACTTCAAACCTTTTGATGGCAGGCAATCTCCAACCATCTACTCTTTGTTTCTGTTAGAAAACTTGCACCAAAATATGCCATTTATGTAGTGAGAGATTACGATTTATCTCTCTGAAGTTCCTATGTGATCTCCTTGGGAACTGATCCTCCTCTACAATTCTGATACCAGATGTTTAAGTTTTTCCCCAGCACCAAGTAATTATCTGACTTCCCAGACACCAACTGGCTATACTTCAGTTCATTTCAATTCACACTACCTACCAAAATTTCTTGCAAATCCCACAAATTAGGGTTGACTCCCCCAAGTCTGACATCACTTCAGATGCCTGCTATAAGCATTGAGTACATACATCTTTCCTACTTGGTGCACTATCCAGAGCCCCATTATGCTAAGGCAGTGGAATAGCTTTCCAAGGGACCAAAGAAGACACCTGGAGATGGCATGTGAGATAAGTTTCACTGAAAATTGCTTATGAAGAAGATCCAATGGTAACAGGTTAGCCTGTTATCATGTCCCTCACAGTGTTTCACCAAGTAGCACCTCAGTCCTTTTTGGCACTACTAGAGAAAGTTCAGTTGTGAAAACCTGGACAGATAGCATCTCCAGCCCTCAGTGGCAGCTGGATGGACGAGCACTTATCACTCTACACAGTGCACTGCTCCAGATCAGTTATCACAATGTCAGGGGCTTATAGGTTAGGCTACATAAGCAGTAATATCATTAGTTTGTTTTGTTCCCTTGCATGACCAACATTCCAAGGAACAGTAGACTTAGCATATGAGCAAGCAAGTAGTTTTTACAGATAACACTAGTTTACCCTAGTTTCCAACACATGAGAGTCAGTGTCTTTAAAGATAATACTTATCTGAATATTCTCGTTTAAGCCCACTCTCATTGTTCCCTAGACTAGTCTAGCAATGCAAGAATGGAAAGGGGTGCTTCAGGGGGCGGGGGATGTGGCTCAAGCAGTAGCACGCTTGCCTGGCGTGCATGCGGCCCGGGTTCGATCCTCAGCACCACATACAAACAAAGATGTTGTGTCTGCCGAAAACTAAAAAATAAATATTAAAATTCTCTCTCTCTCTCTCTCTCTCTCTCTCCTTTTTTTAAAAAAGAAAAAGAAAGGGGTGCTTCAGGACATGGTGGCTTTACTTTCCTTCTTTCTTTTAAGGATAATACACTTGGCTGCAACATCAATAGTTCCAATAAGGGCTGGGGCTGTGGCTCAGAGGTAGAGCACTCGCCTGCCATGCGTGTGGCACTGGGTTCTATCCTCAGCACCACATAAAAATAAAATGAAGATATTGTATCCACCTATAACTAAAAAAAATAAATGTTAAAAGAAGAGTTCCAATAACCCCCTTCTCATGTATGGTAATTTTCTATAATTGCTCACAGAACTGAGGGAGGCACTTACTATAATAATAGGTTTGTTATAAACCATATTATCAAGGACGTAAATGAACAGTTTAATAAAGAGATACATAGTGTGATGCTCAGAAGTGTCCTAAAACTAAAGGCTTCTGATCCATTGGAGATGGTTTGTGCAGCCTTCCTGGTATATGAATGTAGTCACCAACCTAGCAAGTTTTCTAGTGATTTAGGGATTTGAGTATGATTCATCATATAGATATGACTGATTATTAGCTCAATATCTAGGCATGCTCCCTTCCTAGAGGTTAGAATGAAGGCTGAAAGTTACAAGTTTTCATTGAAGGTTTTGCCTTTCTGTTTGACCAGCCTGCATGTGGAGCCTCTTTAGGGTCCTTACAAGAGTCATCTCTTTAAAACAAAGGCACTCCTGTCACAGAAATTCACTGGATTTAGAAGCTCTGTGTCAGGAACTAGAGGCAAAGACCAATGTTAAAACAAAAGATGCATCTAGCACTTTTAACATTCACAATAGCCCAGGGGTTTCAGAACTCTAGATCAGGAACAGAGATGAAAACTATATATACAATTCTAAATCACAATAAAATGATTACAAATCATGGTTCTTGGCTTTAATGCTTTACTACATGGGAAACATTTTTCAAATGGCAGTTACTCCTTCTGGTGGTATATTCTTATTTAAATTCTGCCTTATGCATAATTGAAGGTATAATGAAATAACTAAAATCACAAGTCACTAACTTTAGTTATTCCTATAGTAGACTTTTAGTGGTGTTTTCCAAATCAGATACTGTAAAAGTATGTTTTTACAATATAGGCATTTTTCTCAGCTCCCAAACTAGTTATGAATGTTTTGTGGTTATAGCTCTAATAAAGCATAAAACCAAAATATGAAAAAAAATCATTTTAAAATAGTTTTAAACGTCAAAAAATTATATAAATACTCAATTTTTTGTTTTTTAAAATTACACTTGACATACTTTTACTTATCAAATACATTATACACTCAAGTTAGTTTTGTTTTTGTTTTTAGCCCAGATTTCAAATAATGGAGGAAGAAATAAACTATTCATAAACTGTTTCAGCTTTAAACCTCCTAAATTAAATCACAGAGTCCTAAATCCACATACTTACAAACAAACATCATTCATGAAATTCCTAGCACTAAATCACTGATTTTTCTCAGCATTGTGCTTGTCAGCTGCCAAAGAGTGGACTGAATTATTAAAAGTACCATCTCACTGCTGCCCACACTGTCCTGCTAGTTAATGCTAGCTTATAATATTTAAGGTATGCTTTGGAAAAAAAACAATAAAAGGAAAGAAGAAGAGTAAAAATATACCATGAACCAAAAAATTAAAAAAAAAAAATAACCTGTTTTACTGGGAAAGTTGACTATAGAAGAAAGAAAAAGAAAACCTAAAAGCTTATTTTAGTTATTCTTATGATTATTATTAATTATTGATTGATATGTTATAATTACAAATAATATTGAGATTTGTTATGATATATTCATACCTATATGTAACATAACTTGGTAGATTTCATTTCCTAGTTCGTCTTCCTTCCCTGTCTTCCTCCCTCACCCCATTCCTATCCTCTACTCCTCTACTCTATTGGTATCGCTTTCTATATAATTTGCTATGATACATGAAGAACATTCTGTGAAGTATGCTTTAAAATCCTGTTAATATTTGGAAAGGCAGTACAAGTTGATTCCACTCTCTCAGGATAAGCACTGTAGAGATGTGGTCTCTGTGAGATTTTCACCTGATCCCAGATTTTTTTTTTTAATATTTATTTATTTTTTAGTTCTTGGCGGACACAACATCTTTGTATGTGGTGCTGAGGATCGAACCCGGGCCGCACGCATGCCAGGCGAGCGCGCTACCGATTGAGCCACATCTCCAGCCCCTGATCCCAGATTTAAGTGGTTTGAATGTTGTGCCTTTTATATTCAGGACAATCTGCAATAAAAAAGTATCCAGCATGAGTGTCCATAGTAGTTTGACCTGGTAACTCTACTGTAAGCTTCGAAACACAATTTATGCAACAAGTATCTAGATATGATTCCATTTATGGGAAAGATTATATGTGTTTTACAAATGGTTTCAGCATCTTTTGTTAAAATAGTGTTTTGACAGGCATTCATGATTTGCCTCCCGTGAGCATGTACCATGAAGATTTTGTATGTATATCAGGAGCATGAATCTCCTAGACTAGAACATGTAAATGCCAGATGTAATATAGAAACTGAGAAGACCAGTTAAATATTTGACCTGATGACTAATGTTCTATGATTTAACATTAAATCCATATCCCTTTACTCAATGAATACAAAATTGAACTGTGAAAAATAACTTAAACATTGGCATCAATAATTTTGGCAAATGAAGTTATACCAAGGATATTTCACCAATGTTGAATACAACAGAAAGATTTGCATTTTTAATGGTTTTTCTATTTTTATTGATTGTTTTTCCTCTGGCATAATGGATCATAATTGAGACATTGCTACTTTGCACATTTTTTTAAATCAGCATAACTCTATTGTGTACTGTGTACCATATCATGATTCATTTCCCTCACAATTTTTCAAAACAAAATTATTGTGAATTATTTACAGATTCATTGTGCCAGGAATCATTTGGTTTCATTTGGTGATGTTGAAATTATATACACAAAGGCAAATGTTGGCACTGAAATTAAATAGTTACATTTTGTCATTGAGAGGAAATGTACTCATTATTAAAAAAAAAAAAAAACACTTTCATTTGAATAAAATCACAAAATTACACACACACACACACACACACACACTCACTCACACTATTTCATGAAATCTGAAGAATATCTGCAGATCTCAGCTTGAGATACATAGAATAAAAAATTTCAGAAATCCATGCTGACAGACCCAAGAAGGATCCAGTAAACTACACACTCAATTGATTAGACAAAGAAACTGGTTTAGGTTAGTGTTAGTGTTAGGTCACAGCATACTGAGACCCATAATATATCACCTTGGTAACCAGAAAAGCAGAAATGAACACAAAAAAAGAGGACATAAAAAGAAAATGATGATTAAAATAACATAACAAAATATTTGTAGATAATTGGATTCTATCCTAAAATATTTTTTAATCAAGGAAAAGATACAGCTGACACTATTTTATGACTTAAAGGTGCATTGAAACAGACAAAAAAATGTGTGTATATATATATATATATATATATATATATATATTTGTTTCCATTTCATGTCCAAATCAACTTCAGATAATTAAGTAATATTGTTAATAAATTCACTAATATTGGCACTATTCTCTTAAAAAACTAAAAAATCAATTCTTTCTCTGTGGCAAGTAATTGGACATATCCTTGGAACCCAAAAGGATGGCACCAGGCCAATCTCATATTCACCTCAGACATGTGTGGCAGATGGCACAGTAGCTCCTCCATTTATACTGAAAATGGTCCTATTATCATTTTATTTTCCCTGACACCAGGATAATATATAAGGTAATTCTTATGATCACTGAAAAACACTTTCATAAATTACACACTGAATCAAAGCATAAAATATACAGTTGGAGATAGGAGATACATGCTCTTGACCACAATTCTATATTTTTAAATGAAGTAATAAAAGGTATTTTTAAAGATATCTTTTGAAAAATAGAAATACTGAATAATTTTTATTGTGAGACATTGCTTGACTTAGTATCAAGAAATTCTTAATACTTTATAAAAAGAAGTAGAAGGCAATTTACAGGAATATTGAGGGAAAATTATTAAGAATGTTAAATGTGTTCTTATTTCTATATTAAAATTTTCTGATTCATTACAATTGATATTTTAGGTGTGAGAAGTATTTATTTTATTTATTCAACTGTTAAAATTCTTTTTTGCAAAATTATTTGTGTTTTTATGCATCAAATCATATAATAGATTATCTGAAAAGTTACACAAAATATTTTTGCGTATATTTTCTTTATATTTCATGATAAATATTATTATTAAAATCAAAATATTATCACAGAAAATTATATTTGTACAAATTACAGAAAGCATGTTTATAGTTGCATAAGTAAGTCAAATCATTTCCTTTGACAATTCACATTATACATAAAAAGCAGTTGCCTTCAAGAACTTCTTAATAAAATAACAATATGCTAAAATACCTTCTATTTTTTCCAAAGAAAGACATAGAAAAAAAGAAAATGATGATTTAACTTCTAGAACTGCTTTTATAAAAATAAAGAATATAGAGAAATATACCTCATTTTAATAGTTTGTATTAAGTAAAATATTTACTTGGCTTAAGGATGGATGGCAACACTCTGATGGTTGAATGAATAAAATTTTCTAGACTGTGTCTTTCAAATAAAACAAGTTCAAAACTTTGAGACAATTTTCAGACAGTGCATGCCATTTTGAAATTTTATTTTGATTTGTCCTTCTTTCTCTGAGTAAGCATTTTATGAAATGACAAAGCAATAGGTGAGGGTCATTGAGGATTCATGGCATATGGGAGTGAGGAAGAGGGTGGCACAAGCCATGATTACTATGCAGAGATATGGCCCCAATGTCTGATGAGAGATGGTACAGACAGTGAAGATAAGCACAATGGGGAAGATTAAAAAAGAAAAAAAGGAAGGAAGGAAGGAAGGAAGGAAGGAAGGAAGGAAGGAAGGAAGGAAG
>NW_026000242.1:24192705-24197839 GCF_001458135.2 Marmota marmota marmota
CCCGCGTCTGCAGGGTAGGCAAACCTGCAACCGACTGGCGGATCAAGCCCGGTGGCCTGCCGGCGTGGTACACTCGTCACCCCAATTGGAGTAGGGGCAGAACAGAGCCACTGCCAGCTCCCAGAACAGGCCCAGTGACCTGCCGGCGTGGTAGCCACGACATCCCAATTTATTTTTTATATTGAGACAGGATCTCACCAAGGCCAGGATAAATTGCTGAGGTTGGTCTCAAACTTGTGATCTACCTGTGTCAGCCTCCCAAAAGGCACCTGGCTCACTTTTTTTTTTTTGGTACTGAGAGTTGAACTCAGCCACACTTAACCACTGAGCCACAGCTCCAGCCTTTTTTATTTTTATTTTGAGAGAGTCTCACTCAGTTTACTAGGGTCCTGCTCAATTCCTAAGGCTGGCTTTGATCTTGCAATCTCCTCCTCAGCTTCTAAGCCACTGGAATTACAGGCATGTACCATCATACCCAACTCATTTATTTCATAAGAATGAGAAACTTCTTTCAACAAGTTGAGTAATAGACATTATTCTTTTCAATACATCAAAAAATATTTTAACTTATTTACCTGTTTTATAACTCATAATTCTACACCATGCTTCCTGGTTCATGCAATAGTATTGTAAGAACATATGATTTCCTCCCATTGCAGGGATAGTGAAAGTGGTAGAGCCTGAAAATTCACATCATTGAAAAACAAAATATTAAAAGGCTCTCAAAGAGTGCTGGAAAGAATTTAAGCAATTTTATTTTTTATATTGAGACAGGATCAATTACTGTGAATCCAGCGTATAACATGTACCTTGATGTGTGAGTAAATCCTTATTGCATAGGAATTCAAGACACATATCTTCAGAGAAAGGAGTTAGAAAGATAGCTACAGCATCAATGTATGTCTATTGTTACTTATTAATGAGGCCAACAATTCCCCATACATGTGAGTCTTTTATGAGTTTCCACTGGATGTTTTATGCTATTGAGTTTTTTAGCTCAATACAGATGATGTGGGAATAAGCAAATAAAAGTTGTTGTTGTCTTCAACTAATCATTTTTCTGGTGCTTTATTCCCTCTGCCACTACATTTTTATTGTGTCTGGGCATTGAGGGTAGGAATAATTAAAAGGATTTTCATTTTATGTGTTCATTCTCTCTAAAAAGCATCAAATTAATATTTTTTATAAAATGTTTCCCAGAGTTGATTCTTGTTGAAGAAGCAGGGGAAAGGAGACTTTTATAAGAGGGCTCACTGTATCTGTTGTCAAAATAATAGCAGAGAGTCCATTGTTCTGAATATTTGCCACCAATACTTAGATTTAATTAATATATGCAAGGCCATTCAAACTTGAAGGAAAATTCTTTATGTGGAACCTTCATGAAAGCTAATTGAAAGTTTGACTGGATTAATTACCATACAGCATTTTCATATAGATGAGATTGGGGAAACTAAAAGGCTTAAAATTAGGATTTTTCCCCATACAATTGATTATGTATCCCCATATTTAATAAATATTGTAGAAAAGTACGCATTTGCCTACTTGGGATTTCAACAGCAAGCACACTTAGTCATCATATAAGCTTTAATCATTAAGCTGAATTGTTACCTAGTTGAAATTGGTTAAATTATTATTGTATTGAAAAGAAGAATGTGTTTTATTCATCTTATTTGAAACTTCAAGTTTAATTGTTCACTTTTAATTTTTAACTTATTATTTTTATTATATTATTATTTTTACCATTACTGTTACTGACTCATCCTTACTGAGTAATACTAAGTCTGTGCTAAGTTTTTTTTTTATTATTAGTTATTCAAAACATTACATAGCTCTTGACATATGATATTTCATACATTTGATTCAAGAGGGTTATGAACTCCCATTTTTCCCCTGTATACAGATTGCAGAGCCATATCTATTACACATCCACATTTTTACATACTGCCATACTAGTGTCTGTTGTATTCTGCTGCCTTTCCTATCCTCTACTATCCCCATTCCCTCTCCTCCCCTCCCATCTTCTCTCTCTACCCCATCTACTGTGCTGTTTTTGTAGCATTGTTTAATTCTTGTCACACCAAAATTAATATCTCTATTATTTTACCAATGAAGGAATGTAAGAACAAACATTTTAAATAGATTGCCTTAGATACATAGCTAATACTAGACAGAACAAAGATTAAGACTAATTATGTCTCAACATTTAACTTGAGCTCTTAACTCCTATTGCTTAGTCACTGATTGAATGTAGTATAAAATCCTGTAGAGAATGTCCTTGTCAGAAGCCTCCACAGGTAAGAGGGCAGTGCCTTTGTCTTTTTTTGAATGCAAATAAACACATTAGCTTGTTTTTTTTAATTTTATTTTTTATGAGAGCTAATATATTTTTTGTATAGATTTTTGAAGAATGTCTGTGTATTTGTGTGTGAATTTATAAAGCAAAAGCAGTGTATTAGTTTCTAAGCCATAAATCATATATTTTAGTCTTACTTGTATGAATAGTCAAAGCTGTAACCCCCAAAATGTCTTAGATAAAAATAAAACAAGGGCTGGGGATGTGGCTCAAGTGGTAGCATGCTTGCCTGGCATGCACAGAGCCCTGGGTTTGATCCTCAGCACCACGTACAAATAAAGATGTTTGTTGTGCCGCCGAAAACATAAAAAATAAATATTAAAAATTAAAAAAAATAAAAATAAAAAATAAAAAAATAATAATAATTCCCTGAAAAAGTTATAGAATTTTAATAAAAGAACACCTTTAACATGAAGACCTGAAGCTTAGCTCACAGTGTGTGAGGGGGACTTCTTCCACCCTGTTAAGTTCTGTAACTGGCCTAAGAATTAAATTTACCTGAGACAGATTAACAAGAGACAAGTATGAAAATTTACTTAATATTTTTATATGCACACAGAAGTCCTCAGAAGGAAAATGAAGACCCAAAGAAGTTGTTAAACCCATAGATAACTATCTTTTCACACAAAGAATAAGAAATTGTGTGGATGTGATAAGACATAGAGCCTTGGGCTAAAGCAGAAAATTGTGAGATGATGATGAGGAAATATGGGGGAAGATGTGAGATAGTTATTTTAGTAGGCTTGTCCAAACATGTGCACTTCATTGCTGACTTGGAGCCCCTAGTGATGGGACTATTCTCTATCTCCTGGAACAAGAAGAACATCGTTTTCATAATCAATATTATGACTTGCTTCTAGGCAGTAAGACAGAGGTTAGACAACCCTTCCTGCATTTACTATTTCTCAAGTGCCTTCAGGTCAAAATATAAAATGTCCCAAAGCAAAATTTTGTGGGGTAGTATCCTCTGGATCCACGCAAAAGAAAAAAAATGTAGAGATTTCATAGATAGATGGAAAAGAGAGAGAGAGAGAGAGAGACTCCTGTTCTAAGTAAATAATCTGATCTCTCTGGATGAATGTCTAGATTTCTAAACATCAGTCCATATATAATTAAAACAAAAAAAAACTTAATTGAGAAATTAAAATATTCCAAATCCCATCAAATGAAATACTTTGTATGAAATGTCATCTGCTAGAATTTGACAGTTGTTGTGATTTCTAAGAATGAAGAAAAAATATTCTTGTTTTGAATCTTTATTTACTCTCCTCCCCCAACGCTTTTATTATTGGGATGGAAGGGATTTGCTATAATTTCAATCCAAAACATCCCCTAAAGGCTGTATGTTGAAGGCGTGGTCCCCAGTCTCTGGTGCTATTGGGAGGTGGTAGAACCTTTGAGAGGTGGGGCATAGTGGAAGGAAGTTAGGTCTTGGATGAATGCAGCTGAAGGGAATACTGGGACCCTTGTCCCTAGTCTGTTTTCTTTGCTTCCCAGCTGCCACACACAGCTTCTTCTACTACATGCTCCCTACCATGATGTACTACCTCACCACAAGCCCAAAAGCAACTGACCAAAAACCATCACGGAATGTCCAAACTATGAGCCAAAGTAAAACTTTTCTCCATATAAGATGATTTCTCTCAGATTTAAAAAAAAAAAATGGTTAACTCAGTGACAGAAAGGTGACTAACACCATGGTGAAGTAATCATTTTTAAATTTTTCCTTATATAGTATTTGCACAAAAACTATAAGGAAAAGAAATATCAGGTGACAAAATTCATGTTTTTGTTTGGATATATACAGTAAACATTCAAATAAAGGAGGCATACTTTGGAAATGAGAGAAAATTGTGATAGAAGAGTAGAAAATAAGACAAGGAAGAAATACCAGTCATAAAAGGGTGTACTTTCAAGGTTTCCTTTGTAAGCACCTAGAGCTTCGTCCTGCTGGGAAACCCCCTGAGTAAAGTATAAAGCACATGACCAAGCTTCATTTCACTTGAAGCACAAAGCATTTGTACTACAGCTTTCTCTAGTCCATTATTGAAGGCTGCTGAGAGTAGGAAAATAAAGCAGTATCTGTGCTTTCTGACCTCAGAGAGGATTTGTACTTCAGAAGACAGAGGCGTTTGCTGACAATTGTCTTTCTGAATTTTTTATTTTTCCTTAAGCTAAGGACCATTAGAGAGATTATGTTTGGCATCTTCAGCAGGTGGCAATGCAGGGTACCCATCAAGAAAAAGTATTCTGGGGAAGGAAGATGGCGGTGAGGGGAGTGCATTGCCCCCGTGTGCTGCTTCACTGTGTGGGAGTATGACAAGTCAGGATGGCTAAAGGATATCTTGTTAGGAATTTCCAGCAATAGTGGGGTGCTCCGGAACCTGGAGGAAGGATTTCCATCGCACAAGGATCGGCTACGGGGACTCAAACGCGAGAGGTTTGTCGCACGGAGGGTAACACTGCTTATTCAGCAAATCGCCCCGCGGCTAGAGTCTGCAGCGCGTGCTGGGATAGAGACGCAGGGTTACAGCGCTGCAGTTTCTGCCAGCCGCGCAAGCACCGTACTCAGGGCTGAATTCTGGGTTCGAGACGGGGGAAGGAAGCGGTCCATCTCGGTTCTCCACACCGGTCAGACCACAGAGGAGGCCAGCAGCCACCATGTTGGTAAACTGACGTCACCTTCCCTGTTTTCGACTGACCGCAGCTCATTCAGCCATAGATCAGGTGATTTCAGGCTGCAATTCGCCTGCGGCTTGCAGACAGATTGCTAGGGTTCAG
>NW_026000242.1:24203429-24221972 GCF_001458135.2 Marmota marmota marmota
GGGGGGAGGTGGAGGATGGGAAAGGCAGCAGGAGCACAACAGACACTAGGATGGCAATTTGTAAATCAATGGATGTGTAACTGATGTGATTCTGCAATCTGTGTATGGGGTGAAGGTGGGAGTTCATAACCCACTTGAATCAAAGTGTCGAATATGATATGTCAAGAAATTTGTAATGTTTTGAACAACCCACGATAAAAAATTAAAAAAAAAAAAAGAAAAAGTATTCTGTCAAAGATTATGTTAGAGTCATAATTTAGAATTTAGTTTGGTAGAAATTCAAATGACAAGGACACCAAGAGAATATACCAAAATGTATGTTAAAATTCCATGGTATGTGAAAAATTAGATTAAGTGTTTGTACATTTTTAAAATTAAAAGACATTAGATGTTAAGAATCTAGAATAAAAAAGTGATGGATTGCCTTAATTTCCTTTATCATTTTTTCCCTTCCTTAGTTTATCCTCATGAAATTGAATGGAATTAGTCAAATTTTTGCAACAATTCAAATAAATGATCTGAGTTTCTTTAAATCTTTAGGTTTCTGTCAGTTACTATATAAATTTACCCAATTTCTAATAGCTCAGGGAGCTGATAACCTATTTCAATCCTCATAGCAATGAGAAAGATGTATCATTCTGTGAAACTCACCATCTCTTATATTGCAGATTCAAATTACAACATTAAAATACCAAGAAGATTCATAGGAGATTCAATTATGGCCACTACAATTGTACTGAAAGTTCAGATAGCCTGTTTTTTATATTAATAAAATTTTCTTTTCAAAATACTCCTATTTCTATTCAACTTCCTTAAAATTTTTAATTAAAAAATGTGCTGAATGCAATAACATAGCTTGTGTCATGTCTGAAGG
This sequence comes from Marmota marmota marmota, assembly GCF_001458135.2. NCBI lineage: Eukaryota > Metazoa > Chordata > Mammalia > Rodentia > Sciuridae > Marmota > Marmota marmota. Next base: position 24,204,304 of record NW_026000242.1, read on the forward strand.
GATAGGTGAGCACAAGGACACTGTAAGATATCACACACATACCTTTATAACTTTTTCTAAAAACAGTGAAAGAACCTCACTGGCAATGCAATTGTCAAAAATCAATGGAAGGTCTCTTGTTTTAGATTCAGGATAGTTAAATTATTTGTGCAGGGAAGAATATTTACCTTCATGTGACATATTTTGGGTGGCTGTCTTTAATGACGATTATGACACAGTGCACTCATTGTTACTTCTGCTCAGGTGAGTGAATGGACATAATTTGTATTTAGAAGGATATTTGATAGGTCCAGAGAGTATTGACCTTCCTAACTGGATTACTTGCATATCCGAACTACTTTTATCATCCAAACAAGATAAACCATGGAAATATTTTCATGTAGATATATTTTTTTATCTCTTTGTCTGTTTTCCTTTTGAAAAAAAAGTCATTCCCAATCTAATGTGCAAACGTGTTTCTGTGAGTATATCTGTCTTAGTCTAGTGTCACAGATCTGCATTCAGACTCTGAAATCAAGAATAGTTAGATATAAAGGTTGTTTTGTTCTTCATTGCTGTATAGATGCTTCAGTGCAAAATAAAGCAGATATGAAAGAAAAACAGTTATAATTTTCAGAAAGGAAAACATTGAAAAAAAACTAAAATTTATTTCCAACATAATCTAAGAAGTTGATGACTGACCTAAACTCATACCACTCTCACTGGATTATCCTCCATTTTATTCAATACTATGAGAACTTAAATTATAAAATCAAAACTCAAGTGCAAGAATTTTAACTTAATTGGGGGATTATAAAGGTCTAGAATAGAAGTCAAACATTGTCATAGTTTCCAGTGGGTGTCATGAATGCTATGGTTTGGGTATGAGGTGTCCCCCCAAAAGCTACTGTGCTATTGCAAGAATATTCAAAGCCTACAGTAGATTAATCTACTTGATGGATTAATAATTTGAAGTGACCTTAGTAGGGTCATTACAGTAGCTGATAACTGTGGACAAGTGGAGCATTCCTGGAGGAGAAGGTCACTGGGGGCTTGCCCATAAAGATTATTCCTTATCCCCTGGGTCCACCTTCCTCTATGTTTCCTGGCTACCATTAAAATGAGCAACTTTCTTCCACCATGCCCTTGTGCCATGATGTTCTGCCTCACCCCAGGCCCAGAGTCACAGAAATTGAACCTCTGAAATCATGAGTCAACATAAACTTTTCCTACTGTAAATTATTCTTGTCAAGCATTTGGTCACAGCAATGAAAAGCTGAGAAACACAGTAACCTAAACTTCTACCACTTTTACTGGGTTATTCTCCATTTTATTCAATAATTTGAGAATTTATATCAAGGCAAACTGAAGTGCAAGAATTTTAGCTTAATTTTGTGAATCACATAGGTCTAGAATAGAAATCCAATTCTGGCACAGATTCAAAGAGGACAAGGTCAGTGTTTGTTTATAGTAGGACATATTTCGTTATTTTTTTTTAAATGCCCTTTGTAATAAAATCACCACAGGGTGCAAGTATGGTTTAACTGGATTTAATTAAATGTATTAATTCAGTTTAATGAAAAGACCCATGTTTAATAAACTTAACTTTAAAGGTGTGAGAGTAATTCTGAAAAACTCCACAAATGAGCCCTCAGGGAAGATATGCACCACCAGGACTCTGGGCATAAAGTGAACCAGCTAGAAACTGGGCTCTTTGGAACAGTTTAGAACAAGAATGACTAACCAGCTTCTACCACAGTGCCTCCCCATACAGAATAGGCACTTCAAGAACAAACAAATGAATGAGGGAAATTTTTTATTTTGTCAAAAGTGCTTTCTTTCTCCTTACCACTTGTTAGAAAATAAAATTTTAATTTTCTTAAAATTTTTACATTATATACCTCAATAAAAATAATAATCAAAACCACCCAAACTGTGCTTTTCCTCATTCAGTATGTTTCTCACATGTTATCAAGAGACTATCATGAAGATAACCTGAAGTCAAAGAGAATTGGATGGCGACCTTAGTGAAGGAGAAGTAGTATCCACAAAAGGCCATCAAGTTGACCAGCAGCTCACTTGGCTTGTGATCCTGGAAGTTTATTTGTCCATTCCTGGAATCCTATCCATATATCCAAATTACATTTGGAAAGTAAGATATTATATGTGATATCATATGTAGATACATTGTGAACACAATATGAAATGTGAGAGAGTTCTTTGTTTTCCTCCAAATATTTTTTTCTATTTATTTCTTCTGTATTTAGGCAGGTGTCTTGTTTGTGTTTTCTTGCCTCAAGGGTTTTGTGTTTTACTTGCCTGAAGCAGTTGCCTTTCTGGCTTTTCATTATAAATGTTTAAAAACACTGATAAAATTTCAATTTCATTTGTGTCATAAACACTTAAGAAATAGATTTTTGAGAAACAGAGACAGAAATGACTACAAAACATGTATAAAGAAAGAGAAATTCATACCAGGTTAAAAACACTCATACACAGGAGAGACAGGGTATGAAGGAATCCAGGACTTAGGGCTGCCAGTAACACCAAAATATCTGATGCCTCTATTATTATTGAAAGCATCAGAGCTGGTGCATGTAATGGGACCTGGTGATCCCAGTGATGTCACCACCCATCACAAGAGTGGAAAGAAAGGAGCCTCCTCTGAATACTGGAGCTGAAGTCCTGCATGCCTGTGTACAGAGGCTGAAAGAAATTTGACTTGGTAAGAGTTTAATTTCGGTTGCATCCTAATCTCTTCTCCCTCTCTGGTGTATCATAACTGTGGCATGCAAACATTTATCTCCCACTGCAATCTTTTTATTTCTCCCACTCTCTCTAACCCCTTCCCTAATTCCTTGATTCCTTCTACATTACATTTTTATAAAAATCAGCACATGTATTGGCATGTCTATACCTTTTTGCCTCCAACCTACTTTTTTGTCTGACTCTTGTTCATACCACTCACTCACTTTACAGATATCAAATCACAGGGTCTTTTTGTTAAATGCAATTTTCAGTGTTCTGAACAGATCTCTGAACACCATTTAATGTATTTGACCCCTATTACTTTTTGAAATACATTTCTTCATGGGTTTTATAATTTCAAATACTCCTAGTTCTCTTCCCAGGTGCTACATATCTTCTTAAATTCCTTAATTATCTTCTCTCTTGTGAATATTTGTAAATATTTGACCTTCAGAACACAAAGTCTTCTGCATAGGCCTAGACGATTCTTAGAAGACCTCCTGAAAACTCTATTATTCCAGAGTAAGTTGTGAAGGTATCGCATTCTTAACAGATAAACAATCATCCTAAAACTTTAAATAGTTTACTTCAATATTTGGAGAATCCAGAATGAGGCAGTGCCAGATTGCAAGTGGTTCTGGGCTCCACCCAGAGGGCGGGAGGGAGAATTTGTTGTAAGATGTTCACAGAACCAAGACAGAAAATATGTGATTAATTAAAATGGAAATTCCCTACGTAGAAGTTAGAGGCTTCAATTGGTTTTCCTAGTTGGTTTTGATTTGCTTACATTGGAGTTCAAGGTAAAAGTACCATCTCCACCTAATGGACTCTAATCTGATGTTTTTTAAAAAGCTGAAACCACCTGATGAGGGAAGACTACTAATGCTCAGACCATCAGACCTTTTCAGGTTGAAAATTAGGATTACTACACCAAGAAAAGTATTCCTGACTGAGAACCAAGAGAAAACTGAGTTGGACAATAAAAGGAAAACACGTCTAAAAACAACCACAGTGTGATATCTGGGTGCCACATGACTAAAACAGAAGCTCTACACTTTTCTTCTTCCTCTTTTTCTTTATTTAATTTACATTAAAATTTTAAAAACTCCCCTTCTCTGTTAGTTTCCCTAATATTTTATATAAGATGTCCTAATGTTCGTTAAGCCCCTCAAAACCTTAAGAATTTCAATCAGAAACATAACTAACCTAGTGAAGGAAGGAGTTCTTTCCATATGCACATACTCAGGGACATGGTAGATACCCTTTATGTGAGAAAATATACCAAGTATGCAGGTTCTTTTCCTTTTCACTACTGCTCATAAGTAACCACCCAGTTTTTTTTTATTTGTTTGTTTTGGTTTCAGGGATTGAACACAGGGGTGCTTAACCACTGAACAATATCCCCAGCCCTTTTTATTTTATTTAGAAAGAGGGTCTCGCCAAGTTACTTAGGGCCTTGCTAAATTGCTGAGACTGGCTTTGAACTCACAATCCTCCCATCTCAGCCTCCCAAGCTACTGGACACCATTGCACCAGCCACAAATAACCAAACAGTATTAACAGCAGGCAAGAAAGTTTAATTAATGACTGTGGAATGGAGAAGAGGAGTTCACACTCAAAAGGTACCTTTACCCTGTGCAGATCTGTGGTCTGGACTTTAACAAGGGCTGGTTGATGGAGGATTGCTGTCCTCAGAGCTTTTCATGAGAAGGGAAGACATTTCCAGAGAGCAGAGTGACACCTCTTTTCCTTCCTAATTTGGACATGGTTGACTCTGTCATGACCTCTGTGGATATGTTTTTCAACATTATGATGAGAGTATAATGAACTTAAGGTTGTGTGGAGTGCTAAGATGGCATCCAGAGCAGATGGAGCTGTCTGGAGCCCTCCTTCAGTGGTTAGGGATGTGTGAACACTGGATGATCTGCAGCTGGAAGCATGTGGTGATAGCCTCCAGCCTTTAACTTTTGCAAGCAAGCTAGCTGCACAGCTGATAGCACAACAGACAATTGGTAATATTGGGGTTCATTCTAGTGGCAGAAATTCAGGCTTATTTATTCTTTACAAGGAAAAGCTGCAGTGTTAGGCAGAGATATACTGTTGCTTTTTCTTTATGTTAATTCAGTTGAAGAATAATCATGTAAGTCAAACAACATCTGTTTACAAAACACAATTTGATCCAATTTGACAGTTATATGCACTTATGAAACTGTAATCATATACCCTATAACCAAGATATAAAAATTACAGCCAAACACTTCTCAGGCCTATTTACAGTCTTTCTCTCCTTCTCTTCATACCCAAGACAACCATTTATCTGGGCTTTTGTTGGAATACTTCTGTTTGCATTTTCTAGAATCTTGCATAAGTGTAAACATTTAATATGTATTTTGCATGTTTAGCTTCTCTTACTGAGAATATTAATTTTGAAGTTTATCTGTTTCTCTTTATATCAGTAGTTTGTAGTTTTTATTTTTGTGCAGGATTTTATTGTGTAAATATGTAGCAATTTATCTATCTGTTCATAGGCATGTCATTTTCTCTTTTTTCCACCCACTATTGTGAATAAATCTGTCATCAACTTGCATAATTTTTTATGTAGACATATATTTTGTTAAGTATCTGGGTATAAAATGTGTACATCATATGGTAGATTTATGTTGAACCTCTACAGAAACTGTTAACTAGTTTTCTACAGTGATTTTACATTTCATATTCCCACAAACATTGCATGAGTTTCAAGTTCCACAGACTTACCAACACTTGGTGTACTGAACTTTTCTTTTTTTCTACTTTTCTCTTTCATTTTCCACTATGGTAATGGATGTTAAGTGGTATCTAATTGTAGTTTCATGGTTGTAATTTGTTTTCTCCTCATGACTAAAACTGTTCATTTTGTATGTGCTACTGGCCATTTCTATATTTTTATGTATTAGTTGTTGAAATTTTATGCCCATTTAGTTATTGGGCTCTTTGCATTCTTATCATTCAGTTAATAATATTTTTACATATTTAATACATAATTCCTTTGTCAGATATATGCATTAGGAATATTTTCTTCCATTCTATGGTTTCCATGTTTGTTTTCTTAAATGATTCTTTTGAACAACAAAGGTTTTAAATTTTATAAAGCACACTTTTTTTTTTTATTTTATTGTTAGTGCTTTTCTGTTTTCTAAGAATTCAGAACAATTATGTATGCTAAGATTGTCAAGATATTTTCTAATGTTTTCTTTCAGAAGTTTAATAGTTTATCTCTTGCCTTTAAGAATTCAAGCTTTTTGGTACTGTACTAGGTTTCTGATAGGGGGGATAATTTTATCTTTGTGCTTATTTCCATATGAATATACAGTTTTCTTTTTAGTGTAGTTGAACACAATATCTTTATTTTATTTATGTTTTATATGTGGTGCTGAGGATGGAACCCAGGGTCTTGCACGTTCGAGGTGAGAGCTCTATCACTGAGCCACAACCCTAGCCCCTGAATATGCAGTTTTTCTAGCAATGTTTGTTGAGGGAAGAAAAAAAACAAAAACCTTTTTTTTGTAAATTGAATTGTCTTTGAAAACTTTGTTGAAAATTATGAACTACATTTGTGTAGGTCTATATTAGGATTCCTTATTCCATTTCAATAATGTTTTACCTTCTTGTCATTATCACACTCTCTTGATTACTTTAGATTAAAAATAATTATTCAAATTAGATAATTTAAGACCTCCCATTCTGTTCTTCCTTTCAAATTTGCTTTAGCTGTTCTTGGTCATTTCCATCTCTCTATATATTTTATATCGGCTTGTTAAGTTCTATTTTAAAGGAAAGCAAACTGAAATTTTGATTCATATCACATTAAATCTACAGATCAACTTGAAAAGATGTAATATCTTCATAATATTAAGTCCTTTCAATCTATAAACATAATATACAAGTCCACTTACTCACATATCTCAAATTTTCTCTCAGCAATATTTTGCAGTATTTTAGTGACAAGGTCTGGCATGTACTTTGTTAAAGTTATTTCTAAATATTATAAGTTTTGAAATGCTATTTCAATCACTTTTTAATATTTATCTCCTTATTTTTTACCACTACTATACAAAGCACAATTTTTGTATTAGCATGTACTCTGTGATCTTGCATATTTAATGATTAACTGAAAAAGTTGTTTTATATATCCCTATGAATTTTCTTTTGAGATGATGATCATGTTATCTGCAAATAAAAGTTATTCTTCGCAATCTCTAAACCCTTTATTTTTATCTTGCCTTATTGGAATGGCAAAGATCTCTTGAAAAACATGGACTATAAGTGACAAAAGAAGGCATTCTTGCATTGTTGTTTTTAATGGTCTGTTTATGTAGATATCAATCAAAGGGGATAAATAGATCTGAAGTGTTCAGTGTAGCAAACATTAGCAGATATCCTAAATTGAAACTCAGTATCATCCCATACTATCTAAGTTTCTCAATACCTTAAAGGAGTTTTCCAGAGTTTCATATCAGCAGCTTTCTGGTTAGTTTCTATCTGTGAGGGAGGCATGCAAAATGGTAAATATGTTGTTATGGAGTAAATATATGTGTCTTTCTAAAATTCATGCTGACATGCTAACTTTGGAAGATAATTAGGTGAGATAAAGTCATGAGGGTGTGTTCTCTTGATGGGATTAGTGGCCTTATGAGAAGAAGAAGATTTTATCTTTCTTCCACTCTCTGACACAGTTAGAAAATGGCCATCTACAAACCGAAGAGTTCTCACTAGAAATTATCAGCCATTGATCTTGAATGTCTTAGCCTTCAGAACAGTGTAAGATAAATATGTTTTCATGTCATCTAGACTTGAGTGATTCTGACAGCATCTGACCTAAGAAAAACAAAACTAGAAATAAAAATCTGTTCTGGGCTTTTGGCAGATGGAATCCTTGTCGTGGCATCCCTGATCTGTCTACGTGAGCTGTCATTTGCTCTCTTCCCATCTTATACATTTCTATTTACCCAAACTAAATTTCTTTTTACTCAATATATCTATAGAGTTACATTTTTTTTTAATTTACTCACCACATACTTTCACAAATAAAAGGATCTAGGAAGTTCATATTCTTTAATCAAGACTGGAACTTCCTAAATGTACATAGTGCAATGATGAGGAAGAGACTTGAGTCCCAAGCATAGACTGAAACCTGGACATCAAAAGAATGAAAGGTAGTGACATGTGTTGCATCTTGATCATCTCTTGTTTGCTAGGATCTTTTTTATTTTGTTTTGTTTGGAGTGGGAGAGGTAAAGGGTGGGAAAGATATTTCTGGACTTTTATCATTCATTACCACATTGTTTCTTCAAAGAAAAGCTAATTTAAATTAATCAATTTACAAATAACTAACATGCAAACCACTTTTTAGAACATTCTTTTTGTCAAAGAGAGATTTTTTTTAATTATATATAACCATTTTAAATGAACTAATACAATTGTTACTTACCATTGAAGTTATTCTTCCAGGCACTCTTATTTCTAAATTTCTATCACATTATTCTCTTTAAATGAGTTCAAATTATAGTACAGTTCAGCTTACCAAATCTTAATTGGACTTCACACATATAAACAGACACATGCAAAGTCTTCCCTCAGTATCCATGGGGTTGGTTTCAGTACCTCCAAGGATACAAAGATGAACAGATGCTCAGTAGTGTATATAAAATGGCATTATATTGTTATATTATCTGAACATATCATCCCATATACTACAAATCATCTCTACTTACTGATAATAACTAATATGTAAATGTTATATAAATAGTTGCTCTACTGTCTTGTTTGGGGAATAATGACAAAAAAAGGAGTCTGCACATGTTCAGTATAAATGCAAATTTTGTAAAAACATTTTTGATCTAAGGTCAGTTGAACCCATTATTCATAGAGACATTGAATAGAAAGTGAGAAGACTACACACACACACACACACACACACACACACAATATCTCCAATATCTGCCCTAATCAAAAAGGCATTATAATGTAATTGTATTTGATCCAATTCATTTTTCTTTTGAAAGAATGACTAGAAATCCCCTAAACATACTTTTCTCTGTCTTTGGTTTGTTGGTGTTTTGTTTCTCATGATGAAATATTTGCATCTCAAGTCTGCATATTCTACTTATTAATTTTGGCCTAGCCCCAAACCATTAGGTTCTCTCCATTTTCTTTCAAACATGAGTTATCTTTCTTTCTTTTGACTTTCAATACTATGTATTTCTCCTGAAGTTTGCATCTTTAACTGTATGTGTTTATATTGGTAAGGGGGTGTTAAATTTGAATGGTTTCCTCTTGTTCAGGCTCAGTTAAGACTCTGCAGCTGAATATTAATGAAGATTTAGATCATTTCTGCATAACTATCTAAGGGGTAATCTCAAAACTTACTGACTCCCTTTGTTCCTATCAGTGCTCTCAAGAAGACTGATCAGAGAACTTGGAAATAGTATGTTTTTTTTTTTTTTTGAGAGCTGTTAAGGATTTGATTCTAATATCTCCCCTAACTATAGAATTGACAAAGAGTAGGGCAGTCCTTGCCAGGATAGAAGACTAATCTCTCATTCCTAGTTCCAGGTTCAATGAGTAGAAGATTCCACTGATTCTGGAACTGACAAGTGACTAAATGAGACACTGAGAAAACTCTTGAAAAACTGTACAGTGCACATTTTGGTTTTCAAACACTTTATTATAACTCCAGACTAAAGAAATATAAAGGGAGAGACTTAATGAGAGTCAACATTGTGAGAGGGCTGAAACAAAAAGAAAGTTGCATTTTTCACAGTGTAAGGGGAAATGAATGATTTCCCACAAATCAAGTGGATTTTAGAAAACAGCCTGGCTTCAGTGGACTTCTACAAAAACCTTACTTAAGAGGTCTTCCTTCAAGTAGTGAGACACTAGTGGTATATTAGTCAACATTCTCTAGAGAAACAAAATAAGTAACACCATGTATATGGAATACTTAAAATATATACATATGGAAGGAGAGAGAGATTAAGACATCAAGAGAGATTTGCAAGGAATGGTCTCACATCATTATGGAAGCTAGAAAATCCCTAGATCTACAGAATAAGTAGGTAAGGTAGAAACCTGTGGAAAATGTTTCAGTCCAATCTTCAGGTAGGAAAAATTCAAAGTCACAGTTCAAAGGACAATGCATAGGAGGAATTCTTTCTAATTTGGAAGTGTCAGTATCTTTGTTATATTTAGTCTCTCAACTGATTGAATGCAGTCCAACTACATTATAGAAATAATATGCTTTATTCAGTTTATCAAATTAAATGTTAATTAGTCTAAAAATATCCTCACAAAAATACCCAGAATGATATTTGACCAAATATCTGGGCATCTCATGGCCCAATTAAGTTGACTTATAAAACTAACCATCTTGCCCAGTATTCAGGAATAAGGGATTATTCTAGGATCCAGACATGGACTGGTCCAAGTGTGAGGCCTGGAGAGAGAGCCAGAGTGTGCTGCACACTCTTCAGTGAGACATCACTCAGGAACCCCTAAATACACACAATAACACCTAACATTTAGACATCAAACATAGTTAGACGGCACAGGATGAATCAAAAGTTCAGGATCAATTGAAAGTCATGCTCCCCTCGACCTGGATGCTTTGATCTGTGACTGGGCAAGACCCACCTACTTGGCAGAAGGTAGAGACTCTACATCAGTCAAGAAAAAGAAACATTAACAGTGAACTGAATTTCTTGATTCAATCACTGAATGATGATATAGCTGAAGCATAAAACAAAATCTCAGTGCCATAAAAAGTCCATTATTTTCTGCTTTGTATCTAATTTACCCCAACTAGTTCAATAATCATGGTATATGTTCATCTTTTTTCTTACTATATGATTCTTATTAACAAAACTCATTGTATCTCTATGTTTTTCTGGATTAGGTAAATTATCCTATGTATTAGAAAAATAAGACACTACAAAAAGAAACTGTTGTGGAAGACAAAGCAGAATAAAAATAACAGAGTTTTATTTTGCTCTAAACTTATTCCTACTGCACTTTTGAATACCTACACCTCAGAAGATGAATTGGATTTTGCTTCTCTGCCTCTGTTATTAATACTATATGATGGCATCTAACTTTGAATTGCCTCATATTGACTCTACTCTTAAGTCAGGTTTGAATACCAGATGATTACCATGGCATTGAAAATACAAAATTGACTTCTGATTTCAAGAAACTAACATAAGGGAATTGACTACACCAAGAACTAATCATAATAAATCCTAATTACACTGATCAAATAAAACTTAATTAGTGATTAAATATCACAATATAGTATGAATGTTGTCATATGCAAAGAGCTGCATGTGAATTCACTCCAAGAGAGTATTCATTAAGTTCATGAATATGCAATATAGGCAGAATGTGTTGGTGACACCTCTCAACACCACTCAGCATCAGCCAGGTTTGGCATCATCAGGAGGATCCATCAGTCACATGGTTGGTGTCTGAGCTAGGAACACTGGACCAAGTCAGGACTCAGATAGCTGGGGTTGCTCATTCATATTTCTTTTTCTACATTCACTTTTTCTGAATGATCTCTCCAGTATGAGCCAGTGTGAACATTTTAACACAGAATGGCTTCTTATATGTAGCCTAAAGCTTCCTAAGACTTATGTCACTAGCCAGAGCAAGGGAAACACTGCATTGCCTTTTATTTTAAGGCCCACCCTCATAAACCATGAAGTATCACTTTTATCATAATCTAGCTTTTTGGTGACATACCCACTTTCTGGTGGAAGAGTGTTAATGCCACATGGGAAGAACAGGATATAGACTGAAGTATTGCATTTGGGAAAAGCAATCAGCCATAGGTGCATGGAGAAGGAAGCCTACTAGAGTGAAGTGGAGAATCTCAGTGGAGGATCCAGATAGAGTCTCCTCCTCTGGTCCCTTCTATCCACCAATCTGTTCCATACCCTGGCTTCCAGACAACTTATTTAAAATGCAAACGTCATGCCATTCCAAGGCCTAACACCAAGACTTGTTTTCCAAACTTCAAGAACCTATACCAGCACTATCCTATAAAATTTTCTTTGATGAAAGGAATATTCTCTGGGTTATTTATTATAGTAGCCAGTGGTCACAAGTGACCACTGAAGACTTAAAATGTTGCAACTTTGGAGCTGAATATTTAATTTTATTTAATGTCAATTAATTTATATATAATTTAAATATCCACATGTGGCCAGTTGATACCATTTTATATAGCATAAACATTCTGAGATAAATTATAAAATCATTGTAAGTTTTTAAATCCTTGTAATGTTGCAGGTATTATGGTGAGCTTTTAAAGTCAAAAGAAAAAGAAATGAAAACTTAGACTAAAAGTTTAGTTTTTATTTCAGATGCTATGTTATACCATTTACTCGAAAGATTACTTTCTTTTTACCAAGAACATGGGAGTATTGATAATTTATATGTATATCATTTGGTTTGTTAACTCAAGGAAATTAGTGAACTCAAGGAGTATAGGGCAACAGGTCATCAGGTCATCTGCTGTCATTTTTTAAATTTTATTTGATTTTTTGGAATGTAACGTTTTAAAACTTCACATACTATAAGAAGTTTGGTAACCAAAAAAAAAAAAAATGCTCAAATTCTCTGTGTACTATTGCTGATCTTTTAATGTTAACTTGAAGTCATCCTTTCTGAGTGATTACATTGTTCAGAGTCTACAGGTTTTTCACAACTTTTTCGACATAAGAAGTTGCTACAGGGGCAAGATAATAAGACCTTCTCAGTTCCCTTCAGATCACCTTCCCTGAACAAGGCAGTGACAGAGGCCCTGCACAGACCTTTAATAACATGGCAACTTACAGATTCTTCCTATGAAGCAACTTTAAATTAGACTTTTTTCTCAAAATGAATACTTTTAGAAGAAAAATAAAATTTTATAAGCATAATATGAATCATAATATAGAAGTGAGAGAATGATGTTTTTCACATTACCTTAAACAAAATAATGACATTATCCAATTAGTTTAAAAGTCACACACACACTGAGTTAAGAATAGGCCTGGAAGAGATATGTGTGTTCTTTTTTACATGGTTGCATATTCTCTTTTCTGGTCCATATAATTTGATCCATAAATTAGTGATTTTTATTTTCAACCCACGATTTCCTTTTACATTTTCTAGATGAGAAACAAAACTTGGCAGGCAAGATGAAAGGGAGTAATTAAGATTCTGTTTTTCTGTGAGTTGTAATTCACAGTTCCTGCTGATTAGCAGTGAGCAATATTTGAAAGGTTGACTGTTATTCTGATGTTTGTTTGCTACACTTAGGATAAGAATAACTTTCCCCTATGTGTGGTTAACCAGTGAATGCAAAGCAGCCATTTTTTTTTATAGAAGAGAAAGCTGTTCAGGGAGGTTCCATAATTCTAAATATTCAAATCTGAATTTCTCTGCTCTTTCATTTAAGAATTTCCTCGGAGGATGAGAAGCAACATACCTGTGGAAGCCAGGCCATGTTCTGGACTTCCTGGAGAGCAAAGCACTAAGGCGCAGCATGGGGGGCAGAAAGCAAATATACCTTGTACATGAACCTCAGTGTTGCTATTGAGACTGGATATTGGGGTTTCCTACTGCATCTAGTCTAGAAGAAAGGAATTAGAAAAACAAATGAAAGATACCACAAGCTAGTAAAGTTGATAAATTACATATTGGTTGTTTCTGAGAGAACACAATTTCCAATTTAAATTGGGTAAATTTATATTAAATGACTCAACAAATCTTTGGTGTAACTCTGCTATTCACTCAGTTAATTCCCCTAACATGAGTCAATTCACCTTTTGTTCTAGACTATAAAGACGAGAAAATATTAGTTTAAATGGCTGGCTTATCTCAAAAATACATGAGTACAGCAAGAGAAATTACATGCTACTTTGGAATAGGGCCTCTTAAGTATTATTAAGTGCCAGAATTCCCTGAAGAATTGATTAAAACAGGATTTCAGGCAAAATATCAAGTCAAGGTCTGCCAACCATTCCATTAGAACCCTTCTAATAGGAAAGGTAACCCCCATCTTCCACTCAAATACAGAATAAAGTAAGCAACTTTTGTTAAAAATGGAAACAAAATAGATTATATATATATATATATATATATATATATATATATATATAGAGAGAGAGAGAGAGAGAGAGAGAGAGAATCTATATATTTTACTAAAGTGGGCTAAAGGATGCTGAGGCAGGAGAATCTCTAGTTTGAATCAAGCCTGGGAAACATTGTGAGACCCAGTTAAAAAAAAAGGTGTTTCTAAATTGATTCACATACAAACAACACTTTGTAATATGTGTGTAGATAGTTACATAGTCTGATGTCACTTGATTAATAGTTCAGGTCTTTATCACATACTTCTTGATTAGTAAATATGGAAATAATACTTCTGTTTTTCCTTAAGAAATCTTAGGGAATAAGTGAATAATTGCTCTGTACACTTGAAAATAAATCATACATATTGCATTGAATAATGTCCTTCCAAAATGCATGACTGCCTGAAACCTAAGACTGAAACCTTATGTGGAAATAACATCTTTCCAGAAGTAATTAAGAATCTAGATGAGGTCACACTGGATAATGATGGTCTTTAAATCTAGTGAGAGTGTCCCTATAAAAGAGAAAAATTGCTGGGATTGTGGCTCATTGGTAGAGCGCTTGCCTAGCATGTGTGAGGCACTGGGTTTGATTCTCAGCACCACATATAAGTAAGTAAAATAAAGGTCCTTCAACAACTAAAAAAAAAAAAAAGACACTAGTCATGCAGAAATAACAGATTTAGAAACTGGAGTGATGTGTCTACAGGCCAAAGAAGGACATGGATTGCCAGTAACCACCAAGATAAAAGAGAGACTAGGTAGGGTTTTAGTCTCTGAGCCACTAGTAGATACAAACCCTGGTAACAAGTTGATTTCGAACTTCAAGAGAATAAATTTCTGCTGTTTCAAGTTGAAAAATTTGTAGTAATTAATTAAGGCAAACTTAGCAAAGTAATACTTTATGTAGATCTAAAAATAGATATGTTGAAAGTTTAAAGTGTTCAACTCTATTTTATTTTGGTCTTCAAGTACTTTCTCACATGCAGAGATTCTCAATGTTTGAAATTCATTAAAAATAGGCCATGCAACAACTGACCATTGTCTGACACCTGAAAAGCCTTCTCACCATAAGGCTTCTTTGGTTGCTTGTGGTCTTGTACTTCCTGGTTGAATCTTACTGCTTTCCTTTTCTGCTCCTCCTTACACTATCCACACTGCCATTACCAGCAAGGTCATGCAATCATTTTCTCTTATTTTACTTTCCTATGCTCAGCACAGATGGGGTTTGTTGTTTTTTCTCAAATACCCAGCACTGATTCCCAGAAGGCTGTGGTCTCTGGATCAGCCCAAGTGTGAAAACAAATCTACAGGCAGACTTTAGTAGGGGAGCATTTCTTTAAATTATCAACCAAATAAACCTATAAGGTAGAGAAGTGTAGACATAGACATGTGTGTGTGTGTGTGTGTGTGTCCTATAGTCAGCAGTTTTTACAGTTCAGTTGCTGTGCTTTTATTGTGATTTCCTGATTTTCAAAGACCCAATAAGAAGTCAGCTCCTCAGCACAGGGGATCCACCAGCAAGAGAACAAGACAGAGGTGGCTTTAACATATGCTAATCAACATGGTGCTGGTTCAGTTTGAGCTACAAAATAGATAATATTACAATTCTCAACTACTCTACTAAATAGCAATTAATGAACACTGTAAGGTCATATGAAAACTGTTCTTCCTGGTGGACTGTCAATACTGAGTCCCATCTGTATCCATCAGGAACTCCTGATTTATGCTATTTTAATTAGCTTATAAATAATTCATGAAAGAACATGAATGCATACCAAGATGTTCCTTCATTCCTTAAAGAGATGAGAAAATTAGGAGGGAAAAGGCAAATGGTAATCTAAAGGTATAAGAATTAAGTTTTCAGCCAACTAAAGAATCTAGTATATTCTCAATTTTTAATTTTCATTCAAGTTTGTGATAATGAGTAAAAGAAATTAAGGTAATAATATTTTTTCTGAATTGTTTACAGAAAAACTGATGTTTTTCAGAGGCAGCATCATATCTAAATATGTTGGGCATATTTTAACCATTGCTCCAATGTCTCAAACCCCCAGAGATCCCAATTAATTCATTCAGAAGTACTTACATTAATTTTGTTCTCTCTCTCTCTCTCTCTCTCTCTCTCTCTGTGTGTGTGTGTGTGTGTGTGTGTTTGTGTATCTTAGTTACTGTAGGAGCTTCAAATATGTTTAACATATGGCAGTCAAGATGCCTATATACTATTTAAGAAACTTCAAAATGTTGTTTGGGGGTTAAATACCACCCACATACCTGTTTGTATTGCTTGTGCAATGTTTTGTGTTTGCTTTTAAAACTTGTATTATGTTTTTCTTTTTCAAATTTGGCAATTGATAGTTTCTACATAAAATTTCAGAATTCTGACTTCTCTTGAGAAACCATAAATCCTAGCTCAATGGAAGTTCCTGTTTATTCAAACAGTATGCACTATTGTTTTATTCATACTGTTACTCATGAATATAATAACTCTTGCCCATAAAAATAACTGTAGAACAAGAATTCCTGTGGTGGTTATGTGATATTTCAACTTGGCTATTTGGAACTTTATTTCCCAGAATTCTTTTATCTGTATTTTTTGAGCTGGGGCAGACCCCAGGAGCAGCTCCTGTGGGAGTCTTGGAGAGCAAAAATAAAGCAGCAGCCATTTTGCAGCTCACACAGGTTAAGTGTAGGTGCTGGCTCACCTCCTTGACATAAAGCGGCAGTTGGTCCTGATTGTTCTATTTTCTTGAATTCTCTTGCAGTTTCTTCAACTCCTGGGGCAGATGTATGTTTAACTTTGCAACACAGGGTCCCAGTTTTTATGACATACTCTTATCTCCAAGGTCAGAGACACTAAGACCTAACATAGGTGTCAGTCTATCCCCCTAAGCTCCAGTTCATACTTACAGGTTCCTGTTTGTTCCTTCTCTGACCACTTTATTTTAGTTTCCTGGTCCTGCTTATTTGCCTTCTAGATTTCAAGTTCCAATTATTAGGTATAGAAGATAACAGCTTTGCAGAAACTGATCAAAGACAAAATTAATGTGCTCCCACAATTAAGGTTGATTCTATAACAAGTACATATTCATCTAAGATATTCCAATTATCTACATAATTGCTGCTCAGCTGTATTCTGTGAAAACTGGCAATAATACATGAAGTGTTGAAATACTATGTGTTTTCCTTCTAATAATGGTAGTTTGAAAACTCTAAAGCATATATTTTATTTAAGTTTATACTTTGTTTTTCTAATAATACTTTTGTAACTCACAAAATACTTGTATTTGCTGAAAACAGTGGCACATGCCTGTAACCCCAGTGGTTCAGGAGGCTGAGGCAGGATGATTGCAAGTTCAAAGCCAGCCTCACCAAAAGGGAGGCATTAAGCAACTCAGTGAGACCCTGTGTCCAGATAAAATACAAAATAGGTCTGGGAATGTGGCTCAGTGGTTGAGTGTCCCTGAGTTCAATTCTCGGTACCAAATAAAGAAAGAAACAAACAAACAAAAACTTGTATTTTATACACATACCAGTCTGCAGTGGATTGAGAAGCAAATGGTTTTCTTGTCACAGGCTACATGGCAAGCACTGATCTCAGTGACATCTTCCCTTTGTGGACATCTGCATTTAACTTAGCAAGATCTTGTCTCAAACAATTAAAAAGGAGAAAGGAAGGAAGGAAGGAAGGAAGGGAGAGAGAGAGAAAAGGAAGGAAGGAAGGAAGGAAGGAAGGAAGGAAGGAGAGAGGAGGAGAAAAGAAGACAAGGCGATGAGCAAGTGGGA
>NW_026000242.1:24221977-24240684 GCF_001458135.2 Marmota marmota marmota
TATATATATATATATATATATATATGGAAGCCATATATATATATATATACAGGAAAGTACAATATATAATAAGCCCTGATAATAGAAAGCAGGATATAAGAACTGCTATCCGAGTGGTAGAAATCTCCTTGTCTTGACAGATCATAAAAAGGCTCATGGAAGGCACCTGATTTGAGCTGTTGATATTTAGAGGCAGCAACCAGAAAGAAAAAGTCTTCTCCGCATTTCAAGTGTGTGGTTTTTTTGGTTTCTAATCAGGATAGTCATTTCTTTGCATATGGTTTCTTATTCTGTTATTCTCTTGAACGTGAAATCTTTTGACAACTGATAGGGTATAGTTCGGCTTTATTATGTAGTACCTCCAGCATATGTCTATAAAACTAGGAAAGAAAATATTTAATTACAATCAGCTAAATTTCTCCAATCTATAAACAATGAATACTTACCTCTATAGCCAGTTCTACTTTCTCAGTAGTGGTGGTCTAACTCCTAAGTTATGAAGCCAGGTCCAGGCCAAAGACATGTCTGTCATAGATTTGGGGGAAGAAGTTGTGCTGCATGTGTTTGATATTTGCTGCCTCCGAAATGCATGGTACTCATTTCATAGAAAAATCTGTCACAACTCTTTTTGACTACCCAACTCCCAACATTCTTTTTGAAAATTTCCAAACAATAGCTTGTCAATCACCTGTTTTCAGTATCCTTTTCCAGCAAAAGCTGGTCAAAAAAAGAAAGAAATCATGAGCTATGATTATTTTATCATCTGAAAAGCAAACAGTTCATCCAGATAATCTCTTGAACTATTTTGCATTTGTAAGAACTGTGATTGATTATTTTAATCAATAACATTTCTAAAGCACCTAAAGTTACACTAAACATAGCTAGATAAATAGCAGGGATTTCTGCTCATGAAGTTACAGACATGTTATGACAGAGATGTAATGTTATAGTGTATTTGAATACAATCAAAACTGTTTAGATGTTGCTGAGCCCAGAAGTTGTTTAGAACTTGTAGAAATTAGGATCAGATTCAAAGTTTGAATGGAAATGTGGTAATCTACTGTGTGCCCCTTGGTGACATGTAGTGATTGTCAATTACTTTTTTCAGTCCATGGTTCGTTTATTAAATCTCCCTCCTCTACTTTATGGAGCTATCAATTACATTCTTCTGCAAGAATGGGCCAATAAAGTTCTTCCAGAGAACTTTTTCTGGAGTAACCAATAAAAGAAAATAATGAAAATAAAAGCCTATCCTTTTCTATATTTTTTCTGGTTTTGAGGATAATGTACTATTCACATTCAGAGAATATATTGAGAATACAGAAAAGAGGCAAGGTAATAAGAGAAAAGTAAGGTGAATTTTTTTTTCTTTAAATTTGTATATCTAGACATAGTTGAAGACTTGAACTTTTTAATTATGAAAGTCAACAAATTTCCTGGTAAACTGAAATTAAGTTTATATTATAGTCATTTTCAACTAAAATATCCTAACATATATCTCAATGTATATTATTTTTATATGCTAAGAGTTATAATAGTGTAATAGGCCATGACAGAGAAACTTGTAAAATAGTTAAAATCCTCAAAAATGGGAACATGTATATAAATAAAACCTGTGCCATATATTCAGAGGATTTAGTCAGAATTCCATGAATATCAGTGTAACAATCAATGCCCTGGAGAAAAGTAAATTTTAAGCAATAATAGGAAAAAAGTTTCAGAACACCAATTTCAGTATGAGAGGAAATCAAACACAAAATCTAGAGAATGGAAGACCTGTACCATAACTATATATTATGTAGATTTATAGGTTATTTTTGGAGAGCCAAACCCTCATATGTGCCCGAAAGCCCCATTGGAAACAATCTACTTATGTAGAGTTTACTCTATGGATCATTATGTCCCTTAGATACACTCTAGGCAAGTTCAAATCTCTGTGCAAATATCCATGATTCTCCTTTCACTACTGTCCAAAGTCAAGTAGGAATGCTGGTTTGGGGAACAAACTCTACTATGTGTCACACTTATACTCTGCCATGGTAATTACTTAGAAGTGTTCTTGGTGCCCTCTGACACATCTGCTTACTGTGGTCTCTGTATTAGTCAGCTTTTCGTTGCTGAAACTAATTACCCAAGGCATACAAACTACTTAAAGAATAAAGTTTGTTGAGTTAATTGTTTTAGAGACCTAAAGGTCACCTATTACAGGCTTTGGTGAGAGCTCCATGGCAGATGGTTAAGCACATGGAAGAGGAAGGAATTACATTTTGAAATAGGAAGCCAAAGAGTCCATCTGGGGCTAAGCTCAGACATTTATATCAACTTGTAGTCAGAATAACTCACCACAGGAAACCAATATTCCCTTCCATGGACAGTGCCCTGAATAACCTAAGGATCCCCTACTCTTAAAGATTCTATCTCCCAACATAGTCACCCTAAAGATCAGGTTTCCTTTAGAAGGACACCTAAACCATATCCAAACAATAGCAGTCTTTATCATTCTACAAAATGCAATTTAAAGAGTGGCAATGCCTTAGGAATCATCATGAGTCACACTTCATATTGCATAGAGTAACTTACATTTAGAAACTTTCTTGATGGTCAACTCCATCCTGCTGTCTGCAGGGATACCTTACTTATCTTCATTGCCACATCTAAATACTAGAGCTTGAAATTGATCTCTTTCTTAGAAGAAAAGTTCCACTTCAGGGTTCATGTTCACTGTTTATTTGTAGGCTGATACTGCCTGTGAAGAGTCCTTACTGTCTCACTGACCCTAAACCATTTTATTTCCTTGACCTCTGCAACATGCCACTTCACTACCTCCTAATCCCTCTTCTTGCTTCTGATTTCCACTCCACTATGGGATCTGTGCCTGGAGCAACTCTTTCATAGAAAGATTTGATGTTATGCTCCTGGTTACGCTTTTTCATGTTGTGTTTGTAATTTGAACTGCCTATGTGTTCAGTGTGATATGTATGCTTTTCTAGGCAGGAAATCCTTGCATCTATCAGAAAGCCAGCTGTATGGTTCATCATGATAGGAAACTGCCCTGCTAAGAAAATAACAACCAGGAGCTGGTGTTATGGCTCAGCGGTGGAGTGCTCGCCTCGCTCGTGGAAGGACCTGGGTTCAATCCTCAGTCCCACATAAAAGTAAATAAATAAATAAATAAAGTTTTTTTTTTTTTTTAAAGAAAATAACAATCAAATCTCAATTTTATTTGGTTAACTTTATTCTTGTCTTTTTATTTGCAACATCCTATGTCTAAAGGTATGTCTGATTAGTCATCTCAGTTCTGGAACAAGAAGTAATAGCAATGCTATTAGAGTAGTGCACCTGGAGCTTCCCCATATAATGAAAAGGAGAGTGAGCTGGCAGTCTCTGTGAGGAACAATGTACATCAGTATTGTCAAGACCATTTTGTATGTGAGCTTTTGAAGTCTCTGTGACCTTCACGTTCCTGCAAATTTAACTTTACTAAGGCTTAGACTCTTAGGTCAGTGGGCAAGATAATTCATATCAAGGTTAGTCTTTGGATTCACTAATCTTTCCTGACAGGAGAAAGTCTTATTTACTTCCTCTTAGAAGAAAGCTAAGTTCATGTTTGTTTGTTTTTTGTTTGACACCATTCACATTCATGCAGACACACATAAACAGCTTCCTTACACTATTATATGACTACTTCACCATTCCATAGATACCCAAAAATGTAAATTCATGAAACACTGCTTAGCTTTTATTGCCAAAGTTCGTCTCTTTTGAATTTGGAATGAATTATACAATGTTTCACCTATTCAAAACAAACTTCACTAAAAAATGGAAAACCCTCAATGGCCAAGTAATCAAGAAGACACATGAAAGCACAGGTTCATACCCTGCCTGCACTCCACTAAAAGGAAGCTAGGTTAGGTGTTGCTGGGTCAGTAGTATAGTTCTGCAGTCTGAGGAAGGAACTTGAGACCCTAGATTATCTTCCTTTTGGGGGTAGGGAGCATGACCACACAGACTTGGCAGGAGTGAAACATACATATTTTGTTGTCTGTCTGGATTTTTATGAGAGTTATCTAGAAACTCCAGCTGTTAAACATCCAAAATGCCTTTTGTTAAGCTGGTCCTGTGGGTGGGGAGTAGAGACAGGTTAGTACAGAGCATATCTGATCTTGCATGCAGCATTCCTTGCCACTAGGATGGTAAATCTTGAGCGACCCAGAGAAAACCCTCCTAGAAACCTCCTCAGACAGTTTCACCCTCTTCTTCAAACTTTCCAAAGCTTATCATAATTTAATTATTATGTTGATGATTAAATCCCACACTGAGTTCTCACTTGTCATTTCAAATGTTCTTTTCTATATTCATGAATTGTAGGTTAGAATCATGGAATAATAAGATTATCTTTGATTCTATTGATAACTTGGATAGAGTTCAAGATAAGCTAATATTAAGTTGACTACTCATTTTGAATTTTTATTATGTAAAGAGTATCCAAGTATGCTAATTTTAACTCTATCTGGGATTATGTCCAGGTTGAGAATTTTTCTTAGACTGAACTTTCTAGCCTGTTTAAAAGTTTCAAAGGGTACTTTTTTTTTTTGAAACTATAATATAGTTTCTGGTATAAATGCATTCACTGTGTATCCACCAAATACTGCAGGTAAGTGCCTAACATTGGGAGACAGAGTAAGGAATTTAAAAATACATGTCTTATACTAAGTATTATTAGAGGTCTAAGCATCCTTAATCTGGAGGGACCGAAATCTATGATCTGATTTTAGCACTTAGAAGATTATTTACATTTTAAAGGAGATCAATCACAAAATTGCACTTAATATTTGTTTTATTAAAATCACTCTACTTCAATAAAAAAGTTGAGTTTAGAACTGAATGTAAGCCAAAGCAATGTTAAATGACTACTATTTTTATAATTCTGGATTTTATCCAAAGCAGGCATATTTCAGTTTAATACAATGTTTGAAGAATTATATTGAGGTTTTGTTTAAAAAGGCTTCTATGAATTTTTATTGTAATACCTATGACTGTGCAAACATAGAGCACTGCCAATAGTCAAATGTTCAACTAGGGGATTAAAAGATATAAAATAATACATTCTGAACAAAAACATTTAATGTAAGGAAAACTTGACACAGAGGAAGCTATGAATAAAACATCAAATCATAATATGCAAGTACCGATTGACAGTCACAGACATTTTTGTCTATTGTGAATGAAACTTTTATGATGACATCAGAATATCCTTTTATGTTTTATCTGTAAACATGCTAAGGGATTAAAATTGTATCTGAAAGCTACGTGTAATTACTTTCTCCACAGTACAGTGACATTATTATATGTGTGTACCAGAAAAGTCATGCTATAGTCAGGGTGCATTATAAAACGGGAGGAAGGAGCCCAAAGGTGCACTGATCTAAGAATTCTCCTTTTTTTCTTAATAGACAATTTGCTAAAATGTATATTTTTGGTCTTCTGTGAAGCACAAAACTATATATAAAAGAGATTAATTCTAAATATTGGTATGGGAGCTTTAACCAGAATATAGTATATTATGTCAGATAGGTCAGACTTTATGGGCCATTGTGTCTCTGTCTTAACCATATAACCTTGTTATCACTTCAAAAGTGGCCATGGACAATATGTAAACAAATAGGTATGGCTGTACTTCAATGAAGTTATTAATCCGAAGAGGCATCCTTCCTGAGAACCACACATTGTGAACTCCTAGCATTGAAATTCCTTTTAGTAAAAAGCCACTGGCTGACTACTGGGGTATATATCTTTTACTTATGTGAAGAATGACAGGCATGCAGTGCAGACAGACAGTGTCTACTGAGTCATCAGGACATTTGTTTGAAACAAACATCTCAAATCATCAGCATGCTATATTTTTATATTTCATGTTTAAGTCGGTCATTTCTAGATGGAAGAATTGAAATAGTAAAAGAAACCTTGACTATTAACTAGATGGATATTATTGAGCCACTAAATATTTAATCACAAAGAACTATGCAACAATTGAAAAAATATTTGAAATGTAAAATCAATTACAAAGAGTAGAATTGAAAACTATGGGAGGAAAAGGATTGTATCTATTTGGAAAAATATCATCCAAGTGGAGAGAAAACTATAAAGTTAGAGTAAAGTTAGAGGTGTTTACTTTTTAATATGAATATTCTCTTTTATTGTCATTTTATTTTTTAAACAAAATTTTCTAAAATTATAAAATAAATACTTTAATTGCCTAAAATCCATGAAATTTTTATATAAATGAGCAAGCCCTACAAAATATAACACACTGTTTTAAGACATAGGATAACAGGAATTACAATAGAAGACTTTTAGGTGTCATAAAACAGCATGTCAATGTGATACTGAAATTTGGTGAATTATTGACATTTGGCATACAGTTGTTATTGAGATTTGTCATTGCATATGAACATACAAGTTTTTCTCTTTATGAAATTAGGGTATTATTTTACCAACATTCTTCAATGTATCTATCATCACATACAGAAGTAATCTAAAAAAAAATTCCTTCTCTGTGATTACGTATCGCACTAATTTTAGTTGTTTATAGCAGTGAGTTATATCCAAAATTTGTTGTAATAAGTAAATAATGACCATCAATAACTCAATGGCTTATAAATGTCAGTGCCTCCTCAGTCAATATCCAGGCAGAGTACTTATTCTGTGTGAATCTACTTCCCTCTATACCTCTTCCTCTGCAAGGTTATCCAACAGGTTCTTGTAGATATTTTTCAATGTGGGTGGTTTTAATTTTAACAAAATTAATCTGGAGTATATGGAACAGGTGGGTAAGAGCAGGGAATAACTATGTGCAAGGAAGTCCTGATTTTATTTTAATGATGGAGAAATAGGATATCAAAAGCATGAAAGAGCATTCAGTTAATACAAAGGAAAGTGAAGAATGTGTGTAGGTGCAATCCTGTAAAAGACTGAGGGAAAGAGGAGCAAAATTTTGAAAAATAATCTTTATTTCCTCATCAAGTTTAAAAATTTATAAAATCAAATTTACATCTAGTGTGGAGGAAAATTTTGAAAATGAGTTAAAATGATATAGTATTCAGTAATTGGAACATGGGTATTTCCTCTTCTTTTCTTCCACTTTAATAGTGAGCCTGTGTTCTTATAAAGGAAAAATTAACTTTAAAAATAAACGCCAGAGTCTGCTTTTTTGTTATTTTGGGTTTTTAAGTAAGTTTGACATATTTTTTTCTAGAAAAACTCTTAAAATACTTTTAACACCTAAATGATTTCATTTGACGCAAAAGTATATCAGCATCTATATAAATATCCTTCATGTTGCTTTACAAATTCTCCATGGTTGGATATCACACTCCTATTGATGAGTTTATAACATCTACATATATTCAGGTGCATACCTGTTCCATCAGGCATGCCTCATGTACCTGCTCTTCTTCTTTATTCTCTGATATTCCCTCCTTGACACATTCAATTTGCTTTTTGTTGGACTCACTCAACTGAAACAACAACACCATTTACCTACTTTATGGCCATAATCCCAAGGCTAAATCTCTACTCTTTTCATTCCTCTTGACCTCCCTGTTGTCATACGTACAGAAGATAATTTCCTCCTTTAAACTCAAAAACTTTAGTACAGAAAAGGTAGAATGGGTTACTCGTGAAATGATAATATTTTAAATGACACACTTGTTAATTAATTGCCAATGTAGAAGTATTTGAAGAAATTGGAAGAGACATCAGAGGGTTTAAAAGATCATTTTTAAAGCAAAATTTTTAAACTACAAACAAATATATTTGAAAGTCCTATCTCTATAGCTATCTAACCTTTAGTATGTTTAACAATACATGTGACATAACAGAAATGCAGCTTAGTTTTGGTCTCACACTAATTCCTTTGAAGTGTGTTTAGCTTACTACATATGATGGTTTTGCCCTCTATGGGAAGGGAAGACACTTAAAAAATTGATATGTTTCTTTCTGGACATGTGCAAGGGTTTTGTAGACATTTTCAGAGCTGAGTTCCTCTTTCTCCGTTGTCAGTGTATCTCTTTCCTCAATTCCTTTGAATTCACTGTTCACTACCAGCTTCCTGCTGCCCAGTTTTCTACCCCACTCAATATATCTGTAGCACAGAGCAAAACAACAACAACAAAAGACTAAAATACTGTGGTTTCCTTTCTCTTCTTCTCTGTTTAAAGAATATAATATTGTCATGTATCTTTTGAATTGACAATCTTTGGTCAGACATAAAAAACCGAAACAAAATAAAACAAAATTTTTATCTGGCTCTGGTAGCAAATATTCTACTTAGGCCATATCCGGGTCTCAGGTTTTACAGTTGAATTAAACTGCAGTCTATGGTATCTTCCATTTGGGGGGACACAAATGTCCAATTTATGAGATTGAAACAACCTACTGATATTCATTTTCTCTAGAGTTATGGTGGCAGAGATTATGCCTTCATACTCCAAACCCAAAGGAGAGTGTAGGGACCCACAGTATCAGTCATATCTACAGGAACACATTCACCTCTTCCTGTAATTTCCATTTGTCTGACTGAAGAGATGAGAAGTAGAAAATTCATAGAATATATTCTCAAAATTTATTTTAGAAAAATTCACCTTCAGGAAATCTCTGTCTTATACTCATTCTAGTATCTAACAGGTATTATATTGGTATCATTGTAGAAGCAAGACATAAACAGTTCCATTTTTAACATTCTATCACACTACAGAAACAAATCTGTAGAAGAGTTTTATGAAATCAAAAGGTCTGAAACACTGGGTAATCATAGAGGAAAACTGTGATTTGATATTGTTGATTCATTAAACCGATACATAGTTTATGTATATGAAAGCAAAGAAGACATTAAGCACTGTGATCATGCAAAGTGATTTCTGTTTCATAAGAAATTTCACAGTAGTAAAATGTGATGATATGTTTACCAAAGGTATTACTAAGTTGATGTTTTAGGGTAGTAGGCAGAAAAGTGAGAGAAAAAGTTGACAATTAGTGGTAAAGATGCCTCAACCAAGCACCAAATTACACTTTATATATATATAAAGCCAGGGACAGTTATGTTCATCCTTATAATTTGGGAGAAAAAATATTAATTTTTCCTTTAGTTCAAAAGGCTTTATATTTCATTGAAAAAACTCATGTACTCCTCATCTAGTATCCCTTAATGGCTATGATTTTCATAACTGCCCTATAATATCAAAACCAAGAACACCAGTACAATATGTATGTATGGTCTTATGCCATTTCATGATATCTGTTAATGGACGCAACCATCACCAGAATCAAGATCCAGAATTATTTCATCACCACAAATTCTTCCCTTGTGCTTCCAACTCATAGACATATCACCCTCAAGAGCAAAAAAACACTGATCTATTTTCTATCTCCATAATTGATAGATATGTATTTTAATTGGTTTATTTAGCCTATATACATTTGATATAATTATTGCTACCTTAGGGCCTAGTCTGGTGTTTAGTTTTTTCCATATTTTTATTGATACATTATAGTTATACATACTGTTAGGATTCATATTTATACATGCATAGAATAGGATATTATTTTATAAATTTTGTTCCCCAGCACTTCCCCTTCTAACTGCATAATTTGAAAAAGTTATATAAATGGAATTATATAGTATATGGGATTTTTGAATTGACTTTCTTCACTCACCAGAATTTCTTTGCATATAATTGGGTCACATTTTATATCTATTTTGCATAGATATGTATTTTAATTGGTTTATTTAGCATATATACATTTGATATGTTAGGGCTTAGTCTGGTGTTTAGATTTTTTCATATTTTTATTGATGTGTTATAGTTATACATACCATTAGGAATCATATTTATATATGCACAGAATAGAATATTATTTTATAAATTTTGTTCCTCAGAACTTCCCCTTTCCATCCCTTCCTCCCTTCCATTAAAGAAATATTATTCACTTTAAGCCTCTAACTGTTGATAATTTGTAAAAAAGTTGCCTTAAACAGTTATTTTATATGTGTTGAGAACTACATTAGAAATATACTTATCACTCAAACTGTTAAACATAATTTAGAAAACTCTAAAATAGAAAAAAATGCTGTTTTCATTGTTCTTTCATTCCTCCTGATGGTCCTTATTGATTCTTTATTTCACCATTTCATTTTATTTAAAGAATATGCATTAGACAGTCTTTTGGGGTAGATCTGATTGTAACAAGTTCTCCTTCTAGTTTTCTTTCATCTGGGTTAGTCTTTGTTTTCTTCTTTTTTTTTAATATTTATTTATTTTTTTAGTTCTCGGCGGACACAACATCTTTGTTTGTATGTGGTGCTGAGGATCAAACCCAGGCCGCACACATGCCAGGCAAGCACACTACCGCTTGAGCCATATCCTTCTCATTTTGTTGAATACAGAATTCAGTATTGACAGCTGATTTTTCAGAACTTGAACAATGCTGTACCACTTCCTTCTGGGCTCCATGGCTTCAGATGAAAAATCCTCTCATTTTAATTGTTTTCCCTGTTAGATAGGGTGTCATTTCTCCCTCACTGCTCTCCAGATTTACTCCTCATCTTTTGCTAATATTGGGTTTATCCTGTTTATAC
This sequence comes from Marmota marmota marmota, assembly GCF_001458135.2. NCBI lineage: Eukaryota > Metazoa > Chordata > Mammalia > Rodentia > Sciuridae > Marmota > Marmota marmota. Next base: position 24,232,614 of record NW_026000242.1, read on the forward strand.
TTCTTTTGAATCTGAAGGTTTTCACCAGGTTTGGGGTGGGAGGAATGTAGCCACTATTTCTTTTTTTTTTTTTTTTGAGAGAGAGAGAGAGAGAGAGAGAGAGAGAGAGAATTTTTTAATGGACACAACATCTTTATTTTATTTTTATGTGGTGCTGAGGATCGAACCCAGCGCCCTGCGCATGCCAGGCGAGCACGTTACCCCTTGAGCCACATTCCCAGCCCAACCACTATTTCTTTGAACACATTTTTAGCTGCACACTTTCCATCTCCTCCTAGGAATCCAAGAATTTGAATGTTACAACTTTTATTATAATTCTACAGTTCCCTGATATCTTACAAATTTTTTTCCAGGCTATATATTTTTCTTTGTTGTATGTGTTTAGAATTCCTATTCTCCTTTTAAGTTCATTGATTCTTTTTCTTTCTATCCCATTCTGCTATTGAGCTTATCCAGTGAATTTTTGTTTCAGTGTTTGTATTTTTAAGGTTTAAAATTTTCAGTTGACTTTTCTTTATATCTTCTAACTTTGCAGAAACTTTCAATTTTTTTTTTCCATTTGTTTCAAGCATGTTTTAATTTTCTTGTGAAAACATTCTTTATGATAGGGCTTTAAAATACTTATCACATGATTCTAACATCTGTGGCCATCTCAGTGTTGGCATTGTTTGATATCTTTTCTCATTTAAATTGAGATTTTACATGTCTTTTTAGAATAAATGACTTTAATCATATCCTAAACATTGTGGCTATAATATAAAAAGTCACTGAATGTTATTTTAAATATCTCTCTTTCTCTCTCCCCCCGCCCTTTCTCTCTCTCTTTCTCTTTCTCTTTTGTATGAGAGATTGACTCTAGGGAGACTTGCCACTGAACTTCACCCCTAATCCTTTTTTTAATTTGAAACAGAATCTCACTAAATTGCACAGGGTCTCCCTAAGTGGCTAAGCCTAATCTTGAATTTGGGATCCTCCTGTTTCAGGCTCTAGAGTCGCTGGGATTATAGGCATAAATCTTCTGTTTTCAAAGGACTGTGGTTCTCAGGTGTGCCCAGGCAGGCAGATGTCTTTTTACCATTATGTGGCAATGAACTAAACTTCCCTGTTCCTCACTAGGCCTTTTGGATGCTCTAGTTGGGGGAAATTCACCTCATTGCTTCTGGGTGATCTTCAATTTCAGCTTCCCACTAAATCCTCACTGCCAGTATCCTATGCAACAGGAGAGGATCTCCTAGTATCTAAGGACACTTCAGGAAGGGAGGGAAATGACCCATTATCATTCAGTTTCCCATAAGCTTCTACTAACAAGCCAGGCATGGAATGGTACTTTGTTGGGTTCAGCATCCTCACTAATAATTGCCACTTTTGGCAGGGTACCTCATTAGCACTGGCCTGGTCTGAAAACTCCAGCTCTTCTGTATGAATTCTCCAAAACCAGCCTTCAGGATCAAGCTGTAAGGGTGACTCATTATAAACCAAAAACAATGGAGGCGCAGTGTCATAATCTGACTTTTACTGATGGATAGGGTAGTTGTATATTTTTTTTGTAATGTAAAACAATTTGGTTCTTAGGGTAGAAATTTTTAGGGGCTTTTTGATTTTGGTGTACCTGCTGCCTATTCAAGGTTCCCAGCTTCTTCAGTACCAAGCTGGGATAGATGAAGCAAAGAGAAAACCTGCTATAGTGCAGTGTTATATGTCAACATGGCTGAACCACAGAGCCCTGTTATTTTGTTGAACATTAACATAGGTGTTGCTCACACTGCATTTTATAGAAGTGATTCAAGTTTACAATTAATTTACTTAAGATAAGGAAGATTATTCTAGATAATCTAAGTGGGCTTTACTCAGTCAATGGAGGTTTCCATGAAGACAATAAATGCTGTGTGTGGACTACAGCTTCACCTCATGTCTGCAGTCCCAGCGGGCCTTTCCCGTTGGCCTGCTTTTACAGAGGTTGAACTTGCTAGTCAACCTCCATAGTCACATAAGCCAGTTCCTTGCAATAAATATTTTGATGCCAAGAAGTAGTATGGTATTATAATAAATTCCAAAAATTATGAAAGTAGATTGTAATTGGGTAGTTTGTAGAGTGATTTTAAAAAGTAAAATAAAACAATCTAGATTGCCTTAAGTAGAATTATGGTTTGGATGTGAGATGTGCTCCAAAAGCTCATATGTGGGAAACTGCAAGAAGCTTCAGAGGGAAAATGATCGGTTCTTAAAAGTATTAATCCAATCAATAGATTAATCTTCTGATACGATTAACTGAGTGGTGACTGAAAGTGGGTAGGGTGTGGTTAGAGAAGGTCCATCATTAGGGGCATGCCTTTGGAGTATATATTTTGTATCTGGCAAGTGGAGTCTTCCTTTGCCTCTGATCATCATGTGAGCTGCTTCCCTCTGCCACACTCCTTCTCCATGATGTCTAGCTTCACCACGAGCCCCAAGGAATGAAGCCAGCTGTCAATGGGCTGAGACCTCTGAAACTGTGAGCCCCCGAATAAACTTTTCCTCCTCTAAAATTATTATTGTCAGGTCTTCTAGTCACAGCAGTGGAAATGCTGACTAACACAAGCAGATTATTGATAAAAGTATACAAGTTAAAGACTCTACCAGTGACAGCCCAGAAAGAAGTAAAGAGGACAGTAGTGAAATCTTGTGTTGTTTCGAAAAAATTAATATATGGCAAACAAAATATTGTTAAAATACTTTGCAAGTACTTCCAGTGAGGATTAAGAAGGAAATGACGAATACACTAATGGAAACTGGAGGAGAAAAGATCCTAATTTTATAGTGGTAGAAAACTTAGCTGAATACTGACCTATTTTTGTGCGTAAAGCAAAATCTCTAAGTAATAAATTAGCATATTTAGCAGAAAAATATTCTAAGAAAATTGTTTAATAATTGGCAAAGTCCTAGTGCTTGGTACCTCAGAAATGTGACCTTACTTGCAACCAAGGTTCTTACAAAGGTAATCAGGTTAAAATGATGTCATTAAGATGGACCTCTATAAGTATGACTGGCACCCTAATAAAAAGTAAGAACTTAGATATAGGCATCCATGAGGAACTGTTTCCATTTGAACAACAATCTATAGGCCAAGGAGGGAGATCTGGACTAGGTCCTTCCCTTGCAACCTGCAAAGGGAAACTATTTATTGTTCCAATACCACTATTTGAACATCGAGCCTTCAGAAATGTGATACAATGAGTATTTGTTGTTAAGCTGTCCAGTTTGTAGTACTTCTTCCAGTCTCCAATCTGAGTCACTAGAGGTTGCTATAAACAAATTAGCATCAACTAAGAGTGGTTTAAATAACAAACATTGATTTCTCATAGTTCTGAGGCCTAGAATCTGCAATCTAGGTGTCAGCATGGTTGGTTTCTGGTTGAGATGTCTTCCAAGTCACAGACAGCTTGTGTTATCTGTCAACATGTTATATGTATGATAGCATGGCAGAAGGAGGACAGCTAGCTCTCTAGCTGCTTCCTAAGAATTTATAGGTTTTGCTCATAAGGGCTCCACATCATGCCTTATTGCTTTCCAAAGCCCCCACCTCCGATATTTGCACATTGGGGATTAAATTTCAACACATGAATTTGAGAGCACTCAACCCATGACATAGTCTTACTGAAGTAGTACATAGAACAAACAGATTTTTTAGGAGAATGATGGAAAAGGGGAAAGGTAACTGATTACCTGTCTCAGTCCTCTGATGTACCCTCTGGGTCTCTACATTGTGAATCACGTATCTTATTCCCCAAGGCTTGCCACTTTCATTCAGCCTAGCATTCCACTAAGAACTGATGATCTTATTTTTGATTTGTGTTCACCATGGAGACAGGATGGTTGTGAGCAGGTTCTGGAGTCAGATTGGCTGGGCTTTCATCCTGGTTCTGCCAGTGTCCGCAGACTTATTTACTGCTTGTGTGCCATTTTCCACATCTTCAAAATGTGTACAGTAATAGTCTAATTCCTAATACCCTAGTGAGAAAAAATGGGGTCATCTAAATGCTAAACACAGATTTCTTTTATGCCTTATGATTTAACTTTGTTCTACTGTCCTGGAAAGATTCAAATCCACTTCTACAGAGGTTGCATCTAGAGAGAAAATAGAGAGTAGTGACTAAGAGCATGGACCCGGAAGAGATGAGTCATGCTATTATTGAGGCTTTGCTATTTACTTGGTTTTTGACCAAAGAGTGATTACTGAATGTCAGAGTTATTTTGAAATTCAATAAAATTACTGAATATTAACTCCTCAGTCTTGAGCATGGCATATAGTAAGTATTTGATATTTAGTAAATATCATGGGCCTGGCCAGAGCTTTTGATTTAAGATCAGCTATTTATGATTCATCATATCATCATGTAGAGCTGTGTGTGGTCAGTTCTTTGCACTTCCTTTATATTTTGTATCCTCTTTCCAATTCTGATTCATTTAATTCAGCCTTCTCAAAATCCCACAATGAGCAATCATTCTTCTTCCTGTGTGTCTGCCTTGGTTTTACAATGCATCACAAATCAACCACAGGTTCTCAGCTTTTGAGAACTTCTCTTTTTATTTATATCTTCATATCTATCTCTAGAATCCTGTAATTTTCTCACTTGATTTCATTTCATAGATAAACACATCTTTCTTAAAGTTTTGTTTTCTTTTGCTTTATACTACGTATTCTCCCTCCATTAATTTTCACACTATCATGTTTTTTTTAATAATCTCTGACTTAACAATTATTTGACAATCTTTCTCTCCTATTTCACGAAGAGAGTTTGTGAAAAGATAGATGTATCTGAAGAAATATCTCAGGTTACACAGACGAGCTAAGAAAGTTTGTGTATTCAGTAATAGTTTAAGCCACCATTCTCGAAAGCTGCTCTGACAAGGTTTAAATTCAATTTGAAAATATAGTTTGTATTTAGATATCATGGACTGAATTGTGTAATCCTCCAAATTTATATGTTGACATCCTAACCCCAGAAGTCTCAGAATGTGACTGTATTTAGAGATAGAGTCTTACAGGTGGCAATTGGTATCAAGAATACAAGTAACAATAAATGTCAGAGAGGATGTGGGCACAACACCTCACTCATGCGTTGCTGATGGGACTGCAAATTGGTGCAACCACTCACTCTGGAAAGCAGTATAGAGATTCCCTAGAGAACTTGGAATGGAACCAACAAAAGTTATCCCAGTCTTTGGTATATACCCAAAGGTCTTAAAATCATACTATAGTGACCCAGCCACATCAAAGTTTATAGTAGTTCAACTCAAAATAGCTAAGCTATGAAACCAACATAGGTGCTCTTCAACAGGAGAATGAATAAAAATACATACAAAATAGAGCCTAGGATATGGCTCATTGATCAAGTGCCCCTGAATATAATCCCTGGTACACTTCCTGCAAAAAAAAATGTGGTATATATACACAAAGGAATATTAACTCATCCATAAATAAGAATAAAAAATAGCATTTTCTGATAAATGGATGAAATTGGAGATTATCATAATAGTGAAATAAGCCAGTCCCAAAAAACTAAAATCCAAATGTCCTCTATGATATGTGAATATTAATACACAATAGGGGTGGGGAAGGGAAAAATAGAAGTTCATTGGATTAGACAAAGGGGAATGACGGAGGGGGAATAGAAAAGATTATAGAATGAATTGGACATAATTTCCCTATGTTCATAAATGAATACATGAACAGTATAACTCCATAACATGTATAATCACAAGAATGGGATCTTAATTAGAATAAGCTATACTCCATGAATGCATACTATGTAAAAATATGCCCTACTATCATATATATCTTAAAGAACAAATATAAATCAATCAATAAATAAATAGTAAAGGGGGCAATTAAGCTAAGACAAGGACATATGCCTGGGGCCTATCCCAATATGACTAGTATCCCCATAAAAGAAGAGGATGGTAGGAAACAAGAGGAAATGAAAGGAAGACGATGTGAAGATACAGGGAAGAGACAGCCATCTGCAAGCCAAGGAAAAAGGCCACAGAAAAAAACAACTTCCCCAACACCTTGATCTCAGACTTCTACCTTCTAATAAATTTCTGTTCCTTAATCTACACAGTCTGTGTTATTTGTCATGAAAGCCCTAGAAAATTAATGCATATTTTTGAATGAATTTCCAAAAAGTAAATCTTTTTTTTTGTTTTGTTTTGTTTTGGTTTGAAGAAAATGTTCATTTTGTAGAAGAATGGTAATTATATACACTATTCACTTAGTTACATGAAAAAGTAAATTCACTATAAAAACAATAATACTGATTTTTGATGTTCTCAATTTTCTTCAAATTTGTTTTTAGATGGCATCCTCTCAGATTGTGGCTTCTCCCCTTAAATAATGGAACTATTCTCATTGTTAATTGAAGACCAGTCTCTAAGGGGCCCAAGATTGAAGTACTCAATGTAGTTGATATTCATGTAAATGAGATTTTTTTAAAATGGATATTTTGGAGGCATTTTCTTAAATGTCAGCAATAGTGTATAAGTAGCTTTGATTTGCCCACTAAGTGGGAAAAAAAAACATGCTTTTTGTTTTAGAGGAAACCTGGCTATGACTACAGGCATCCACAACAGCTGGTTCTGTGATCTCACAGAAAGGATTTTAAGGAAGTTCCTGCTTACTCAATAGAGTTTAAAAGTGAGAGTATAGGCCCTTAGTACCTGCACTGAATGGACCACTTCCTGAATGGACAACCTCCAGGAAGAATTATATATCTCTTAGAAAAGTCTGGGAGTTTTAAGAGATTTGAGTGTCTTTGTGTTTGCCTTACTTCATTCGCCTTTAAGTGGCTATTACCATTGTGTAGCCTTCAGCAAACTTTCTTTGTGAGGGTAGAGGACCAAGTCATAAGAAGTAACTGTGACATGATTTTGGTGATGACCTGTCCAAGGGGAAGATGTGACATGATCTTGAAACAACAGTTCCTTGAAGGGATTAAAATTAACTATGGCTGGGAGAGGTTTGGCATACCAGTGCCCATTTTCCAGATGTTTATCTATTTTGTTAATTTCTCTGTGGTTCCCAATCCTGTGACCCATGGTCTCTCTCTGATATATATGGCTGATATCTCCCTTTAGCATCCTACCTACCTACCTCCTCATGGCTGCCTATCTACCTAATATATGTACAGTATACTAAAGAAGGGACACTAAATTAAACAAAGCAAATTCAAAATTTATAATTTTTTTCTTTTTCCTTTTCTTTTCATTCCAGGAAAAAAAATTTTTGGGGGGTGAGGGCACCACGGATTGAACCCAAGGGCACTTGTCCATTGAGCAACATCCCCAGCCCTATTTTGTATTTTATTTAGAGACACAGTCTCATGAAGCTGCTTAGCCCCTCGCTTTTGCTGAGGCAGGCTCTGAACAAGAGATCCTCCTGTCTCAGCCTCCTGAGCCACTGGGATTACAGCCATGCACCACCATGCTCAGGTAAATTTGACTTATGTCCCTTTTTGAACCAAGAGGACAAAAGGTAAACAATGAGATTTCTTTGAAGTTTATTTTTTTCTAAAACTCCTTTTCCATCTCTGTACACAAATTATTTATTAAGTATAACAAAACTAGATATTTTGCCAGCTTTTGCTATTGGCATTTATTTGTCCCTTGAAAAATTGGGTGTTATATTCCAAGAAGAGTAACCTCACTAGTAGTATGCTCTATCTTTTTCTAGATTTGTTCTTATCACTTTTCTTTATTCCTCTTTTCTTTAATTACTATTTATATTCTTCCTCTTATACATAAGTCCTATATCAAGCATATGGTCATTTTATATAACCTCTCTTCCAACAACCATCTCCCGTGGGTTAGAGATTGATTCTTTTTGTTTTCTTCACATACATATTATGGTGCTTTTACCATTTGATATTACAAGTATCTGTTTGCTTTATTGCCTCATCTACTTGATCTTTAGCTTCTTAAAGATAATGAACATTTTTTTTTTATTTCTATTTCTGCTGCCTAGTAAAACCTCTTGACAGAACAGGTTATATATATATATATATATATATATATATATATATATATATATATATAT
>NW_026000242.1:24241128-24245011 GCF_001458135.2 Marmota marmota marmota
TATATATATATATATATATATATATATATATATATATATATATATATATATATATATATATATATCTGTATTTGTTTAAATAAACTGCTTCTAAAATATTTGATAAGTTATTTAGAATATCATATATAGGCATATATTTCTTTTTTCTAAAGATCATCTTCATCACATATATCATATTGTATTACATTATAATAATAGATCTCTCTTAATTTGCTACATAATATTAATAATCTTATGAGGTAAATTTTAAATGCACTTTCTACTTACTCACAAGCAGGGATTTATGAAGTGAAATTCACATTAATTTAATAGAAAATCGCCAAAAGTTTTAAGTTTGTGGCCTGATGACTAAAATGAAACTCCTTCTTATTGAACAAAAATAGAGAATTTAGAAGATTAGACTATCCTTGCTTGTATTGGGACAGGGCTGCAGTATAAGATAACCATCCTACTCTCCAGCAAAATGTGTCCTGGGATGCTTAATGACCACAAATGGTCAGGACCTCAACTTTATGTCTCATCCAATAAGATCTCTAGTCACTCAAGACACTAAAATGAGGAGTGAGTCAGAAGAAAATCAATACTGTTATATTCAAACAAGAGACTATTTAGACCAAAACACATTCCATTTTCTCATTAGCCACAGAGCCAAAGGGGGTGGGGAAGAATTTACATTCATCTGAAATTGCACACAGATGGAACTGTTGCTTCCTACTGCCTGGTAAAGGCTCCAAAGTGCATAGAATCAAATGTGTTTTATAAAACTAACTTTAAAAATGCATGTTGTTTCTTTCCATTTGCTCAATAATTGATTAATTACAGCCTGCTTTACTTCTCTTGGCGAATTTCTGCTTCACTTTACTTTACATCCTTGAAGTTTGGTTAGCTTTAGAAATTGTGTTTTAAATAAAAATTTTCAAGATTTGAGGAAATTTAATTTCCCTTTTAAAAAAATCATAATCAATTTTTGAAATTCGTTAATTTATATATGTGGATTAATTTACTTTTCATTTTTTTATGCTTTCCATATAACTAAAAAGTCAAAATGGTTTCTATTCTTACCTGGTGCCTTAGAAATTTGTTCAGTGTAATTTAATGCTAAGTATTACAAATGTAGTGTCAGTCACCTATCATGTTTCATTTTCTAGTAGTGACATTAAAAACTCTAAAAGAAACAAGAAAACTTTAATTTTAACATGTTTTATATAACTTAGTATATCTAAAATGTTATTATTTCAACATATAATATATTACATTTTTTTTTCTTATTAATAAGTGTTTGAATTGTGGTGCGTAGTTTACATTTATAGCATGGACAAGTTTGAACTAGGCTTATTTTAAATGTGCAAAAGCCATACCTGGAAGTCACTGCCACAGTGGACAAGACACTTGTGTTCAATATAACTGCAGTACCTCATTAATACTGAATCCTTGTGAAAAAGCCCTATTGCATTTCATCATGGTGCAATTTTAAAATTTCTTGAAATTTTCCCTCCCTTTCACCACTACATTTCAAAAAAATGTATTATTTATTTTATCTCAAAATGTCTGCTGAATATACTGGATGTGGTAGGTTTACAATCAGTGCTCAGAGAGCAATTAGCATTTGAATTAAGCCACATGAAGATAACAACAAGCGATTACCCATTTTAACAGCTGCTAAGTGGTGTTAATTGCTGGCTGTAGACCTCAAACTGAGCAATTTTCTATGTATTGTACAAACACAACAAACCTAAGTAGATAAAAAAAAAGAAAAGCATTATCCTCATTAAAATAAAGTATAAGGTATGGTGATATAATGTTTTCTGAAAACCTATGTCATTTTATGAATTAGCCATTAATAGGAATATGGGAGAAATTTCATATATACATGGTTACTATTTTTTTAAATATTAAATATTTGAAACACATATACTTATATTAGAAATGTTATAAATGTTGCACACATTTATGAAACTGTTGATGGAGTGAATTCTGAGTATTTAAATTAATTAGTAAGCAATATGGTTAAAGGTTGAAGGAAGTTGGAAAATAATAAGTACTCTTAAACTGGTTTCATGAAACACTATCCAAAAGAAGCAGATATTATTAGAAAAGTAGTCTATGGTAATTGGGCTAAGTTGTATCAATATTTATTGGCATTTCAGTTTCTGTTTTGGTTTTTTTAAAATGATGGCTAGAAAATAGTAATTGGTTTTTATTTCCAAATAATGCGAAAGTGAAACAATACATTGATAACTTGTATGTGAAAATGAGTGTATATAAAAGTGTAAAAATGAGAGTATAATTTATTCTTAATTTGTTTATTGTAAAAATGAAGATATTAATGTATGTAGAACATTTCATGACTTAGTTTAGTAGATAGGTAGATAGATAGATACATAGATAGAAACTGCTAAATTACAGAATCTTCTCTTCACTTCTTATTCTATAATACTGTAATGCCAGATTCCTGGGACCCCAATAGACCTCCAGGAGCCAAATCTGATACAATCACAGGAGTCTTTATTGGAAGCTCGAGCCTGGACTCACAACTGTTTCCTATGCAGCAGTCCCAGAGAGTGAGTCCTGGTCCTTTGTTCAGTGAGATTTTATAGGTTTTGGGGGATACTCTGTGTGTCACAATATCACACAGTAAATCATTTCACACCGCAGGAAAGTCAAACAACAACTCTTAACATTGATTAGCACATCCACTGGCGGGAACAAGTTGGGTAGGGGTGATTGGTTAGTACAAGAGGGGGGTTTCTTTGAACTGATTGGTTTAAGCCACGTGCTAAACTACATGGTTTCCCAACATGTTATCAACCACCATAAACTACTGGGGGGTCATCTGGCATCCCAGATATTTTCCCTGTCTCATGCTGATTGGTGGTTGCTAGGGGTTTGCTATGGGTCCTCACCTAGGCTAACTGAGTCAGGGACACCTGGCACCACAGATCTCTTCAGATATTTGCAGACAAACAACTCAGCAGGGTGGGTAGTGCCTAGGAGTGCTCAGTGGGTTTTTCCAAGGACAAGGATCATGCCCCCCTTCCTTGCACAGGCTTTGCTCTGAGGTAGAGGCTGGTTTCTCAAAAATGGAGTCACATCAGTTTCTCACTGTTGATCATGGTGTCTTTCAGACATGTTGTGAAAGACCATAAGCAACCTCATTTTACTTGGGATCTCATTTTGCTCTGCAACTTAACCCCTGTCCTACTATAGTCCTATAGTCAGGAAATACCACAGAAAGCTCCTTGCAAACAGTTCTCAGAAAAGCCAAAGATGATGATTGCCTAAGATAGGCCAGATGTCGAAATATCTGAAATTCCAGAGGCCCCCACCTAGGCAGTGACCAATATCTAAACCAGAAGCCCTGCAGCTTGGCAGGTACCCCCCTTGCCACAGTCTCATGGTTTAAACCAATCATTTTTAAGTGTGTTAGCCCCTCGAACTAACCAATAATCCTTTCCAGATTAATTCCCGCCACTTGACACTAATCATGTTTTAGAGTTGTTTTATAATTTTCCCGCAATGTGTGATGATTTGCTAAGAGATGCTATGAAAAGTAAAGTCCCTGCCTTCCCCAAAGAGTGTATAAATCTCCATCATGTGGGGCTAAGCCTCAATTTCCTTAATAATACACTTATAGCACAAGAATTAAAACCAAGAATCAACAAATGGGATGAATTCAAACTAAAAAGTTTTTTTTTTTTTTTTTCTCAGCAAGAGAATTAATATGTGAGGTGAACAGAGAGCCTACATCCTGGGAACAAATTTTTACCCCTCACACATCAGATAGAGTTCTAATCTCTAGGGTATACAAAGAACTCAAAAAGCTAAACACCAAAAAAAAAAATAATTCAATCAACAAATGGGCCAAGGACCTGAACAGACACTA
>NW_026000242.1:24248075-24343936 GCF_001458135.2 Marmota marmota marmota
AGGGGCATATACCAATGAGGTACATTCCCAGCATTGTTTTGTATTTTATTAGAGACAGGGTCTCATTGAGTTGTTTTGCACCACATTTTTTTCTAAGGCTGGCTTTGAACTCCTGCTTCAGCACCTGGAGCCACTGGAATTACAGGTGTGCACCACCATGCCCAGCTCATTGGCACTATCTTGCTTGGATGTTTCCATCCCTAAGTCATGGTTCCTGTGTCCTTAAGAAAGATGTTACTGATCTTAAAGCTGGCAAGATCTTACTTAGTTCTTAGGAAGATTTACATACATTGCAGAGAGGAAGAGAAAGAACTTAAAATTATAAATGTGACTTATCATTCCCTAAGTTAGTAACTCATACTCCAGGAGTTGTCAACTAGCATTTTTCAGACAGAAATACCACACAACTTGCGCTACTACAATGTGTAATTTAGATATGTCTGTGGACCATCTGCTCCAGGGCTTTATATCATTTCTGTCAAAACTGGATTTCTATGGATGAAATTACTTAATTTGCAAAATGCATGTTAGAAATAATATCAAAGATGAATAAATTACCTAGAATATTATAGAGCCACATTGCATCTTTACAATAGCATGGCATAAAAATTTAGAAAGCACTTCGATATATAATGTTGGAAAGACTCCCCAGTTTTCAATGCTAAACGGTTAATATTCTCATTCTTTTTCTGAGAATCTGTGGTTCCATGGCCCTATTGGATTGGTAGTTAGCTAGTGTAACAAATATATAGTGTAAACAAATATATCTGAGGTGAACTTCCTACAAATAATGTTTTGAGATCTCTGAAAAAAGCAAATACTTTATAGAACATTTAATGTTACTCTCCTGTTAGATGCATTCTTAAAAGTCAGCATGTATGGCAGAAAATGGTTAGTAACTAGCTTTTATTGCCACTTTTTAGCAAGATGTCACTGAAATATAAGCTCTCACATCCAGGGCTACTAGTGGCTCCTAAAAATGGGAGAACAACTTAGTTATTTAACTTAGTCTTGTTTGGAATGTAAATATTTCTCTTACTATATTTCTTTATGAATATTATTATACTGACTATCTTTTATAAAAACATACCACATTTTGTTTTATCAGGATCTACTGGTGGACATATAAGTGACAAACCGTGCAGCAAACAACATCTTTGTTAGCAAGTGTTTGAAATTCTCATTATTTTAGTGGGTATAATGCCAAAAGTGATATTACTTGTTCAAAATATGATTGTAGCTTGTTACAGTGTGTCAAATTGTTTTCCAGAATATATGTGCCAGTTTATAATCCCTCTATTTGTCTGAAAGGTAGAAAGTTACCTTTATTTTCTTCAAAAATATCTTTTATTTTGAACATCATGAGAAAGAAAAACAAATTAAACCTTCTGACATTTCAGAACAAACTGCTTACCAACCGACTTATTCCACTATTTCTGCTCATATGCAAACTGTGTACACACAGGCATGAGCAGTCACCTCTGGCGGGCATCACTAGTGTGATCAATGAATAATGTAGACATGTGGAGAGGGCAATAGCCAGAAATAGATGCATAGCAGGGCATTGAATTCATGGAAGCAAAGTTATTAGTCAGTTTGGAAGCAAGAAATAAGCAGAACACAAAGGGTAATAGCCTACACCAAAAAGTGAATATTTAACTCAACTTGGAAGATGTGCAAGATTTCCTTGCATGCCTTATGAATGGTATTGTTGATTATTCTCTTAGGCAAAATTTGAGATATGGCCAGTAGAATATTACGAAAAAGTATTTGTAATTATGGCTGGTGGGGCTGGAGGCTAAGTGAGGCTTGAGGAGAAACAGGAGGACTGTCCAGAGAAGATTCCTATTCTGTTGCATGTGCTCCCATACATTCTCACAGTACTTGTGCCCTCTACACAGTCTGGATCTTATGTTTAGGGAACGGTGACCCCTCTGTGAGTTATAGCAATATTTAGTCATGCTTTCTCAGGCATAAATATTGAATTTGTAAATAAACCCCTAATTGGTTAACAGAAAGCAGGGCAATGAGATTGAGTACAAAGGATGAAGTTTAATTTCTTTTATATCCTTTGAATTTCTTTGTTCAAATGATATTTATATCTGTTAATCTTTCAATTAAAAATACACAACAAGCTTTGGACCAGAATGTACATAGTAATTAAAGTATTATATTAATAAATAAATGCATATACAAAAGTAAACAACTGAATGATTTAAAAATTTCATAATTTTTAGTTGAATTTATATTTTTGTGAGAAATATTTAGGGCAGGGCATTTAGAATCACATTGCTACCAAAGAAAAGTATACCATAAATATACAAAAATACTATTAGTATTTTTTGGGAAATAATAGTGGTGTTAGGTTTACAAGAATCTGGACCAGATAAAAAAGTAAAGGGCTGAATTATTATTTAAGTAATTTGATTAGAAGAAGAGAAACAAGATGAATTGTTAAAGTTCTCAGTACATGAGTTAATAATGAATATGTAGAAAATTTATCTCTGTATAACAAGTTCTTGAGTCCTTCCTATTTTTCATATTTTTTCCCTGAAATTTTGATTTTTTTTTTCTTTCTTAGCAGGTGTAGTCTCTGACTGTGAAGAAATCCATGGGGAACTCAGTAAATAAATACTAAAATTATATCATCATTTCCCAAAATATAATAACACCATTTTTTGTGTGCTTGAACATATGTGATCTAAAAGACTTATTCAAATATGTAAATGTTTGCAGAAGAAAGACAATAGACAGGGCTAAAAGGAGGAGCTCATTTATATGTAAATGACTCTGTAAAGAAGTAATAGAGCATGTGTTACTTCATGTTATAAAAAATTTCAACACTCTGAAAAAATAGCCTTGTTAAAAGAAATTAGTTGAGGAAGGGAAGATACAATATCTTTATGGGTGAAACAATTGTATAGCTGTCTGATGTGTATGAAATTCTTCTGAGAACCAATTGCAACCGCTCAGCCTGGGAACACATCAAAGCAGTATCATCTGCAGAATATCCTGAGCTCTCATTTTCTCTTCTAGCAACTATCTAATTAATGTTAAATAAGTACATGTTCAAAAGCCAGACATACAAACCATGGCATATATTAAAATTATTTATTAGAAAAATGTATTTACAAAATGGTCTAATACTATTGCATTGAAGCAGACTGAATAGTATTAAAGAAACTTTTGGCTTCTTATTTTAATTGAATTTAATTTTAATTAATATTTACAATATAAATTGTACAGATTCATGCCATACCATGTGATGTTTCGATACGTGAATATATAGTGTGATGTTTAAATCTGATTAAACACATCTCTCTCCTTAAACATCTATTAGTTCTTTATAGGTAACACAATATTCTTTCCTTTAGCTTTATGAAATAGCACATAACCCTTATTTGTAGTTACCCAAATAGGCGAATGAAATTTTGCTCCTATCTAATTGTAACTTAATACCCATTGATCAACTTTTCTCCATTTTTTCTTTTCCCTACTCTCCCCAGCCTCTGGTAACTCCATTCCATTCTCAACTTCCATGAGACCAACTTGTTTTGATTCTGCAAATGAGTGGAAATGTGTAGTACTTGCCTTTCTGGGCCTGTTTATTTCACTTAACATAATGATCTACAATTCCATCCATGTTGTCACAAAATACAGTGTTTCAATTTTTTACAACTGAATAATATCCCCTTGTGTATTTGTATCCCATTTTATCCATTCAGCAGTTGAGGGACATTTAGGTTCTTCCATTTCTTGGCTATTGTGAATGGTGTTGCATTGAACATGTGAGTGCAAATATCTCTTCAGCATGCTCATTTATTTTCCTGTGAATATACACCCAGTATACAATTATGGAATCATATGGAAATTCTATTTTGATTTTTATGAGGAATCTCCATACTGTTTTCCAAAATACCTATACTAATTTATATTCCACAAAACAGTGTGCAAGTATCCCATGTTCTTTACAGAATTGGATATTGTTAGTCTCTTTGATAATAGTCATTGTCAGGATTGAGATGTGGTTTCCACACAATGCAAGGTTTGGAGGAGAAATGATAGTGCTATAGCTTTAACCTATTCAGTAAATTAATCCCTGATGGGATTAACTGAGTGGTAACAGGAGGCAGATGGGGTGTGGCTGGAGGAAGTGGTTCTTAGGGGGCAGGGCTGTTGAGTATATATATTTGTATCTAGCAAATGGAGATCTCTGCTTCCTGATCATCTGTGAGCTGGTTCTCTATGCCACACTTTACTACCATGATGTCCTGCCTCACCTTGAGCCCAGAGGAATGGAGCCTGCTGTCTATGAATTGAGACCACTGAAACCATGAGCCCCTAAATAAACTTTTCCTCCTAATATTGTTCTGGTCAGATCGTTTAGTCACAGCAATGAAAAAGCTAACTAAAATGTTCATTATTACTGGGGTGCGGTAATGTCTCATTGTGGTCTTAATCTGCATTTCCATGATGCTTTATGATTTTGAACATTTTTTTCTTGTATCTGAAGTTTATTTGTACATCTTTTCTTGAGAAATGTCTTTTTACAACTTTTCTTTACATTTTTGTGGTTTTTATTTTCTTCTCTTTTTTTTTTGCTATTCATTTGAGTTTCTTGTGTATTCTGAATATTAACCCTTTAAGCCTTTTCCATATATATACAAACATTTTCCCATACAGTATAGTTGCCTATTTATTCTAAAATTGTTTCCTTTGCTTGCAGAAGGTTTTTAGTTTGATGTAATACTATTTGACTTATTTTTGCTTTTTTTTTTTTTTAAATCCTGTGCTAATTGGGTCATCTTTTGAAATTTCTTGCCTGTTTATTTTGTTTATTTCTCCTACTAGTTTCATGGTTTCAGGTCTTACATTTAAGTCTTTGATGTATTTTGAGTTGATTATTATAACTGGTGAGAGATGGAAATCCAGTATCATTCTTATGCACATGGAAACAATTTTCTCAGCACAATTTATTGAAAAAACAGTCCTTACTTCATTTTATGCTTTTAGTACCTTTATTGAAAATAAGTTAACTGTTGATTTGTGGGTTTATTGCTAAACTCTCAATTTTGTTCCATTGTTATATATGTCTTGTTTATGCCAATACCATGCAGTTTGGGTTACTAATCTTTTGGAATATATATTTGAACTTCTTGCTTTGTTCTTTTTGTTCAAAATTGCTTTCATTCTGGTGTGTGTGTGTGTGTGTGTGTGTGTGTATGTGTGTATTTCCATATATATTTTATAATTGTGTTTTATAGTTCTGTGAATAATGCCATTGGTTGATGGGAAGTGTACTGAATCTTTAAGTCACCTGAGTAGTACAGACATTTTAGCAATATTGACTGTGCCAGTTCATGAACACAGGATATCTTTATAATTTTCTTGTTTCCTCTTCAGATTCTTCCATCAGTGTTTTACAGTTTTCACTGTTGTTATCTTTCCTCTTCTAAGTCAATTTATTCCTATTTATTTATTTATTTTTGTTAGCTATTTTACATGGGATCGCTTTCTTGATTTCTAATTTCAAATAATTTGGTGTTGGCACAGAGCAATGTTATATAGATTTTGTATGTTGATTTTGTATGCTACAACTTTTCTAAGTTCATTCATTAGTCCTAATAATTGTTTTGGTGGAGTCTTTGGACATTTCTATACATAGGATCATGTTTCTGCAAACAGTAACAATTGATAATTCATATTCCACTTTTCCAATCTGAATGACACAAATATTGGATTCATTTGACACAAGTCTATGAAAGTTGAGTAATTTCAAGAACAGCATGAAGCCCAGATGAAATTAAAAGTGGATGTGTTACTTCTATTCAACATGTCCTTTCTCTCACTGAATTGCTCTGACTAGTGCAATGTCAAATAAAAGTAGTGAAAGTAGGCATTCTTGTCTTGTTCTAGGCCTTATAGAGAAAACTTTCAGTTTTTCCCTTTTAGTACAATGTTAGCTGTTAACTTAAAAATGGCTTTTATTATATTGAGATATCTTTTATATATACTAGTTTATTCAGCATTTTTTTCATGAATGGATGCTGAATTTTTCAAATACCTTTTTTACACCTGATGAGATCATCACATGGCTTTTGTCTTTCATTCTTTTGATGTGGTTTGGCATATTTATTTATTTGTAGTTTATTGATTTGCATTATATCCTGGTGCATATTACTTCTAATATACTATTGGGTTCAGTTTGCTAGTAGAGTTTGAGGATATTTGTTGCCTTATATTTTTTTCTTTCTTTCTTTCTTTCTTTTCTTTTTTTTTATTTTGGTGTTGTGTCCTTATCTAGTTTTAGTATTAGGAAAACATACACATACACACACACACACCAAAAAAAAAAAAAAACAATAAATTCTAAACTTGCATTTAATTTCTCCCTGAATTTCAAATTTTATATAACCCACTTTAACCTTTTATATTTACTCCTTAGAAAATAATGCAGTAGTTATTTTTACTTGTTTGGTTCTAAAGATACGAATGACTTATGTACTATGTCTGCAGCATTAAAACATTCTGAATTTATCAGTATAATTACTTTTGTCAATGAGTTTTATGCCTTCTGATATATTTTCTTTTTACTCACTAATGTGTCTTTCAATTTGAACTTCGTTTAGCATTTCTTGTAGGACAAGCATGGTGGAGATGTATTCTCTCTATTTTATCATCTAAGAATGTCTTTATTTCTTCTTCATTTCTGAAGGATAACTTTTCTGGGTACAGTATTCTTGGTTGGCTTTATTTATCTATTTATTTTCCTTTAGTATTGTGAAAATGTTGTACTGAACTCTCTGGCACTATGACATTTCTGCTGAGATGTCTGTTTTCAGAAATATTGGTATGTATTTCTGTGCCCATTTTTCCCTCCTCTCCCCTAGTGTCTTCAGAGTCTGAAGAATCAGTCTGTCCTATTGCACTAAGTGAATAGTAATTGTAGGCAGGTGGGGTATAGCTGTAGGAGGTGGGTCACTTTGGGATATGCCCTTGAGGATTATATCTTATCCCCCTGGCTACTCCCTGTGTCTCTGCTTTCTGGCTATCATGAGGTAAGCAGCGTTCATGGGCCACGATTCTCCAACCATGATATTCTGACTCACCCCAGGTCCAAATAATGGATTTGATGACCCTATACTGAACTTCTGAAACCATGAGCCAAAATACCCATTTTGTCTTCTAAGTTGTTCTTATGAGACATTTTGGTCACAGAAATGGAAAGTTGACTAACCCATTTGTATTTAATGTCTGAAGCTATTAGTGAAGGAGAAGAGCAACACAGTGATTCAGAAATTTGCAAATACTAATGTCTATTAATAAATCATTAAAAATCCATGCTAACCATAAATATTCTAAAAAAAGGGAAATATTAGATTGATTTGACACAAATGTATGGAAGTTGAGTAAGTTCAAGAACAGAATGAAGCTCAGATGAAATTAAAAGTGGATGTTTTATTTCTATTTAACACAGTCCTTGAAACTCTAGCCAGAGCAATTAGACAGATGAAAGAAATTAAACAGATAAAAATAGGGGAAAAAAAGAAATCAAACTATCACTATTTGCTGATGACAAGATTCTATACTTACAGCATCTGAAAATTTCACCAGAAAATGTCTAGAACTAATAAATGAATTCAGCAAGGTAGCAGGATATAAAATCAACACTCATAAATCAAATGCATTTCTATACATCAGTGATGAATCTTCTGAAAGAGAAATTAGGAAAGCTACCCCATTCACAATAGTCTCAAAAAAATAAAATAAAATAAATGAAAATCAACCTAACAAAAGAGGTGAAAGAACTCTACAATGAAAACTACAGAACACTTAATAAAGAAATTAAAGACAACCTTAGAAGATGGAATGATCTCCTGTGTTCTTGGATAGCCATAATTAATATTGTCAAAATGACCATACTACCAAAAGTATTATACATATTTAATACAATTCCAATAAAAATTCCAGTGACATTCCTCACTGGAAATAGAAAAATCAATCATGAAATTTATTTGGAAAAATAAGAGACCAAGAATAGCCAAAACAATCCTTAGCAAGAAGGGTGAAGCCCGAGGCATCACAGTACCAGACTTAAACTATACTACAGAGCTATAGTAACAAAAACAGCATGGTATTGGCACCAAAATAGACATATAGACCAATGGTACAGAATAGAAGATACAGAGACAAACACACATAAATACAGTTATCTCTAGACAAAGTAACCAAAAATATAAATTGGATAAGAGAGCCTCTTCAACAAATGGTACTGGGAAAACTAGAAACCCATATGTAGCAAAATGAAGTTAAACCCCTCTCTGTCACCATGCAAAAAACTCAACTAAAAGTGGATCAAGGACCTAGGAATTAGACCAGAGACCTTGTGCCTAATAGAAGAAAAAGCACGCCCAAATGTTCATCATGTTGGCTTAGGACCTGATTTCCTTAACAAGACTCCTAAACCACAAGAAATAAAATCAAGAATCAATAAAAGGGATGGATTCAAACTAAAGAGCTTCTCTGCAGCAAAGGAAACAATCAATAATGTGAAGAGAGAGCAAATAGAATGGGAGAAAGTCTTTACCACATGCACACCAGATACAACACTAATTTCCAAGATATATAAAGAACTCAAAAAACAAAGCCCCCCCCAAAAAAAATAATCCAATCAATAAATGGACTAAGGAAATTAGTAAGCCCTTCACACAAGATGAAGTACAATGAATCAACAATTATAAGAACAAATGTTCAACATCTCTAGCAATTAGATAAATGAAAATCAAAACTACTTTAAGATTTCATCTCACACTAGTCAGAATGGAAATTATCAAGAATTCAAGTAACAATAAGTGCTGGTGAGGATCTGGGCAGAAAGGTAAACTGATTCTTTGCTATACTGCAAATTGATGCACCCACTTTGGAAAGCAGAATGGAGATTTCTTAGAAACTTGGAATGGAAATACCATTTAACCCAGCTATACCATTTCTCAATCTATACCCAAAGGACTTAAAATCAGCATACTACAGTGATGCAGCCACATCAGTATTTATAATAGCTCAACTCACAATAGTTAAACTGTGGAACCAAACTAGATGTCCTTCAGTAGATGAATGAATAGAGAAAATGTGATTGATACACACACACACACACACAATGGAATAATACTCAGCCTTAAAGAAGAATAAAATTATGGCATTTATAGGTAAATGGATGTAGTTGGAGAATATCATGCTGAGCAAAGTAATCTAATCCCCCCAAAACAAAGGCCAAATGTTTTCTCTGATAAGCGGATGATGATTCATAATTGGGGGAAGGGGAGAAGGGAAGAATGGAGAAACTTTGGATTACACAGAGGGGAGGGGAGGAGGAAAGGTTGTGTGTGAGGGAAAGATGTTGGAACGAGACAGACATTATTACTCTGTATATGGATATGATTGCTCAAATGGGGTGACTCTACATCATGTACAACCAGAGAAATAAAAAGTTGTGCTCCATTTGTGTAAAAAATTAAATTAAATTTAAAAAAAAAGAAAAAGAAAAGTGGATATGTTAGACTTTAATACAGAAAGATCTTCTTTTTGAAAAAACAATAACATAGTATTTTATCTTCTCTGTTGGCACTGCAATGAGAGTATTTACTTAAACACACATATGTGTGTGTACATACACACACATATATTTTACACATAGATATATTTTTTAAAATAATTTCACGTTCAATTTGAAATCCCCAAGATTTTCTGGATATTTAATGTACAGAATCACTTGAGAAAATAGAAATGCAGACCCTTATTCTTCATCTCAGATCTTCTTAATTTGATTCTTGCAGTTAAACCTAAGAATCTTAATTTTAGTGAGTATATAGGATAATTGTGATACTGGTGGCACATATCATAGTTTAAAATTTGAAAAAGGATTTAATTAATATTTTTGAAATAGTGTAAATAGTAAAAATGCTGACCATATAAAATATTGGCAGGATTACCAGAACTTGGGAAACTATAAAGCTAGAACACATGAAAGGAAGAATGAGTAATTATATCCTCATGTCACAGCAAAGAGTGGTCAGATTTGTTGTCTGAAAGTGATGATTAAGAATCAGAGGCATAAACACATCATTTAAGTTACACTATTGATGACCAAAAATAATTTAAATATATAACAAATAAAAATAGCTGTTTTTTCTGAACAGGAGGATGGTCCTGGTGATAGAGGAGTTAAAAGCTTTGCTTTCATTCTATAGCTTTCTGTAGAGTTTGTTTTCTAAATTGTGTTTGTACTACTTTGGCTTAAAAATTTTAATATTTAATATGTTCTTTATTTGTTTATTGCTTTTTTGAATTTTTACAAATACAAGTGCAGTTTTATTTCATTACTGCATTTTACTCTAATAGCATTGCTATTTTTACCCTAGCCTTCTGTTGAGGGTTACCATTTATGCTACTCCTATCAACTCCTTGAGTCTTTTTTGTTTATTTGTTTGTTTGGTTGGTTGTTTTATTTTGGAGAAACGAGAGAAATATTTTGTTTGATAAGATGAAGAGGAGTTCTGAAGAAGATATCTGAAAACTTCCTAAGAATAAAGTGCAATAATATTTGTACCTCGGCTTGGTAAAGAATAGCATGTCTTCTTCTTCCACATTGACAGGAATCTGTTCCAGGTTCTTCAGTTTTGTTAAAGAAAATTAGCTCATCTATTTCTGTTGTTAAGATATTTTAACATAAACTGATGAAATAATTTTCCTTACAAAAAGTTCTCACCAATTAATTTCTGTTTGCACTCTTTTGCCACTTACTAGGCCTGATGTAACTGCAGTAAATTCATTCTCCAAGGTTTTTAAAACTATTCATTTATTTATTTTTGAGAGAGAGAGAGAATTTTTTAATATTTATTTTTTAGTTTTCAGCAGACACAGCATCTTTGTTTGTATGTGGTGCTGAGGATGGAACCTGGGCCGCACGCACGCCAGGTGAGCGCGCTACCGCTTGAGCCACATCCCCAGCCCTCATTTTCCAAGGTTTTAACTTCCTGGTTCAATCAGATCAGAGAAGCTGATGGTGATGGCCATGCTTTGAGAAATATTTTGAGAAACTGCTTTATGAAATCCATGTCCACCTGTGTGCTACAATAGGAATTTTGTTTTGTTTATTTATTGTTTGTATTGTTGTTTTAGAATACTATGCATTTATTACCCTGTATTGAGAACTTTAAAAGTGAATATTCAAATAAAATGTCTATTGTCATTTTAGTCATGTTAATTCTGAGATTTTTAAGAATAACTTTAAAGCATAAAATTTAAAAATGTAGTAATATACACAACTAGCTCAGTGAATTCTAAATATAGCATAATTGGTGGTCACTCATTGAAAAATAATACAATTTAAAATGTTGGTTGACATATCGTTTCATTTTAGATTTATCTCTTGGTTTTATTCCTTTAATTTCTCTTATTTTTTATTTGTCCTTCGTTGTTGTTGAGAGGAAGCACAGCATGTGGTTATACACTTACTTTGAAAAAGATCTCCTTAAAGCAAATATTGTCCTAGCTGTGAGACTCTGGGAAAGCTGCTTAATCTATTTAAGTGTTGGTCTCTTTAGTTTCACAAAAGGGTTATTAGTGGTATCCAACCCATAGAATTTTGAAAGAACTAAAGGAAATAATGCAAATATTGTAAAAGATATATGGTCTAGCATCTAGTAATTACTAGCTATCATAGAATTGTAACCGCCTTTAAACTTTCCCTAAATTAGAAATAAATGTACCTATTTATATGTCTGTGAATATATTCATGTATATAATATTCATGTATATTAATATTTATATTCATTTATACCATATGCACATAAGTGCATATATATGTGAACCACAGGCATTTTGATCATTGAATATAAATGGTCTATTTACATTATTTCCTATTTTATTCCAATAAATCCAATATAGCCAATTTTAAGGGAACCTGACTTCTTGGCATCCAGCAGAGAACATATATTCAGGATAATGTTCACAGCTTGCTATAAATGCCTGTCTATGAACACAACCTGATCCAAAATAAAGCATGTTTTGCAGAGAAATATAGAAAATTGAAGGAATAATGGAAAATATAAGTATAGTCTAATCTGTGTCTACAAAAAAAAAGGAAACGTGCATGAAATACTATTAAATTGAAGGCTAAGACATAATATGTCAAAATATACTCCATGGTCTCATTTGAGGTTGAAATAGCTTTCTATTCTTAGAAATTCCTTTTATTTAAAGTGTCTCCTCTTCCCATACAGTTCAGTGAAATCACTTTTCTTTTGTGAAAATAAAATGCACTGTCCTGGAAAGCATGTTCTTACTACTATTTGTTTGAACTAACTGGAACTGTTCAAATTAAAATTTAAGTTTGCACCAACCACATTGCTCTTTGTTCTAATCACTTTCCTGTTAATTTTTCTTTTTGACTTATTTTTCTTTTCCATTCTCCACATTTTCATGCAATTTCTGGTGCTTACTGGGGAAGTATATGTATGCACAGGTGTTTGGTTTAAAGCAATCTCTGATCTCCACCCACTAATTTCTATGTTTTTATTTGAAGAAGGTAAATAAGCAAAATAATATATGGGAAAACTGATTTCCAATATTATTGCCAATTCAAAAAAAAAAATGACATTTTATCAACTCTGACCAAAATCTAGATTTCTTTTATCAGGGAGAGAAAAGTTGTAAGTAAACTGTTAGATCCCAAATACATTTTTAACAATCAAGATCTCAAATAAACAGGGTGCTTGGAGTTTCTCACTGTTTATCTATAGTACACCACTCAAACATCATTGCACTCAGGATGATTGAAAAAGAGAGTTCATTAACCTACAAAGACACAGGGCAATTAAAAAGCATCAACTCATTTGTGTCTATCTCTAATTCCCAGTCTCCTTCCTCTTGCTATCAAGTCAGTGGCAAAATTCCTAGATGCTGATTTATATTGTCTCAGCCTGAAAATTTTGAGAATTCTGGCACCAGTATTCTGGGTTGCAGACAAGTGTCCAAGATATCAAATGTGTGGAGAGAATTTAAGGAGAAAAAAAAAGCTGCTTTTAACTATGGCTCAGAAATCTAAGCAAGATAACAAAAAGCATCATTTTAAAAATTGTATTTTTCTTCTACTGTATGAGAATGACATACGTTAAAATTAAGACAGAAACAGCATTGTAAACACAAGCAACAGAGGGAGCATTGAGTTTTCCCCATGTTGGCAATTTTGAGAGGACATTCCAGATAGAAAATTGAAATTCTGAATGAGATTGATGTACGAATTCTTGATTTTCTTAGTCAATGAAAAGATAATTAACCATAACTTGATAAAAGGATATATAAATAAAACCTTTATTTGCTGTATTTTTTTCTTCTGTATTTAAATTTATTTTTATTTACCATATTTTCTATGGTCACTGGTATAAAACACCTTTCAAATGAGTGATCTAATTATATTTCAAAAATCTATATTAATATTTAGTGTAAATTTTAAGACTTATTGGTAATCCCATTATGAGAACTATCTACTAATCTTACTATAAGTATTATTTTAAAGTGGAGGAACATGTGTAATGACAACACTTTTCCTATTCAAAAATCAACTAGAGAGGTCAACCCAAGTTTTGGAATTAGATTGTGATAGATATAAACCAAGCTTTTTGCCTGAAAGTGATACAGGGTTGGGTCCTTATGGGAAACCGAGGCAGCATTAAACCCCCTGCAAACCCCAATGCTTGTGATCAAGTCAGAAAGTTTTAAAACAAGTTACAAAGAGTAACAGGACATATGTTTATTAGAAGGAATGGGAAAGGGGAACATTCTTAAAGGAGAAAGTGGGTCCTTTTAGTGAGGAGAGGGATAGCATGCATCTCCTGCACTCTAGTTTTATTGAGGACCCCACAAAAGATTCCAGAATGTCTCACCCAGGCGCATCTCTTGACTTTTGACTGACAGCAGGATGACATCAAACTTTCAAGTCCCCAACACCATGACAACTCTAGAGCACATTGGCCCATGCTGACCAGATTCTAATTGTATTCTTAAGCATACATTCTCACAGATTTCATGGTTAGAACGAATTATCCTTATCTCTCTGAGTTCCAGGATTTGGTCTGTCAAAAGGGTCACAAAAGTCTCCCCCTTAAGTGTTACTTGGATTCCTCTTATCAACATTATTTTAGACCTGCAATTCTCCTACAGATAACAGGTAGTTTGCTGAGGAATGTGACATATTCTGTCCACTCAAGCCAGGCAGGGCTGCAGGTAAATTGCTTCTTGGAGAACCATGTGCAGGTCAGCACAGTGGGCCTATTTATAGAATGATTCCCTTAACTTGTGTTTCTACCACATACATCTGCCTGTCTCCTATCAAAAAGAAACTCCTTCATTGTTAGTTTTCTCACCAAGATAAGATTTCTTTCTTTTTAAAATTTCTAAAGCCTTTTATCCATTGCACATTTGGATTGCATAGTGTGATCAATCACTTATACATTATACTATAACCCACACACACAAATTTTAAGTTATGTGAAGATAAGCAGAGCCTCTCTTCTTATTCTCCTTCAAATGTTGTGACTCAGATTCAAGTTTTTTTTAAACAATTGTGATAGAACATGTAACATAAGTTACCCTCTCAATCATTGTTATGTATGCAGTTCAATAGTGTTAAATATATTCACAATGATGTGAGACAGATCTCTAGAACTTTTTATTCTTGCAAATTTGCAACTCTGTACCTGTCAAAAAGCTTCCCTCTCACCTGACAGACTCAAACTTTCAAGTCAACACTATACTTATAAGCTGTGGATTCAAAGCTTGAGTGAAGGATTCCCAGAGCTATAACTATTGACAATTTTAAAAGTTGGCTTTTACTCTTTTTTTTCCAGTAAGAACTGAAGTTTCTAGTGCTTCTACCAGTTTACTGACAAAGAATCAGGTGGTACATAATATTAATTTTTGGTTTTACAATCTGTGAATGATTATCTTTTTTAAGGTTAACTATGTGGTGGATATTAGTCAAATTATAAAGACTGCAATATTTTATATGGAAAGGTAAAATTATGAAATAATCACATTAAGACATTGTCTGTATTTTACCTGTTCATTAACAGTTTTTGGAAGAAATCTTATCCTACTGATATGGTAAGAATTAAAAAAAAACACATGATTTTCTGAAAATAAGAACAAATTCATCATCCTAATATATATTTTCAGTCTTGATGTGTCATGACTTTATAGAAATTGGAGCTCTTGTTGAGACCTCCTGATGTCAGTAATTTTAAATAGTCACTTTGAATGTTTGGAGAATTGCAGGCAGGAAGACAATTGAGTAAGGCTGAATGTCTGAGAGGCCATGAATTCCAATACTAGAGCATTTCTAACAAAGAGATTGTTTTTATTTTTCCTGCATTTCTTTCTTTTTCTTCTTCCTTTCTTTGCATTTCACCATTCTTTCCCTTTTCTGCCATCTTCTATTTTTTTCCGTAATAGTTTAGGGCAAAAAGAAGAAACAAATTACCCTAAATGATCACGGCAAAATCAACTCCTTTGAAACTGGAACTCTCATCAGCTTAATGGAAATATTTTTCAATTATATTTCAATATACAATGTCCATTTATGATTTCCACAAGACTCTAGGATTCACAGATGGTGGATCATAAGAGGCAAGGCCACAGGATGGGTTCAACTGTAAATGTTTGTATGCTTCACTTAGTCTCCATCAGACATTAGGAAATACTAAATGTTCCATTAATGATAGTAAGAGAAACTCAATGTTCTACTGGTCATTGTTTGAGCCAAAATCAATAAAAGTGGAGACATGAAGATCACTGGGGTCCCTCAGCTCTTAAAAAGCTTAACATTAGGTTACAATATATGGAAAGAATATAGGATCCAATAAAATTATGTACTGGATACAAATAAAGTGCTACAATTCCAAAGAATGCAAAATGTAAGTTGGTGATAGTAGATAAGAGAGATACTATAAGACACAGTATTTCTTAGTGGAAACTTAGAATAAAAACATTTTTTTTAAAAGAGAGTGAGAGACAGAGAGAGAGTGAGTGAGAGAGAATTTTTTAATATTTATTTTTTAGTTTTCGGGGGGCACAACATCTTTGTTTTGTATGTGGTGCTGAGGGCCGCACACATGCCAGGCGAGCGCACTACCACTTGAGCCACATCCCCAGCCCAATAAAAACATTTTTAAGTAGAATACCATGAAAAAACTTTCATGATAGTCCACGACAACTGAAAGCAAAGTTTTAAAAATAATTTAGTATTTTCTAGCCCAAGATTTAACTTATCTTTCCTTTCTCTGTGGAATAAATTTTCATAGTATCTACCTCATGTGATTTTATGAAAGTTAAGTAAGGTGATGAGTGAAAGGCACTTAGAAAAAATATGGTACAAAGTGAATACTATTGTTTTTAGTGAACCTTTTAAGGAAATACAGGAAGCATTATAAATCTGAGGACTATCTCATAATGAATTTTCTCTAGATCTTGTGAACAGGTAAAAGGAATGAAAGACAAAGTGCTCCACAGTAGGTAGAGACAAGAATCTAATTTGAGCCCTTCTGGGAAAAGACAAGTATTTATTTTTATTAGATTAAGTCATCTACTTCCTTTCCCATTTCCAGGTATAGGATTTTCTTGATACCATGTTTCATTAAAAAATTCTATTTATTGTAGTAATTCTTCTTTGAAAATAGAATAAAAACCACCCTGAATATATGTTCTCTTGCCATGGTGAATAAAAATAAAAATATGTATATTGTTTCTATGCTAAAACCAAAATATTATGCCATATTGATCATAAAAACTGAAATGATTACCTAATTGTTATCAAAAATTTTGTAATTATTAAGTCAGCAGGCAAGCTTTAATAATGGGAAAACTTTGGCTAAATACTTGATTTAAAACTTCAACTTCTTAATGAAGCAGGAATATAATTTACAGCTTGATTTGGTCCTCAAAGATTATTTAAATGTGTTTGAAAATTTTGTTTAATTTATTTTATTGTCATATCTTTTATGTCTTATATTAAAATATCCCCCACAACACTATCATGCATTAAATAGTGTCCACTTTCAGGTATACAGAATCACTTATACAAACTATATATTTCCCAGTACGCTATTGGAAATATTATTCACTTTTTTACAATTCAGAAATTATATTGAGCCAGATATGGTGCATGCCTGTAATCTCAGCAAACTGGGAGGCCGAAGCAGGAGCATCTTAAGTTTAAGACCAGCCTCAGCAACTTTGCAGGACGTTGTCTCAAAAAATAAATAGGAGATAGAACTCAGTTTTAAAGAACCTCTGGGTTAATTCTCCAGCCTCAGAAAAAGGGGAAATAAGCATCTTAAATAAATATATGGCATTATTCTAGGAAAATCTTATTGAACAATTTAAGAATATTTTATTACTTTGTATTTTCAATGCAACTAATAAAAAATAAAATGTTATACATCTAAGAATTGGTCAGTTGACACAGATTACTGTTAAACTATAGTTAATAATGATTTCTCTGAAAAATTTGGTTCAACTGAGTCCTACTGAGGATCTTTTGAGAACACCCCAATCCTCCAGAGGAAGTTTTTCTTTGGTTGAGGATACTCCCATGGTTAAGAAACCAATTTCTATTCTAATTCCTTTGAAGCTGTGAACAACTCAGTGAGCAGTCAGCCACTTGTATAGGTTGCTGTCAATGTACAATTTGTCCAATAGGATGCTCAAAATTTCTGAATGAATGACAGTCAACCCACCAGAAGAAGGTAGTTATTCCTTCTATTTGATAGTCTTGAAAACTACAATGTTATTATTATTATCTTTTCTTTTTTACTGAAGCAAAGGTGATACTCAATTGCAATTTTTTTGATTACCTTCTCATTTACCTTCCGTGATTATTTATCACCCTGCAATATATATTCAATATAATGAATATAATAAATTAAGGTAAAGTGGGAAATGGTAAAAGAAAATAAAAACTTTTAGCAAAAATAAGAATGCTTGAAGTGAGTATTTAATTAGACATGAATTCTTAGAAAAGATGGTCATATGTCTGTGTACCAACAGCTGATGTCTAGATTTACTGCAAAACAAAATATAAATTTAAAGGTAGTGTAATATAAGAAAGTAGATTTTAAAATATTACACTTTTTCAGTAATATTTGTGGTCATGAGAGATCAGCTCACCAGCCATTCCATGTGCATTAAAAGAAGAAGAAAAATCTAGAAACTATGATTATTTTTTAAAAAATCAATGTGTATATTAGAGCTTTTATGATACCAGACTATTATTTGTATTTTTGCTCCCTTCTTGGGGCAAAAAAAGAATCTGTTTTTTTGTGTACTTATGCATTGGATTTTAGGGTCCTTGTTCAAAGCATAGTTGGCACATACTGAGAACATACAGAAGGTCCATTGGCAAAAGTGGAAGTCTTTTTAAGATATGAAGCAGTGTAGATATGTGGCCTTGGACATTAATTTCTAGGAACTGTGAAGAGTGTTAAGATCTTGATGTTTAGGACTCAATGTTATATTAATTTTCATATGGAAATCAGAATAAAATTAGGACCTCTTATTTGTGGTATTTATTATAAAAAATTGTATTAGTAAAATTCCTTACTGTTTATTAATATGTTTTATAGAAGAGTTAATAAAATATTTAGTTGTCTTTATGTGCAAGGTTATGCTACTACATACAGATTAGAAAGTGACTAGGAGTGTAGTGTAAGAATAAATTCCAGAAAAAATTGTCATGATCTAGTCATACTTAGATTGTATTTAAGGTAAATGTTATTTTTTTGCCTGGATATCATACAATTGCTGCTGCTTCTGCTGTTATTTGGTGATGATGATGAGTATGATGACAGTAATGATTGCTGTTTCTTAAGAATGCTTCTTTCCTCTCTTGAAAGATGTGAAATTGATATGCTCTAGATCTTTATTTGCTTTACCCATGATAGATAAATACTGAAGAACAATGGGGGATTGTTGGCTTAGCACTTCTCTTTTCTTGGGAATGTGTCTGCTCAGTAAGATTCCCAGATTTCTATTCCTTAATGCCACAGGTTAATGAAAAGGCCTAACTGCAAAATTCTGGGACTTCAGAATTCTGGCTCATAGACCAATAAAATTAAATTAACAATGTCTTATTTTCAATAATGGCCTCACTTTTATTTTTTTTAAGTGTTATTGTCACGTCATTACTCCTTAGATGGCTGAGTGGTGTATATTGGAGACTTACTCTGAGAATTCAGCAGTGATTATATGGATTCAAACCTAGTAAAACCTGAGAGGAGAAGATGAGCACAAAATTTCTCTTTAGTTCCTCTTCATTTGACACTCTGACCTAAATTAGGTACACAAAGACTGGAGGGACAAAAATAATTTGACATTCTTAAAAAAATACAAGTTGTGTGAAGGGTTGTAGCTTGACTGAGTATAGACTCTTTTATTAGGTTTCTATTACTGCTTTAGATAATTATGGTAAATTCAGTTGTTTATAACAACACAAAACAAATGGAGTTCTGGAGGTAAGAAGTTCTAAAACCAAGGTGTCACCAAGACAGAAATCATCCTGGAGACACTAGGGAAGAATGCATTATCTTGCCTTTTCTAGCTAGTCTACAGCTAAGATATGGCTTCATTCATGGACTCTTTCCAAATCCAAAGTTAGCGATATGGCTTCTTCAAATCTCTTTCTCTGATCTCTGCTTCTGATCATCTGCTTACCTCTTCAAAGACTTGTGATTGCATCTGTCTTACCAAGTAATCAAGGATGATTTCGCTATTTTAAGATTCTTAATTTAATCATGTCTGAATTTTGGTTTATTTATTTATTTGTTTGTTTGTTTTGCCATATAAAGTAAATATTCACAAGTTTCAGGAATTATGATGCAGGCACCACTGGAGGTCCATTATTCTATTTGCCCCACTACTTCATAACAGGATGTTAAATAATTTGAGTCATTTTTTATAAATAGGTTTAAGAGCATATTAAAATATATAAAAGAAAAAAAATGAATGAAAGTTATTTGCATATTTAATTCTTGTATTTGAACTTTTCATTTGGAATAATCTTGCATTTACAAACACATTATAAATAAAAATCAATTATTTTTTTACTTCATTAAATGATTGCATTTTGCCTAAATATATATAATTATGAAAATTAGAAAATCATCACTGGTCCAAAAGTATTAATTATTAGACTTATTGATTTCTATTTTTTCTCACTAATATCCTTTTTATGCTCAAGCATCTTACGGAGTATCCCATATTTTAATCAGTAGTCATGTCTCATTAGTGTCCTCTAAGATCCTCAGTTGTTTCTTTATCTTTTGTGACTTTGATATTTTGAAGAGTGTTTGTCAATTAGATTGGAGTCTATCCCTTAGTGTTTGATGCTTTTCATGATTAAATTCAGATATGATGCCATGCCCTTCTCAGTACTTTTTATCAGAGAGGAAATGATATCAAAATGTCTTTCTTTTGAAAGAGTTCATTTTGATCACTTGGTCAAAGTGGTATCTGAAGATATCTACACTCTGAAGTTTCTGTGCCCCCTTTTGATTAATACTATGTATGATCTACAAAATAACACAGGTTGCATAGCACCTAATAGTCTAAATAAATAAAAGTTTTATTTCCTGTCTTTAAAAAATGATTCTACTTTTTATTTCATGCTAATAGCTAATTAATTACTTTTATTATTCAAGAAGATAAGTATGTATTTATGCTTATAAATGGGGGAATTTTTGTTAAAAATATAGGAGCATGCTTCACATGGTGTCACCTACCTGTAATCCCAGAGGCTTGGGACATTGAGGTGAGAGGATGATAAAGTAAAAGATAGCCTCAGCAACTTAGCAAGGCCCTACGGAATTTAGTGATACCCTGTTTCAAAATAATTTTTTGTTAAAGTGCTGGGGATGTGGTTCTGTGGTTAAGCACTCCTGGGTTCAATCCCTAGTACCCAAAAGAAAAAAAATACATATATATATATATACACACACACACTCACACAAACACACACACACACACAAAGACATCAGAGATTGGCTAAAATTGGATATGTAGATAGAAAAGAACTTGATAAAGAACTTTTAATTATTCCAGAAGAATTTTCTCTCTAAATTTTAGAATTTAAATTTTTAATCATTTTTATATTTGTGTTTCTATTGACCTCATCATTAAACAATTTGATTAGCTTTAATCAACTTTAAAAAACTTATACAGAGTTACCCTCTAATTACTATTGAAAGAACAATCTGTTATATTTCATTTTAGCTTTCACAATTAGTCATTATACTATTCAATAAAGGATATGAAATTCTTAAAAGCAGATTGCATTTGTATGATTCTTTATATTTCTCTTTTGTCTAACATACAATGAACACATTTTTGTAAAGATTCTATAAATATTTGTTGACAGGTGAACATTAATTTTGAAAATTCTTAATATGTACTACAAATATTATTAAAATGATATAGGAAAGTAGGCCAATGAAATGCCTAGGCAGGCATGTGGTAAATATTTGTTTATTCATACATTCAGCATAAAATATTTTATATAAATACTTGTTTAATGAATTAATGAAAAGTCAATACATACCAGTACTTACAAGTCTTTAATATTAGAATGTGAATTAAATATCTTCAACAGTGGGTAATAATGAGCAAGTCTTTGGAATTTTGAGCATATGGAACTCTACTTTGACAAACATATAAAAATGAAGCTGGGAATGGTGGTGCAAACCTATAGTCCTAGTGGCTTGGGAGGGTGAGAAAGGAGGATTGTGAGTTCAAATCCAGCTTCAGCAAAAGTGAGGCAATTAAGCGACTCAGTGAGACCCTTTCTCAAGATAAAATACAAAAGAGGGCTGAAGATGTAGTTTAGTGGTCGAGTGCCCCTGAGTTCAATCCCTAGTATTAAAGGAAAACATAAAAGAAATTTAGGAATCTTTGAATAAAGCTATGAGTACATTTATTGGAGGCTATTTGAATTCTGAATAAATGCAGTACTAGGGAGGAGAAAAACACATTAATCACTAAGCCTTGAGGCATTGGAAGTTAGGTACCATGAGAGTGGAACAAAGAATTAAGTAGAAGAATGTAAGTGAATAAACCTGGAAATGAGGAATCCCCTCAACCCCACATACTGTCCAAGTGGATAGGCCAATAGACTATAGTGTAACTTTACACTTACCTGTTATGGCTACTTATTCCTGCTTCAGTACTCTGTCTGATGAAGTAATCAAATTTGCAAAAAATATAAACTATTTTTCTCTATAGAGAACCTAAAAGCATTTGAAAAATGGT
This sequence comes from Marmota marmota marmota, assembly GCF_001458135.2. NCBI lineage: Eukaryota > Metazoa > Chordata > Mammalia > Rodentia > Sciuridae > Marmota > Marmota marmota. The sequence goes on from NW_026000242.1 coordinate 24,270,429, forward strand.
CTCTCATATGCAAAAAAATTACAATTCCTAGATAGTGAAATTGAAAGTCTATATCTAGACTGACCAGGAAAAGGGGAGGAGACAAATAATTAAGAAAAAAGGTAAAAAATTGATCATCTCTAGCAAGCTTACATGAATAAAATGTACTCTAAAAAAATATTATACACAACTGTACACTGACACATTACATAATGTATATGAAGCAAACATAGAAAGGTCTAGGTCAAACTGACAAGGAAAAACTAAAAATCTGAAGTGATCAAAACTTTCCCTGCTGCACTTCTGAATTCTATTGTATGTATATAAAAGTTCAATGCCATTCATAAATCCTTTCAAAAATAGAAGAGAATGGAAGACTTATGAATTCATTGTATAAACTAAGTATTACTCCAGCACCAGAAGAAGACAAAGGAAACCCACAGCAGTGTCTCTTATGAATATAAGACACAAACATCTTTAAGCAAATACAAGCAAATCTAATCCAATAAGGTCTAAAATTATTATATTCCATGATCAGGTAGAATGTATCCCTGGAATATAAGGTTTACCATCTGAAAATCCATTAAGATATTATATTACATCAAAATAAAAAAGAACAAATATTACATGTCAGAAAAAAAGAATCCTTTAACAAAATCTAAAACACCAAGATAAATACTTACAAGAAACTAAAAAGAGCAGAAAACTTCCTTAATCTGATAAAGGGTTGAACAAGAAACAACAAAAAGAAAATTAAACAAACAAACATGAACAGATGACATTTCAGTTAGGGGAAAAGTAGGAGGTCCTTTTCCTATAAGATCAAGAAAATGATGAAGATGTCCACTCTATGCTCCATTCAACATGAAACCGGAAGTTCTAGCCAGGGAAATTAGGCAAAAGGACTTTAAGTAAAATTATTTAAAACATGACTTTTTCCAGGAGCACATCTATTTTTCAGACTTCTTCAATTTTTTTTTACTTGACACATAATAATTGACCATATTTATGAGTACTATGTGAAATTTGATATGTGTATGTATTCTATAATGTTCAAATTAGGATAATGTTCAAATGAGACTAGATAATATATTAAACAAAGAGTTTTATTTGGTTCAAATCTCCTCAAATATTTATCCTTTCCTTATGGTAAAAGAATTAAATATTCTATCTTTGAACTCTTTTGAAATATTTGATAAATATTTGCTACCTGTAGTCACCTTGTTGTGTAATGGCACACCAAAACTTATTCTATCCAGATGAAATTTAGCACCCATTGATCAGCCCTTCCTTGTGCCTCCCTTCTGCCTACTTGCACCAGCTTCTGGTAACCACTATTCTACTCTCAACTTCTATGAGATCTATTTTTGTTGTATTTCACATCTAAGTGGTAGAAAAATTACCTTTATTTCAGTTGATTTTGTTTTTATTTTGTTGAGACAATTTATGGCCTGTCATATCAACTATTTTAGATAAATACATATTCTGTGGTCTTCAGATATAATGTTCTACAGATCTCTATTTGGTCTGTTTGGTGTAGGATGCAATTTAATTCTGTTCTTTTTTGTTGTTGTTGATATTCTGTCTGGATAATCTGAGCATTGCCAAAAGTGAGATCTTCAAGTACCTTATTATTATTGTATTGGAATTCATTTCTCACTTTAGGTCTACTAACATATGTTTTATATATGTTGGGGCTCTGACTGGGTTCATATATAATTGCTATTTCTATTTTTTCTTATTGAATTGACCCCTTTTATATCTTGTTCACTGCTTTTTATCTAAAGTCTATTTAATTTGACATAAGCATTGTTTACTGGCCCGGAATATCTTTTCCATCTGCATGGAATATCTTTTTCTGTGTTAGCCCATTTTTATTGCTATAAAATACCTGAGGCTAGATAATATATTAAACAAAGAGCTTTATTTGGTTAAAATCTCTGGAAACTATAGTCCTAATATGAAACTGCCATCCCTGGTGAGGGAATCCTTGTGTCCTATCGTGGAAATGGCACTGTGGCAGGAACAACACATGAGAGGGAGAGATCACAGCATGAGAGAGAAAGTCAAATAGCAAGAACAAGAACTAATTTGTGTCCCATGAGAACTATTTTAATTCCTTCCAAGGACATTCCTAAGTACCACCCAGTGGACACTCCATATTAAAGTCCTGCCATCTCTAAACCTCTCAATGGCAAGGTTTCCAATATGTGAACCCGTGGGGCACATACTCAAACCATATCCAAAACTCAGCTCCATCACTGTGTTTTTGATCTCTTTGTTTCCTTATTGGTGAAGTAGTTTCTTATAAGTAGCATACAACTAGCTCTTGGTTTTATGTTGTGTTGGTTTTTGTTTGCTTTTCTTAAATCTACTCACTCTATACTCGCTTTTAGTTGTAAAATTTCAATCAATTTATGTTTAAGTTAACTATTGAGAGTTACGTTCTTACTACTGCTGTTTTAATATTAGTTCTCTGAGATTTTTGTTTTGTTTTTTTAAGTTTCTTTCTTTATCTTCTTTAACCTTTTTAAAAAAGATATTCTTTGTGGTCAAGTGCTTTTATCTTGAAGTGTGCTATCATAGGTTTTTGCTTTGTGGTTATCAAAAAGCTAATAATTCTTTTTGATTATAGAGAGTTATTTTAAACTACAACTTAACTTTGATCATAATGATAAGAAAGAAATGGAAAAAACTTTACATTCACACTAGTTTTCTCCTCAAAATCTGAATTGCTGGTTGTCCAATTTTACATATTTATGGCCCCTTAACAAATTAATGTGGTATTAGTTTAGTTATTTTTAGTCTTCATGTAATGGATGGGAGCAGTTTGGGCTCCATGCATAAAAGATTAAAGCATTCTGAATTTTTTATATAAAAATGAGTTTTATACCTTACCATTGAGTTTTACACATTTTAATGTTTCCTTGCTATGTGTTAGCATCTCTTTCAGTTTGCTATGTGTTAGTATCTCTTCAGTTAGGCCCATGGTAATAAATTCTTTCAAGTTTTTGCTGGGAATGCCTTTTTCTGTCCTTCATTTCTGAAGAATAGCTTTACTGGCTATGATATTCTATCCTTTTTGTGTTCTCTCACTGGTTTTAGACACTTGTCTTTGTTTTGGACCCAACATAAGTGAGTTGAATTTGATTGGTTACCTTTGACCTTCCTGTACCTGCATGTTTGTATCTTCTTGTGTTTAGAAATATTCTCTTTTTAGAATAACCTTTATCCTTCTTTGGCATCCTCAATCCCTCTTGAAGCTGAGCAACTTGAATATTTGCCCTTTTAATTTTTCTCTATTGTTTCTATAATCTTTACTCATTCCTCTTCATTCTGAATATTTGGCTGGGGGTGGGTTGGTAGGTAGTGGTTACTGAACTCAGGGACTTAACCCCTGAGCCATATACCCAGCCCTTTTTATGTATTTATTTTTTAAATTTTGAGACATTGTCTTCCTAATTTGTCGTGTGTCTCACAACTAACACACTCAAAGTCACTCCAGGTGAACTGTAATGCATGAAATAATCACACAAGAGACAGAGATACCTTTTACTTTGGGTCTTGTGATGGCTCTTCTGACCTTAAGTGGAGAGAGAGAGAGAGAGAGAGAGAGAGCGAGCTGAATCTGAACCCTTTTATTGAGGAGAAGCCATTCAAATGAGGCAAAGGGTCAGGTTTCAGGGGGTTGAATCTAGCTTGTGATGTCTGCTGTCAGCAGATTGACTGACAACTAGGAAGCCCTTGCCCAAAGGCAGAGCAAGAGAAGGGTACACACAAGGGAGTTTCTATGGAACATTCTATCCTAAACAAGGCAAAGGGATAGGATTACAAAAGAATAGGAGTATGCCTGCTCAGAAGATTGGCCTTGCTATCCAAGCATGGGAAAAGACCAAGTCACAAGTCAGGGCACTACTGTGCCAGACTACAATGATCTTTCAGATCCCTGTCTTCAGATCAGGACTGGAAGACATGGTAACTCAATGCAGCTCCCCACACTAAGTTGCTTAGAGCCTTTCTAAATTGCCAAGGGTGGTTTTGAATTTACAACTATTCTGCCTCAGCCTCCCGAGTAGCCCTCTTCATTCTTTCTTCTCCTACAATTGTGTTTACAGTATTTGAACTCACAGATTCCTTCTTCAGTTTGATCAGTTATGCTTTTGATACTTCGTGCTTTTTATTTCATTTAGTGTATTTTTTGGCTCCGGGATTTTTGTTCGATTTTTAAAATTTATTTCAATCTCTGCTACGTTTCCCTGATAAATTACTAAATTGATTCTCTGAGCTTTCTTGTAGTTTATTGTGCCTCTTAAAAATTATATTTTTAATTCTCTATCCAAGAGATCACATGTGGCAGTCACTTTGTGATTACCTTCTAGATTCTTATCTAATCTGCTTGATAAGGTCATGATTTACTGAAAGTTCTTGATTTGAGGTATATAATGACATCTGTATAGCCAAAGATTTCGAATTTATTGCAGCCTTCACAGTTGAGCTTCTTATATACATTTCATTTCCCCCAATTCCAAGCAAGCTATTTATTTAACTATCTGAAGTTATGTTCACTGCTGCACTAGATGGTACTGGATGACCAACTTTGCCTCTAGTATGTGATTTGTGTGTTGTCATTATTTTAGCACTAAACAGTGCCCAGATCCAACTTTGTTGCAAATCTGAATTTGGTATGGTGTCCAGAACAGACTTAGTAAGTGCCTAAAGACAGCAGTCTATCACAAACCTCCAAATGGAGCAAGAACATACATAGGTACCTTCCCTACAGTCACCGACATTTTATCAGGCACCAAGAGATTCTGCCTGGCACTGGCATGGAGGATATGGAGGATATGGCCCTATGCTTCTACTTCCTTCTTTCCTTAAGTTGACAATGTCTGTCTCCTAATGTGTTATCTGGGATTAGGAGGGTGATGTGTTCGGCAATCTTTTAATCACCACAGTCACCACAAAGCTCTACCTGCTACCAAGCTGGTTCCAGAGGCCACATCCATGAACGCTGGTCTGGAAAGGAGCTATTGGCTTCTGCTTGATGTTGATTTTCACGGAGTTTCACTATGGTAGTTCTGATGCTGAGCTTCAAGAAAAATCCCTTTCTCTACTACACTGATCTATCTCCCTCCACAAAGACACAAGCACACACACTTTATTTAATCTTTTTCTGTACACTGTTGCCTAAAGTTGGTGGAGGGATGCTGACAACAGTTTCTTTGCCACCACAGATGACATTAAGCTAGATGAGACCTGAAGCCTATGACCACAGGAGCTGACCCAATCCCAGGAGAACACCTTAGACCCATACTAGGACCAGTGGTGATGCAGACCACAACACAAAACCTTTTCTATGGGATTGTGGGTTTCTTCCAAGTTCTGGACAGTTCCTGAAGCTCTATCCATGGGAACTGGCCTGAGGGCCGTGTCCATGGGCCTCTGCTCAATGTTGGGTTACACCATCATAGTCCTGCTACTTGATTTCAACTCTAAGGCTTGCATACAATCTCATTCCTTTCCCCATGTGGGAGGCAACTAATATTACTATGTTTAATTTGTTTTTAAAAGATATATAATAATGTTGGTTTAATCCTTTTCTTCTTATTTAACATTCTTTTAGAGTGATTTCATGTTTCTCTTCTCTGATAAATTGCATGCTGATTTTACAGTTTAATTCAGGAGAGGTGAGTTAAACCATCAGGTTTGCCGAGCACTCATTTTTTTTTTAACCCAAGAATATACACCTAAGGGCAAGCAAAAAGGTAGAGAACTGTGTCTGATCTTTTCTACTGCACATCCGCATGAAGAGGAGGGAAGATTTCATTATGCTGCCCTATTGTTTTATGACTGTGATGATGTCATCAGGTAATAGGAAGTGTTTAGTTCCATTATAATTTTATGGAACTACTATTGTGTATGTGGTCCAGTTTTGACTGAATGGATACAGGTGGTGCAAGACTATATATGTAAAAATCTTTTCAAATTTTATTTTCCTTTTATTTTTTTTATTTTTTCAAAAATATTTTATTATACTTTGAAAAACAGTGTTTTACTGACTGTCTTATTCTTCTGGATACTTACTTTGTAATTTGTTTCTAGAAACCATAATACATTTTGTCAGTTTTCTAGGTTTAACCAATTTTCCCAAATAGTCTCATAAATTTGTAAAATGATAACCAGTATAAAGCTTACAATTTGAAGTTGCAATTCAGAAACTAGTTAAAATACAAGATTTTCCATAAAATAAAAATTACAATGATAACAATAAAAGTAATTGAAAACTAACCTATATAATGTAAAGCCATGTTATTAGAAAAATTATAATTAATGATCTGTCAAAAACTTTTATGTATGATTCATTTTTCAGGGTATTCACTAGTTAAACATAAAATGATTAATTTTGACATGTATAGCTGTTTGTCATAGGAAAATACAGACATTTTCTATGAAAGCACAAAATACAAATTGTCCCCAAAGTGGAGTTTATTTTTACATTAGAAAAATGGTTTCATGAATATATGTGAGAAGCTATTAGATATTTAGGAAGTCTACATATTTTAATGAATCAAATTTTGACCTAATTTTATATTTAGCTTCCCAATTAGCTGCTCATTTAACTTAAAAATAAAATCATATAAAGCCATATCTGAACAAAATCATGTAGTATAAACTTGCTATATATGTTGCTATATATGTAATAAGCCTAATTTATTTAAATATCTTCATAAAGAATATAAATATATCTTTAGGGTAACAAAATTCCCCCCCCCCAATCTGGCATATATTTGGTAGATAATTATATTCAGAAAAGAAGAACCAACAGTCAAAATGAAGAAGATAAAATTTGCAAATGCCTAAAACAAAATTTCACAAAAATATATAGGCACCAGTACATAAAAATGGGATCAATGTCATAGGACAACAGGAAAAATATATACTAACCATAAGCTTATTCTACTTTAAACAAACTTTAATAAATAAAAGGAAAGACTCAGAACCAAACATCAGTGAGGTGGTAGTACATGCCTTACTGGTAGTTATGTATCCAGGATACCTATATCAAAGCACTGTTTTGCAGTTTGTAATAACATACACTTACCACAAGCATCTCAGTATTCCTTGAGAGATATTTATCCAAGAGAAATGAATTTAAATATTTCCAGAGGAAGACATTTTCCTATTATTTTTGATAAAATAATCTAAATACCTATCAATGCAAAATTAGGCTGTCATCTCATGTATATCTTGCAATACAACAAGGTAATGATCTGAAATATCATTGAATCTATAGAAATTAAACTGACCAAAATAAATAAATAAACCTGACACAAAAATATACATCCTCTCTATTCCTTTTAAGTGAAGCTCGGGATCAGGAAAAATTAACCTTTGTCCCAGAAATTATAAGAGTGGTTGTCTCTGTAGAGTGGGATTGTAATTTTAACTAAAAAAAAGATACTAGGGGTTTTCTTGGCATTGTGACTTAGATCTGGAACTTCACCCAAAAGTTCATGTGTTAGGCAATTCAGCAATATTCAGAAGTGAAATAATTGAATCACGAGGGCTCTGGCCTTGTCATTTAATGGATTAAAATTTTGAATGGACTTGATGAGAGGTGGTGAAAGCCAAATGTAGCTTTTTTATGTTCCCACTAACCCAGAGGCATAACTGGAGGAAAAAGGTTACTGAGTTTATGGCCTTGGTAGCTATATATCTCCCTGGCCCTTTCCCATTTCAATTTGCTTTTGGGATGACATGAACCGAGTAGCTTTCCTCCCCAGCATCTTCACTCATGATGTTCTCCCTCACCTTGGGCCCAAGGCAATGGAATTAGATGACCATTATATGATACTTCTGAAACTGTGAGTCAAAATATACTTTTCCAAGTTGTTTTTGTCAGGAATTTTGGTCACAGCAATGAAAAGCTAACCAATATACTTGGTAAGAGAAACATTATCCCTTGATCAGACTGCGGACCACATGACAAAGCTTACTGAATTTTTACTTCAGATGTATACACTTGAATAGAGATTATGCCTCACATTTATTAATATGTGTTCACATTTTGTCTGTCAAGATAAATTATATTTTCTTGGAGGCCAAGTTTATATACCCACTGCCACTGCCTACAATAACCACTTGGATATATTATAAAAACATTGTTGATTGAGTGGGTAGAGGAAACTAAATTTGTTAAGTTTTATAGACTGAATTTGATGACTGGAGATAGTGAAGATGTGACTATGATATATTTTGATCTTAAAAATGGATGATGGTGGGATCATTCAAACACATTTTATTTGGGAAATGTTGAACGGAAATTAAGTTAATTTGAAGTTATGAGTGCAATTTTGAAAATAGTTTGGGATAATTTTAGAGCATCCATAATAATTCAAAAAAATCACTGAGCTTATTTCCATTATTTCTTCTAAAATGATCCAGGCAGCAACAGATAATCCGATACAGTTAAGGCAAAATTGTGTCCTATTAGCAAAGATACTTACTGAAAGATTTGTCATAGGAAATGTCTATCAAACACTAGGCATGAATGTATCTCTTTCCTAACTCTAATGTAATTTTGCTAGAGGATTGCTAAAAATATGATAAATGAGCCTATGACATAATCATATTAGAAAATGTGTAATGATTAAAAGATATTAAACAAAAGTTACTTGTTACCTAATAATCAGAACAAATAATACCATGTGTTGAATAATACATAATTTATGCTTCAAGTGATTGTTCACTCCACTCAGATGATGGTTAGACATAAGAAATGAAATAAGAAAGTCTTACTCAAAGCTTTGATACATAAAAGCACAGGAAGGCCTTTTCTTTCTGTTTAAGAGCAAGGGAATGTGTTTCCCAACTTGCTGGCAAATAATTTATAACTAAAGGGAGCAGGATGTGCCTTTTTGATGTTCCTAGTAACCCAAAGAATCAACCCATCCTAAAGTATATCTTACCCATGAAATTATAATTCTCTGAAGTAGTAAATTATTTTATTGGTTGTAAGCATTTCAGACTTTCTACTTCTTACAACTCCAAACATACCAATAGATCCATTTAAACCTGAAGCTCATATTATTAAAAAGAAAACTAATGCTCCTTCTTTAATAAAAATGCAGTGACATGATATCACTACGGAAAAGAACAAGGCATTCCTGAGATGTTTACATCTACTTGTACCTTTGTTGATATTACCTTCACAAATATTCAGGACTCAGTTAGGTGCAATAAAAGTATGTCATGTAAAGAGACTCTTGCCTCATCCACAGGCACACTGAACTCAATGCTGAAGGTGTGTACAGAGATCCAGAGTTTGTAGTTCACTATTACAGCTAAAACTGATCACTCACTTTCTTAAGTCTAATGGTAGGATTTCCTTAAAACAATCTTTGACTTAATAATCTAATTAAACTCAGTTAAATCAGAACTGTAACCCTGCTGACCTACCATTTTCACATAGATCCTTACTCTCATGTTACTTTGTACATCTACCAAATAAGACAACATCACTTCCATCCCTTATCCCATATCAAATATCATTTTCTGAATCTGCAATCATATTGCTCAGCAATAAATTTCCCTTTATCTGTACTTGATTTTATAAAGTTCTCTTTACCGTCTTCCTCTAATTTAAACATATCTGTCCCCTTTGAATACTATTTTCCCTATTGCTTTCACAATTCCAGGTTAAATACCATTTTCCTTTACTATATACAGTATTCCTTGATATCTGGAGTTAAAGAACTTATTTTCCTTGCCTTTTTTTTCCTAAACAAATTTCCCCTTTATGTCTTCAAATACCATAAGCTCTTTCAAGCACATTTTATCAAATCAATGTAGTCATCTTTCCTGCAAATAAGTAAAAATCAGAGAAAACTCACCAAACAGTACAAGCCAGGTCCCCATATACATTCATACCAAAATAATCACATATTGCTTTACTTTGTATTTTTCATATAACAATCTGTACCTCAGTGAAGTATATCACATTATTATTTTTTAAATTTTTAATTTCCTAAAAAATTCCTTTTACATATTGTCCAACCTGGAATTCAATCCAGGACCAAATATTACACTTTTTTGTTATTTTTTCTAATTCTTTACCTTTCTATGTAATGTATTTGTATGCATTTACTTTTTTAAAAAACTCACTAGCACCTCTTAAAAATCTCTCTTCAGTTGTAATTTTCTGAAATTTCACACTTGTATGAATATGTATTTCCACACCTTTGCTATGCCAAGGCTTCAGCTTTCTCTAATGACTCCTTGTGACTAAGATGCTGAAGATATTTCCTTAATGAAAAAGTTCTACTTTCACTTCTGAGCCATGCTTATAGGGTTGCAACATAGAGTACTCTCAATCTATAGCTTTCCTGTTATGCAGACACACCTGTGTTGCTCATTATGAGGGGTATCTTTCTTTCTTTCTTCCTTTCTTTATTTTTAACCTTAGCCTAAGTTTTAGGAAGTCCATGAATATTGGAATCCAATTCAGGATTTGGATTTTTTTTTATAATTTCTGCTGCTTTCATCACAGTGAAATTCTGACTCATAGCTCTATTCAGTTTTGTGTGAGACTTTCAAGTACTTCCTCACATAATAGTACTATAATTATATGGTTTCAAGATAGATTTTTTACACCCAACACAAGAAAAGGCTGAGACATTCCCTCTCTTATTTCCTTCAGAATAATGAGCCTTTATCTTACTATGGTGATAACAGTCTTTGCGAGATTTGTATAGAGGTACAATGCATTTAAATAAAAGAGCCCACTAGGAGTAGGATTTGTGAATTTCTAAACACTACAAAATGATTTTATGTCGCATATTTGCAAAGTGAAAGTGATCTATGTCTAATTTTTTGTCCTATCCCCAAACTTTCTTATGAGTATTTGATGGAGGTCTATCAAAAACACCTTTGAGTAGATTGAAACTTCCTTGATATGACTCAGAATTTCTGTAAAACTATGCTAGTCCATATTAGTAAATAGTATGCCATTTAATGAGTATTAAATTCATCACTTTAATAACTACTAAGTTATTGTCCCAAGACATGTACAGGCAAAAAACATATTAATGTATATTTTTAAATGTACAAATAAATGCTTTTTTAAAAAACTGTCAAACAAACTTAAGTTGCTTTTTTTGTCACATAATTTTAATGTTTAGTGTCTCCTGAGAAATTCTACAATGTAAATATTCTAGAGTGTTTTGTCAAAATTCTCTGACTAGAAAATTCTCAATATTCAGAGAGCCTTATCAAAGTAGATTTCATAGAAAAGTTACATACTCATAATGGATACAATAATCTAGTCAATCTCCTTTCATGTAAAAATGTGCATAGTAAAGCACAACAGATATGATTTCCCAATGGTCTGTTAAGTTAGAATATATATAATGATTCACAAACATTAAATCTATTATATTTTTAAATCTGAAAAACATTTTATAACAAACAAAAGAATACCAGGTCATTTACCACTATATCTATAAACATATACATATATTATTTCCATTTTCATAATAAAATTGTTTCAAAGAGGTCAAGTGACTTATCCAAGGTGCTTGTTTTAACAGAACAAAAGTGCCCAAACTTGAAACTATGCCTTTTTATTCTATTGCTATGCAGATTTTGTTCAGATACAAATAAAATACAGATGGAGGAATTTCTATAGGAAAATAAGAGATTTTTATATATTAAAATGGGTCTGAGAAAGCTTCATTGAAAAAATATAACTTGGACCCAACTGTGTTAGTCATGTTTAGAAAATTAGAGAACAGTGTGTTTTATGCAGAGGTCCTAATATAAACGAAGGCTTGAAAATAAAAAGAGAAAGACAAATTTGGGAAAAAGCAAGGATCATCAATTCAGATAGAATGGAAGAATGTGCAAGTATAGATAGACCAAAAGGACTTATATTAAAAGACTTCTAACACAGAACTAGAACATTGTTTTGTATAAACACAGGTGGTATAAGAAGGATAATGTTTAAGCCCTTACTTGTACCTCATAAATTTTATCCTCACCACCTCTTCAGGGTTGGACTTGGTCTCTGCTCAAAGCTCCTTTATTTCTTTGAAAATATGCTCATGTAGAATTCATTCATATGGTGTGGAGTAATAAAAATAGGAATAGGAAACTTTTCTCCATTTAGAAGAAAAACACATCAACCTCCCCCGCCCCTTTGGTATAATTAAAAAGCAGCTGAAGCTTTACAACACTAAAGTTGGCAGTACTGCAGTTTTTTCTGGAGAAGGAAAATTACACCACATTTGAAGAAAATTGGTTAACTAGATTGGAAATGTGGAGGATTTAAATTATGCACTATATTACATATAAAGAAGTATTTCTTATTTGTGTTCAATAGCCACCTCGACTAGGGCTATTTGAGTTGAGAAAGCATCAGCTCAGAATTCCTCAGTAAAATAGTTTTACTGGCACAAGTGCTAAAGCTAAAATGAATTTTTTTCTGGTGAATCTGCAGAATCAAAGGGGAAAAAATCAGCAACTGAATAAGCTGGAGATATTTTTCTTTTAAACTACTAGAGAAATATATTTATGTAGGATACTTTTATTCTAAAACTTTTGGTGTGCTTCACCTTCACTGGGATAAAAATTACATGATGCTGTTATTTGAAAAAATGATTTTTGTATGTATGAACAGGTATTGGTTGTAGTTTACCACAATGAAATACAGTTATCCTGAGAAAATATTTCTTTCAGAGGTTTTTGTATGATTTATTCTTTAAGAGGACAAGTTTAGAGCTCAGCAATATTCCATAATTTAACATCATTAGAGTCATAACTTTGTGGTTGAAGAATCCAAAGTTTATTGAGCATAAGTAATTTGGCCCATTAATGAAGGTAAAAATGAATGAGGTCAAGATGCAAATTTTCTTTTATTTAATCAAGAAAACTAGGCTCTAATTATGATGTCAGGCCTACTTCATAAAAAAGTATAGTGTACCTTTCTTTGTACATTAGAATTTATTTGGGTGTAAAAATGATGAATAAAAGTAAATACTACAAGCTAGAATACACGTAAATTCTTAATTGGGTGGTTCAGATATTAAATGCTATAAATATTTTAATGAAGTATATAAATGAAAGCTGGTAGGCTCTGACAAAAATAATGGAGTTGGTGAGACCTGTGCCACTGACAACATTCATTTAAAATTTAGAACAGAGGAACTATCATACTCAATAGTTATATTTTCCCAGGAATATTCCTGATAAGTAATTGCCATTTTACTTCTTTTCTAGAATACTGCATAATTATTACTGATCACATGGCCTCAAATACTCCTTTCTTATCTATTTCCCTAACTTTGGCAAAAGTAGACCCATGATACTGAGGTCCATGCCTTTGCTGTCATCCTGTATGATTCTGAAAGGATTTTTACCACTGTAACTGTATATTTGTGGCTATGTCAATGATACCTCCTAAGGACCACTTTTTTTTTTTTAATACAAGGGCTATACTTTCTTCAAGAAAATCTCTAAGTACTCAAGGACCAGAATAGATCATGATACTTAGTCAGAAGGACCCTTATAAATATCTGGGTAATAGCTTAAAAAAATATAATTGAACTTATGATTTCTGCTCTAATGTGAAGAGCAGGGATTGCTCTTATATAGAAACCCAGTGATTAGGGTTTCTCCAAAAGGTAAGTAAAAAATACAAAGACAAACATCAACTTTATGACTTATTTGAGTATATCCAAAAATTCAGGTCACATGGCCTCTATCTGGTCCAAAACCTAAGGAGAGACAGGTGACCACAGTAGGAAAGAAGACAAGAGCACTCCCTTACCTGTCATTGATACTTCTAGACAATGACAAAAAGAGCTTTGAGCTTAGCCAAAATAGTTCCTTATTTGTTCAAAGTCAGGTTCAGAATGCTGGGAGAAGTGTGTAGCAAGGCAATAACAACAGGCATGAGAAAACTTTAATTAACTGAGGGTTGCCATAGCAATAAAAACTCTCAGAGTTCAGTCCTAATAAGATTAACTCATAACTCCTCACTTACAGCCTAATAAAATGGAAATAGATACTTATTTCCAGACACAAATACTATTTACCTCAGTCTCCACTGATCAACATTAGTTGTCCATCTTTCTATAAAATGTTATGAAAAGCCAAGAAATAACACATAGATAAAGCAATCGTGAGGATGAGATTAAGATATGACATAAATATAGGGGTTTCCCAGTAAGGAATTTAAAACAACCATGATTAATAGATTAAAGTTCTTAATGGAAAACTGAAGAAAATGCATAGTTAATATCAGTAGAGTTGTGGACCTAATGAAAAAAAAAACATTGAATTGGAAACCCAGAGGTTAAAAAACAAAAATTAAACTTAGTAAAAAGATGGATAACATCTTCAATAGTTTAATCAGTGGACTTCACACAAATGATGGGAGAGCTAATGAAAATGTAAATGAGAAAATAGAAATAAGCCAAATGAAATAAGAAAAAGTAAACACTAAAAAAAAGCACATTTAAAGATAGTGAGATAATATTAAGTGTCCTAAATATGTGTCATTAATGTTCTAGAAACACAAAAGATAGAAAAAGAGATAGAGATTCAAGACATAATACCCAAGAATTTTCCAAAATTAGTGACTGACATCAAACCATGAATCAAAAGACGTCTGAGAACACCAAAGATAAATTGTAAGAATAGAAACAACAACAAAAATGAAACAAGATGAAGAGTAAGGATCAATAGAAGATTTTGAATGCAGACAGACAAAAAAGACACACTATATAACAGATTGTAAAACACAAGAATTATGAATAACATCTAATAGGAAACCATGCAAGTTAGAGTCATCTTTAAAGTGCCAAGAATTATAGTAGAAAGAAAAACATAAAAACAACTGTCTACCTAGATTTCTATTAAAGCCAATGTATCTTTCCTAAATGATGGGAGAAACAAAACTTCCCATTACAAGGAAACCAAGAGAATGCATTATTCATAAGACTCATCTATGAGGAATACAATTCAGCATATTTGTTACTCAAATAACAAAAATATGGGTAAACCAGTTAATGAAGCAATTCAGAGTTTAACAGTAAAACTACTATTATTTCAAGGCAGAAAGGACAGCAGGAGAAGTCATTCGTGCAGGAGGAAGGCAGCTATGTTTTCTAGTGAAACATAGAACTCTGAAAGAATGGGGTGTTAATTGTGTTTAGATGGGTGGTTTAAAAATATTTACTTAGAAATTCTAACAGTTCTGGAATCTGGGAAGTCAAAGACCAAAATCATTGACTTAATTAGTTCCCTGGGAAAGACTATTTTTTCTGGCTTTAACATGACTGCCTTCTCCCTATGTCCTTACATACCAGAGGAAGAGATCACTGATAAGAAAGTACCTTCTTATCAAGGCACAATGCCATCCTGACAACCCCATCTAAACCTAATTATTGCCCACCTTCACTTCCAAATGCCATTACATTGATGACTGGAGTTTCAGCATATGAATTTGAAAGAATATGTTCAGTATATGGCAGGCTCCACTTGGGAACTTAGTTGCCCACATTCATAAGGAAAATGGGCACAGAAGCCTAGAAATACAACCCACTGACTCTGGCTTTCCTGAGATAGAGAATGAAGAATAAGGAATGAATTTGAGAGAAAAGAGACATATTCACTTCCCATCTTTAAATTGTTTTCATCCATTTCATCATTGTATCAGCTATTTAGTTTCCATACAAGAAGCACATCTCTGTTTGATATGACGCAACTAAATTTCACAACAAATATTCTCTTTCCCCAGAGTTTCACTAGTTATTTCATTAATTTCAATAGTCAAGGATCTCCAGATCCTTGATGTTCCCCCATCATATTCAAATATAGTTCCTGATGATTCTGTGACCTGTGGACTAAATTGCAAATTCAAACATATGTTCCTCTACAAAATAACAGGACAAAAGGAAAAAGCAGGGGGTATAATTAGTTCGTATATACAGTTTAAGATATATAGGTTTAGAACTCATGCTCTAAAATTCCTAACTTATAAGTGTTAACTGCTTATAAAAGTTAAGAATTTAGTGGCTTTGTGAATGCATGTATGTATGACAGAGAGGGAAAAAGAGCATAAGTTAAGCCTGTAATTATTTTCATTTCCTTTTTATACCACCCATTGTTAAGCCTGTAATTATTTTCATTTCCTTTTTATACCACCCATTGCATGCCTCTACTGCGTTAAGCCAGCACCTCGGTTAACCACTATATTTCTTTTTACCTCATGGGAATTACATTCATGAAAGGTCTACATATTTAATCATCCTTTTTTTTTTGATTGAGTGAATATAGTTTTTACTTAACGTTAGCTATTGGACATGCCAGTAATTATGAGAGCCCTGGTGAATCCTCTGTGTTCTAGAAAGACCCATGATTACATTACAGTTACACAAATATGTTTTTTTTTTGATAATGGGAATTAGTCATCCCAGCCAGTACAGATCTTGTGTTCTACCTACAGAACACCGATAAGCTAGTACCTGAGAAATGCAGGCTTCTCATAAGATTTTTATCATACTTAGGCCATATAAGTGAATACTTGTAGTTATGAGGATTTTTACTAAAAATATTATGACTGACTATGCATGGTGAATCTCATAGTTAGATATTAACATTGCAATTACCAGGAGTTTATCATTTCATACTGTATATAGGTATTGAATTATTATACTGTACCCTATAATTTTGTAGTATTAAAATATTTTTTAAAATAGAAACATGGATATTATCCTTGATGTTGCCTAACTTCTGAATTCTTTATGAAAATTATCTTGTTAGTTTATTATAACCTTCATTTTAGCATCAGTGAATTCAGATTAAAGTCATACAAATTAAATTAATAACTAATATTTTTCTTCAAAGAGTAAAACAATTTCATAGGAATTTATAACTCTGGTAGCTGTGAAAAGTTTGTCTTGTGAATAACTCATTTGCTCCCTCTTATTCACAGTCACCCTAACTGGCTTAGCACCAACCTTGGCCTTTGCCCCAGCTCCCTCAATTATGTTTCTTAAAACTCACAGGGAGGAATATAATAGATTCCATCAGCAACAAGAGACTTGTGTAATTAAAAAACAAATGCCACGATTAAACACAGAGTGACCCCCAAAATACTCACAGCATGATTTGCAATTCCTAAAATGTTACATTGGCTTACAAAGAATAAAATTCAGTATATTGCATCTAAGGGCATCTTAAAATAATCACTTTTTTTTACTTAAAAAAACACAGAATTTGAAACAATGGGGGGAATTGATGGAAGGGAGAGGGGATGGGAATGCGAAAGACAGTAGAATGAATTGGACATATCTTTCCTATGTTCATGTAAGAATACACAACCAGTGTAACTCCACATCATGTACAACCAAAAGAATGCAAAGTTACATTCCATGTATGTATGATATGTCAAAATACATTCTACTGTCATGTATAATTAAAAAGAACAAGTTGGAAAAGAAAAGAATTTGAGAAAAAACATCCTTAGGATATAATTGGGTCTCCTATAATTTTGGAGGAAAGTGAATTTTTCATTACTTTGCTTAGATTTCAAATGCCGTAGAGTGGGAGAATTAAAGTTAGCATTAGCCAAAGCTAAAGTCAAAACAATGTATATTAAAAAAGAATTTTCTAATTTGGGAATAAACTTTTTTCTGCAAGAGTTTTTATTGAATTGGAATATAGTAGTTGTCAATATGCTCTAATATATAAATAAATTTTGTATACCAACCTTAAGATAAGCCTCTTGAATAGTACTAGATGTCTAGTGAACTCGAATGAGAATGAAAGAGAGGACTTTAATTAAGAGATAAAAGGGTTCATTTCCTAGAACAATAGCATGAGGCATGACTCCAGTTTACCACCAGCTCAGCACATTGGCTAATGGTTTTGATTACTGAAATACTAACAAATAATGGGGCCATAAAAAAATCATCTGTCTATTACTATGATACCAGTATCAAGAGATCCTAAAAGCATACCAGTTTCCTGTGGGCTATTTGAAAATTACAACAATCAAATATATTTCATCAGTAATTTACAGTACATCTGGGCTTTGTTTCTGGGATTTTTCTTACTTGGTTTTTTAATTTTAAAACATATTTCCCATAATCATGATTGCAATTTGTGAGAAACAAAAAGTTTCAAGTACCAACCACCTAAAATTTTGCTACTTAACCAGAAAGAAAGAAAATATTAATTCTATATATCACTGCTTGATTTCCTAATGATATATTGTTCTTTGCTCTAATTATAGATTTTGGAAGCGGAAAAAAACACTATAAAATGAAAACTTCTCATTATCCTTGGATATTCATGAGTTTCATTTTACTTCATAAATTTAGTATAAAAATGTTGCCATTAAAACAGACACTGCAAACCAACAGCATTAAAGTACTGAAATGCAAATGTGAATTTTGGACTGAGCATAGAGAGCCTAGACCCACTCCTATGCCTGCCCCTGTCTTACCTTAAACCTGATTCAAGTCTTAATCTCTCAAACCTGCACTTTCTCATCTTGGAGTGAAAGATGTGCCTTTAGATTCGTCTGGGATGGTGACATGTTATTCTCACAAGTGCAAAGAAAATGCCTGTTGGACTTTATAAATTTAGTTCAGATTCCTGCTCTGTTACCTGCTAGTTTTTATTGCTTTCTGTTTAACCTTGGAAAAATTACATTTTTTAACCCTCAGTTTACTGCATTAAAATGCCTTTTACATTCTAGACATTTAATGAATAATATTTTTCTTATATAATTCTTCTTTCTTTTTAAGATTTCTTCTAGTTCATCCTATGATACATCTTAAGATTTGAGCAAATATACATCACTTTGAATAATTGTGGTATCACTTCCATAACATACTTCAACACTATTTGCATAGTTATAATTATTTCCTATCTGCTTATTTACAATATTCTAGACAAATATTTTTCAAATGAAAAAACAATGTTCACATTAAAAAATGTCTGTAATAGAGGGTTCTAAAATAAGCTCATGTAGAGGGGGTAGGATGAAAAGCACATCACAAGGAGTATAATTTTCTTACAAAGTTTCTTCATTAAATAAATACTCAGAATTTGTTGTATTCCTTCGAGTGTTAGAAAACAATCCTTTATTCTAAGGTTACAATTGCAGGGTTGCTGGTTGACAATCTACTAAGGAAAAGGTTAGTTTATGTTTGATCCCAAGCCTGATCTAAAGAAAAAAAAGAAAATAAAAAATATATAGCTTAGCTCATATTTTATTTGTTTATTCTGACAGCAAAAAATACAATCTAAACCTTCATAAACCTCCATTTTCTGAAAGCATACTAGACCCTTGGCTCAAAGATTTGGGCACACAGAACTATTGCTTGAGAGTTGCTGGGAATCAAGAAAATGATGCTCAGTTTTTCAAGGAGCAAAGTTTAACAAGCCAACTAGAGAATGAGGTAAGACTAACTTCTGCCTACTTTCATTCTCTGTAGGTGTTATTTTTCTAATTGAATTTTTAAAATTCTAATATGTACTGCCCTCAACAATTTTCATTTATTATAAAATCCTTTTTTAGGTGAATAAGTATTCACTGTCTATAAGTTTATCAGTATTTTTCATTCTATGTTTTTTATGACAAATCATTAAAAATACTACCATTATTTTTATTTTTTCAATAATGTACGTATTTGAACAAGTTGGTGTGTATAAGTGAGCTCATGGCAAAGTTATATATCCTATTTAGAAGTATAACATTAGATCAAATAATGATACTTAAAACAAACTTTTTAAAATGATGGACAGAAATTTAGAAAGGATATCCACTGTTATGGTTGAAATGTAGATTATTTTCTTCTTACTGAATAATGAAAAAATATGTTTAAGGATTAAGTGAGCTATAGGTAAAGAAGAAAAACAGAATTTTAGGTTCAAAATGAACAATTACACATAGAAATTCTTTAATGGAAGTTCAGTAACATGAACCACTAAACAATTTGGAATCATCTAGGAAAACAAAACAAAACAACTTTGCTATACTAGGACTAGACCCACCCAAATTGTCACATATTATCTAAAGTATTCACAAATCTAATTCACTTTCTTTCCTCTTTCTCCTCTTTCTTTTCTATAATATGTACATATACATGAACATTGAAACTATACTACCAAGACTTTCCATTTTAATTTAAAGGTGAACAAGTACTGGATTCACAATGTATCCTAGGAGAATTTTTTATTGTTAATATTCTCCAATTCCTATGGGTGTATCTATATAAATATAGAGCTCTCTAAATGCTACCGCTGGTTTGAAGTTCTCATAAGTGTTTGTGTTTTTACTGTTTTTTGTCCCAGCTTTCCTCCCTATCAAGCCCCTAGTGATTATATAGCTAGTTCAGTAGTAAATCTGGTATGTGGTCAATAAGTTTAAGACCACAGTGTAAGCAGAGGAGTTCATGGACAGATAGAGAATACCAGGGTTTTGAAGCATTTTTAAAGCCGTACAAACTACTTAAAACATCTGCCCTCCTCTTTATGTAGATAAAAAGGTGAAATTTTCAAAGGTAGAATTTGATGTAATCTGCAACAAAGAAGGGAAAAAAAAGAACACTTGGGAAACATAATTGGTTATTTCAATCTGTTCGAGGGCTCAGCTAAGAAGCAGAAAACATGTTCTAATTGCAAATGTGTACAAAATTAGTGAGAAACCATTTACAGATAACCACATTTTTTCAGCACATCCAAGCTAACAATAATTGTTCATAAATACATGAGTTAGAATGTTATATCTTATGATAATTGAATAGATGAGATTATCCTTATCCAAGAAAAACTGTTAGAACCAGCCAAAATCAATAAATTAGTATATGGAAATATCAAAGAATAACTATCATATATTGACTCCAAGAAAAACCAAGTCCTCTAACACTTTATTTTGTCAAGCAATTGAGTATCTCTTATCTTTACAGGTATATTCGAATATCACTGGGTTTTTATATTTAAGTCAAAGAAATTAGTAATGAAGGAATTTTAAAAGACAATAAATGAGAATTTTGGTCATTACTATTGGAGTATTTGTCTTATAATTAAAATATTGAATGTATTTCAGAATCAGGTGTTGGGTCCAATATTACTTCATTATGTTTATCGGGTACAGACTGAATATTTTCTAAACTGTTTTCTCACTGCTAACACTATGAGAAGGCCCTATAATTGCTAATACCTTAAATGATAATATTATAAAAATCTAATCCTTTAAAACTAAATAATATATGTTGTTGAATTGAAAACACACATTTCATTAAATTGTAATTTACTCTACTTTTCTGGTCCTCTATTTACAAATTTTCAAATCAGTAAATTCATTTATATTTTTTGGAAAGGTGGTCTATTTTTGGTCACTATTTGGAAATTTGTTGAGAAAATTATTTTTGCCACCTTATTTCCTAAAACGGAATCCTTGTCATCATTTCACTTTGTAGAATACACCATGTTCTATGGGTTTACATTTAAAAGGCTGGAGAAGCAATAAACAAAATCCCCTTATTTTTAGCCTCTTGCTTTTTCCTCCTTCCTTATGCAGTTCTTTAATGAAAAACTCAGATTCATTCCCATGTCCTCTGTGGTAATATTCATTGCAAACATCATTAGGATGTGAGGTCTCTCCCTTAATTAAGAACTAAAAGGCTTCATTTCCTAAAACAAAAGCATGTGGCAAGTTTTATTGATCTGGTGTGTGTCGCCAGCTGAACACATTAGCAGAGGTTATTGATTCCTCTAGCGGTAATGAGCTTGGGTTCCTTGTCAGGTGAAGTCCACTTTCCTGGGGAGCATTTTTCTAGAAACCAACTAATATGGAAGCACATGCTCAGTATGATGTACGGTGCAGAACACTTTTAAAGCTTTATTGCCAATGAATCATCTTTTAAAAATATAACAACAGTCATTTAAAAGGTTATTTTCCCGTCATTATCTTTTTTAAAAAAATCATTCTGAATGCTAATGATGCACTTATGAATAGATGCTAAGCCAAAACAAGTGTAGCATGAAAGAAAGGCAATCACATCTGGCTTATAGTGCTGTTGGTAAGTTTGCAAGTAGTCATCATCCTTATCTTCTGATGAACTAACTGGGCCACTTAACCAGCTCTGTTTCACCATTATCAATAGTCATGATCTCTACCCAATGTTTTAGTAAGAATTGAAGAAACAGCTTTGAGGATTCATGACCTATATAAAATGGGAATCTAGATAGTAAAGCCTCATTGGTGAGACATTTGTAAGAAAAATGGTGATGACTCTTTCATTAAGGGAAATACTTCAAATGAGTACTACTGAAATACATCTTAATTTTTTTCTTAGGGCCCTTGATTTTTCTAAGGGTAAAGTCCTAGAGCACCGTTTATAATTCATTCCGGAGTGGGATGAATGAAAGCAATGAGGGAATTGGTCTCCTTTGATAGGACAAAAAAAAAAAGGTGATATTTGAGTTTCTAGGTTTATTACAAATATATATTTGTTTTTAGCCAAAATTTACTGGATTACCTTAAAAAACATTTGTCAGGAATACATTAGAAAACCATTAGAATATTTAAAATTTAAATATGCAATTTTCATTAAGGGGAAAGATACTATCCTGCTAAATGGAAGAAAATGATCCTAATGAAAATAATATGCAATGCTCAATAAGTACATCCAATTAGAACACTAAAAGATATTATTTGAAGCTTGGGATTTTTATGTTGATATTAGAATGTGAGAAAAATGGATCATTTTATTTGGAAAGTTTAATTTATCATAGCCTGCTGAGAAGGTTCTGTTTAGTCAATGAATATGTTACAAGGCCCTCTGGACCCATTTTCAGACAAAAGAATCCATCTACATTTTCTACCATTTCTGTATCACCTGCTTGAAGTAATAAAATTGTTTCTGAATATATGAACCAACACATTTCCCAGTCCTGTTCAGCCACCAAAATCCTGTCCACAATGCACAGATGAACTATGTTGCTTCTCTCTGTGCTGGACCCAATTGCTTCTCTTTCCTTAATTGAATGAAATATAACCTTAATGGAGATGTAAATACAATGGACAAGAAATATGTTATTCATGGTTTAGGGTGTAATTCCATCTTGAACTGGAGTCAATTGTCATTTAAATGGTGATATAGAATCAGGTGCAGTTTTCTGAAGTCCCATTTAGCAGCAGGGTTATGAAATTTCTTCATTAAGTACTTATCCAGATAAGAAAATAGTTGTTTCAAAATTTCACTTACTTGACTTATTTACACAACATTTTGTAGTGATTAAATTATCAGGTTACTTAACAAACTTACATTCAAATTTTATTTTTCCTGAATGTCTTAGTATGTGTCTCGTAAAAACAGTTTACATTGATATAACAGATGGGTCTACCTTGTGCCAGAAATCATGTACCTTTCAGCAACTGCAAGCACGACAGGTTCTATACTACATCTATTTTTATTTTCTGACCACATTATAATTTGTGAGAATGACCCAATTCTTGGCAATAAGAAACTAATTCAATAAAACCCTGATTGACTTTTAAAAAGGGAAAGCAAAGTTGTGGGAATGCTTACTATTTATAGAACCATGGCATAAAAATTGATAAATATTATTGGAAGAAGTAAGAATCAGTAATCTTAAATACCATCATCATCTCTCTTCAGCAATGGACAAAGGTTTGGGATTCCAAAACAAGTTTTAGTGTCAGCAACATAGTAATATATGAATGTCTGACTTATGAAAAGGTAACAAATACAAAGAAAGGATTTTAAAATAAGGCATAGGAAGAAAATGTGAACAAACTGCCATTATTTAATGAAGGAAGAAAATCTTAGTACTGTACTATAATCTTTGAAAGAAATCATACAATGTAAAATAAAGAATAGAAAAATTGAGGCAGGTATTTGCTTCTCTGGAACATACAGAATATATATAAAATTCTTATCATAAAATGTTAATACCACTATAGTCTTACCCTGCTCTCCATTCCAGATTTGTGCATTTGCAATCTCTCTCTCTCTCTCTCTCTCTCTCTCTCTCTCTCTCTCTCTCTCACACACACACACACACACACACACAAAAAAAAAATACCAACGTAGTAACAATTTTTCTTCCCCAAACACATTTTATTTTATTTCAACTCTACTTGCCCTGTTCTTTCTTCTTGGAATATCCAATATACCAACTAGTGAAAATTGCTCTCATAGTTAAATGTCCCAAATCCCAGAAGACATCTTTGATGAAAAAATCAGAGTGATGCCTTGTGTACTCTGCTATCCTCATTAATCTTTTTGCACCTTACCACATCTTATCTCACATCCTACTTTGCACGCAGTGTCTGTCACTTTCTGGGATCTAAACACTAGGCAAACAGAGTGTTTGATATTTATACATCTCCATGTCCTCCCTAAGCATCTGAAACAACTCCCTGAATGTAATATTTATTTTTAGTTGAGTAAAATTGAAACAATACCTTAGAATGCTCTTTCTATCCAGCTGCATTGCCACTTTATAAGATTGTTTTACTCTCATATACTATCAATTGGGCTACTTATTAGCCTTCTTTCGTCTAATATTGTCAATGATATAGGCAGGAAGACTTTCTAACAAATGAAATCTGGGAGTAGCAGCAACATACAACCTCTCTAGACATTTTTATTATTTAGTTCCTGGATATTTTCCCTTTGTTGTAAGTTTCTACATTCCTCTTCCTAATACCACTCTTTTATTCCATTTGTGATGTGGCTTTTCAGAAAACAATAAGGAAGGTCTGAATTCAAATTTTGCTTCTTAAAACTTAAATGTTGTGTGTTTCTTCAAAAGGTATATGCTGTTTCAATGTCCTTATCTGCCTCATTGATATTTTTTGAACATTAAAATAATGCATGTAAAGTGTGTAACAGAATATCTGGCATAGAAAAATAACTTGGTAACTGGAAGTTTTTATTAGTAGTAAAAATTTTAATGACATCATTTGTACTTCTCATCAAATCAATACTATTCAATGAACATGGGTATAAAAAGTACTGGAAGCTTAAGCTATGTGAACCATACAACTGTCAGGCAGCTTAAAAATCTGTTGTTGAAAAAAAAATGTTAGCTTCTTCCAAGAAAGTAGTGTAACAAATGAGATCATGTACACAATCATACTTAAAATTCAAGAGATCATCCTAATTAGGACCTGTGATAACAGAATCAGCCACTCATTCTGATCATAACACTTCATAGAATCATAATAGTTTATATCCATAAAAATTATTTTATTTGTTTTTGTTTGTTTGTTTGTTACATATAAGAAAACTGAAAATTAAAGGGGGAAGGCTGAAAATGGTATGGACTTTGAAATATGATTAAAATGAATTACATCTTTCTTCTCTTATCTATTAAACAATGATTACAACTTCTCTACACATCAGTTTCTCCATATTTAAATGGGTAGAAATATCCATTTTATAGGAATATTAGCCCCCAAAAGAGATTATATTAAAAGAACCTATGTTCAAACATGAATACATGACCAGTGTAACTCCACATCATATACAATCACAAAAATGGGAAGTTATGCTCCATGTATGTATGATATGTCAAAACACATTCTATCCTCATATGTAACTAACAAGAACAAATAAATAAATTAAAAAGAACCTAGTGTGTTTTTAAGCTCTAATAAATGTTTTTAAGCTGTAATAAAATCAATAAATGTCAGTATCCTCCCTGAATCTCCTATGCACACCTGAAACACACACAGAAATAAAGTGTTATATATGTATATTTACATATACATATGTTTATAATGAGTTATTTACTGCCCACATCAGAATTGTCTATTATTCATTTTCTTCTAAGATTAAAATTAGTTCATTTAATAGTACACAAGCTAGGCATTTAATTAGGGTCTAAGATGTATGTGAATTTTTAAAAGTAAACCTTATATTTTTCTGAAGTTATTTATACTCCACCAATTAAATACTCTGGAAAAAAGATGTTAATGTATAATATTATAAAATCATCTTATCCTATCAATTAAACAGAAGGAAGTATATTATGTAATGACATGTGCTAATATCTGTCATTCAATTTACCTTTTATACTTGCTTATTGTTAATGATCAATATCTCTTTCCATATCTTATGGTATTTGAATTCTACTTTATCATACTAAATAAATTTTTAACATTTCGATGTAGTTAATCTTGAACTGCCCACAGTTCTTCTGGAAATCAATACTCATGTGATATCTCTTTTAATTCATATGGGATTATAATATGAAGAGTACTAACTATACAATATATAAGCCTCTTTGTCCTGCAACAGATAACAAAGCCCAGATAATACTACCTCAATTAAGAGGATACTTGTCTGTATAGAAGGTGTCTATGCACAGAGCCCTGGATCACACAAAAGATCTCAGTTTTGGCAGGCTCACTACATGAGCATGCCTAAACAAGTACATTGTAGAGAACATGCTGATAAGAGACTGAGGGGCATTCATGCTGCTTAGGAAGCCACAGGAAAAAGAGAACATCACATGTACATCTGTAATGGGGTCTCTTCTTCCTGTCCTTATGCAAAATACATCTTACAATAGACAGTTTCATTTCTATCAATAGTGTCCTTTAGTCATGATATTCTTAGTGACCATTTTGCAGACTGCCATTGTGCTCTGATTTGAAAAATAAATATGCATATAGATTTAAAAATACAACTTGGTGTACAGGAGAATTTTAAACTGTTCAGTTCAACTAACAGAAAAATACAACAATACAGATTCACCAAATAGATGATTGTTTGAAGTGTAGCATCAAAAAATAAATGAAGGTATAAAATCTGTTATATTTACATCTGATGAGGGCCCCAGTGTCTCTTCTTATAACAACACCTATCCTACAGGTTCACAGCCTTATCCTTATGACTTTAATTAACCTTAATGACCTGATTAAAAGGTTATCTCCAAATACAAGTACAGTCACCATGCAGTTTAGAGCTTCAACATATAGTTTTAGGAGTGACACAATTTAATTCATACACTAAGGACTATTGTCTGAATTCTGAATGGTATTCCTCAGTATAATGAAGATGATTGGGAAAAGGAAATTCTGAGAAACCATCACAGACCAGAGGAGGCTAGAGAGATGTAATGACTAGATGCAATGTTGTATGTTGAGTGAGATCCTGGAACAGAAAAAAAGAACATTAGAGAAAACCATGTTAACCCTTAAAAAAAAACCCAACAGTTTAGTTAAGAGTAATGTGCTGATGGTGGTTCTTATTGTGACAAGCAACAATGACAATGTAGGGTGTCAACAGGAAAAAGTCGGTAAGAGGTATGTGAATTCTATGCCCTATCTTTACATTATTGCAAACCAAAAATTGTCATAAAATAAAAATTTTATTTAAAAAAGAAAAAAATTAGCAATGGAAAATCAAACCAAAGAAAATTAGGCCATCCCTGGGCCAATTTTGAAAAAGCATTATAATTTTGTTTGGAGTCTCCAAGTCTACTCTCAGGCTCCATGATTAGCTGGAAAGACTGACAGAGCTCAGAACATCTGTCATACTCATTCTTATGATTTATTACAGAAAAAAGGACACAGAATAATTAGGAAGGGTACATTCCATGCTGGCAAAATCCAACCAAAGTGTCAGGTGTCCCTTCTCAGTAAAACTGCAGAGAGATGCACCTACTTCTGACAATAGTGTGTGATAACACATATGATCTCCTGCCAAGTAGAGTAACTCACCTGAGCCTTGGCATGCAGCCCCAGCTCCCCTAACATTAATTACAGATTCTCCAGCCTCCTTTAGGTAAATGTGATGTCATCTAGCATCTGAGGCATAGGAAACACTTACCAGACAAGGTAGCCTAGGGACTCAGAGGTTAGCTCTCAGGAACTGTTCCTGTCAGTCCTAAAGATAGGTCTGCTTTTGAATGTACTGGGCTTAAGCAACTCAGGCCTGCTCAGTTAATTCTTTATTGTATAATAATGAATCCAATTTTGTGTACTTGAAGCTCTCAGGAATATAATGTGCTAAAGAAAGAAAATTAAATAAAGTGTTATATATACTTGATCCTAAGGAATACAAAATTATAGACAAGATATTCATGTAAAGGAAAAATGATAAAGGAACATAATTAGTGATTTAATAAAGGAGAATAAAATTGCTGCATAAACTCAAAAAGTAAGAAACTATTATATTTGAAAGGTAAGATTAACATACATGAGTATTTTTAAAGTTTTTACCTTCTTTTTTCAGCACTACCCTTTTTTTTCCCCTAAAATCACCCCTTTTCTTTGTGGTTTGATGGGAGTTTCCATACAGAGCCCAACCATTAGAACAGTCATTCAACAGTAGATTGCTGATTAAGATTGGATGACTAAACTGCTTTTTTATTCAATTGAAACTAATGGGAGTGTATTTAATCCCTTATTTTTATGAAGTTGTGAGATTTTATATCAAGCTATGTAAAAGAAGCCATGTAAAATATAGGCAAATGGGGAAAAGTAGACTTATAAAATGAGTAGTTTACAAAATCTTGAAGCTCATATTCATCTTGTTTGCTTTCCTTTCAAACTGAGTTATGTCGTTATCTTTATTGTAACCAAAGATTTTTTTTGCTTAAAATAACTGATTTGAAGATTTCTTATACACAAGTGGGTTGCATAGAATTTTTAAAGGATAATCAGACTGATATTTGTTAAATATGTCATAGTTTCAGATTCATGCTATGTATTGGGATACCTAAAATTGATAAAGTGTGTGCAGTGTTCTCAAGGAGTTCAACTAAAGTGGAAATTAACAAATAAATTAAACAGTTTAGAAAGCTCCCTGACACTTTGAAAAATTATGGTAAAAATTGTGAGACATTTGTCTGATTTTTCTGGTGAAAAACATAAGAAAATATATTCTCGGTATGAAGAATTCAGAATGCTTTAGATTAAATTTTTAAAATTCTAATAGTTGAAGTGTTGAGAGCAACTGAGATCACTCAGGAAGAAGAAAAATTAAAATAAATACTATGGGACCTAGAGCATTTCTATTAAAGGATGAATTTTTTATAAATAAAAGATGTAAGTAAATGTCAGAGAGAGAAAATATAAAATAAATAGTTTAATATATCTAGTTGTTAGAATAAATTAAAGCTTAAAGATTATGATTTGTTGTTAATCATCCTTGAGCATCAGAAGTAATTTCATTTGAACTAAATCCAGTTCCTCAAATCTGGTACTAACCTAACCTTATGTCTTTAAAATTATATATATATATAAATTATAGAACAGACCAGGAATGACTCAGTCCCTCAGATTTTCCTTCCCACCTATCTTGATAAACCAGTCATCCAACTAATGACTACAAAACCTGACAGAGAGTTTTTTGCTTTCAGAGCACCATTTTTCAAGTGTATTCCTGAAACAAACTAAATATTCAAATCACCTTTCTGGATAAAGTTATTTTATTCTCCAGACAAAACATTTTTTCAGTCTTTTCATGGCCAAGATTTTTAGCAAAGCTCTCATTGGTTTTCTTCCACTTTATTTGCTCTTTTGGCTGAATCAGGACCAGATCTCTGCTACTTAGCCCAGGTCACTGCAATATATTGAAGAGTCCTTGTTATCAGCTTCCCTTCTTAAATGTCCAGGTACTGGACCCTGAATAAGTTCCATTCCAGACAAACTAGTGCTCTGAATCATACCATAAATCATTAGGCTTATGTCTTAAGTGTCCCTGGTATAATCTGATGAGATTTGATTCATTACTCAGGGGTCTCATGAATGAGTAGAAGCACAGTGACAAGACTTTGTGATTATTTGTCTATTATTCTCTGTTGTCACTTGAATATGAATATAATGTGTCATTTAATGTGTCTCCAATTATGCTGCCCATCTTTTTACATGCATAAACATTATGGTCCAATAGCACCAAATATTTAGCATTAAATATTTGAAGCTTTATAGAGTTTTACCAAGGACAATTGATAACTTCAATATTCACTCTGAAAAACTTGGTATTAAGCAAAATAAGTCATTTTGCCTGGATAAATGGATCCAGAGATTATAAATTTTCAATGGTCATCATTGTTTGATTGACATGATGAGGTTTTAACAGTACTTGCCAACTCTACAATTATTTCTACTAATAATTCCATAGAAATATACAAAAACATGGAATTTATTTCCTTCTTCTCTCCACATACAACTGAAAATTGGCCTCCCTTCTGAACTTTATACTTTGCCTCCTCTTATTTCTTACTCTACTAATCTTCCTTGTACTTTTTCCAAACTCCTTTTCTCTTTTCTCAATACCACTTTTTAAACACTCCTCTATCACTGAGAATTAGTCTCTTCTAATGTGTAATTTGGGTAGAGAATTATGACCAGATTCATTAGTCCTGTAGTTTGGAAACTTGGTAAAGATCGAATTTACAAAATTCAGGTGAGGACTTTCCAAATTCTCAAGAAGAATTACAGAATTTATGACTAATTTCATAAATTACAGTTGAAGGATCTCTTATTTTTATAAATTATTGATATAATTTGAGACCCTCAAACTGCTCAAACTGCCTTAAATGAAGAAAAAAAAAGTATTGTATTTCAAATCATCCTGGGAATGCTCTGGTCTCAGCAAGCTTGAAGGCATCCCAATTACCTAATCTACTTGTATTGTTGCTATTGTGACTGATGTCTGAATAAGCCACTCAGGGGGTAATGTGCTCAACTCAATAATCCTAATCCTTATCACCTAAATTTATACCAATCCACTGAGAATCCAGACCTTGAACCAGAGTAAAATTTGATTTCCTAAGCCCTTTTCAAACTGGCTGTCACCAAGACAGTGTACCAGCCCTGCCTGCTTGATATTGCTATCCGAGAAAAGAAAGAAGCCAAAAATCTTAATGACTTGGGTAGAAACTTGAATATTTAAATAAAGTTTATATAGCATCCCTCTCCTTTTGTACATATTATTAGTCAAGAGGAGATAGTCTATCTATCTGGGAATAGTTATATTTAAAAGTACATCTATCTTTCTTGCCAGGGTGTGGAGACCAGAAGAAGAAGAAGGAAGAAGAGTTAGATTATCAGTTTACCAACCAGATTTTGCCATAAAAGTCACAGATAGACAGACTGCAATTAGCCTGGAAATATGAAAATAAGCTGCATAAATTTCAATGACTCTATCAGCATGATGATAATTAACTGATTAGTAACAGGGAAAAAAATCAACAATAGCACCAAAGCTTGTCAATAGTCAGATATAATCAATGTACAAGGAGTAGCCAGAAAGCAATGCTTCATGGGACATTACCCTTCATACCATCCTGCAGCTTTTGGTGCAAATCAAAAGGTGGCATGAAATTGTAGCCTCCACATAGAGATACTGTCTTTGTGTGTGTGTGTGACATGATGATAAACTTATACAATGGTCATGGGTAGTGCACTAGCTATCTGGACCCTGATGTCCATCTGTTTCCTTAAGGAACCAGCCCTTACCTGAAGGCATCACTCAGTGCTGATTACACTCGACCAGCAAGCACAATTTGATTTCAATATTTAAATCCTCAAATGCCATGACACATAACTAAGTCATTCACGGTCACTCCAGGTGAATTTGGGTTGGCATGAAATATTTACACAGAGAAAAATACCTTTTTCTTGGTGTTCTTCAGCCAAACTGGCTCCTCTGCTCCAGTTTCCACAGGGGAGGCAAGAGAGGCAGACTAAAGAGGAGGTGCATGCCTGAAACCACTATATTTAATGAGGAAAAGGCACTTGAGAAAGTGCCATCCCAATGAGGCAAGGGGGTCAGGTTTCAGGAGGTTAAGTCTAGCTTCTTGATGTCTTATGGTCAGCAGATTTACTGACATCTTGGAAGGCTACACCCATCTCAGGTGCTGTGTGGGATTAAAAGGCAGAGCAAGCGAAAAGGACATATATGTGCACAGACCAGACAGAGCAGCAATGTCAGTCTAGTCCGCTCGTGCACTCAAAATGCTCACAGCTCACGCACAAAGCCCATGGCTGGCCCGTGACAGCCAAAGATTTGTATCCCTAATCTACAGTACTCCTACAGTTTCCACTTCCACATTGAGTAGTGTGGACATGCCCATTTTCTGTTCATATATTTGATCTAGTTCACATTTCTCTTAAAACCATGTATGCTTTTTTAGGTGGACACATTAAATATTGAATATTCTGTTTACCTATAGATACATACTAATCAAAGATTTTCCCAAGGTGACTTTAGTTCATAGGTTACTTCCACAATTCTTTTTACAAATAACCATATTCAAATATTTGTAAAAATACTCATATTTTTAAGAAAACCTTGCAATATAGCAGAATAAAAGTTGTCAATTGTGTCTGTTATGGCAGTAACTTCATGTTCATTATTAGATATAGGCAATTTACCTTCCAACCAAATTCATAGCTGTATGTCCTTGAAAATCATGATTTAAACTTCTTTTATCTCTTAAGTTTCAAAACTAACAATTAAGAATGAAAAAAATTCCTACTCTGTAGAATGGAAAGTCTGAAATCTTTGTGCATGCTAAGATAATTATGTTAATGTTCACTTCAAAAATTGTACTTGAAAAGAAAAGTAATAAAAAGCATATATTTTTGTAAGGAAGAATTTGCCTAGCCAAAATGACAGAACACTTCTTTATAAAAATAAAGAGATGCATTTCCTGTCACTGATGCCTTTCTTAGAGTCCTAGGAGATTAAAAAAGCTAGGACAATCAAATGAGTCTGACTTTATGAAATTTTGGTAGGATAAAAATATTGATTATGCAATTGAGTAAACATTCAGTACAGGTCAAATATTCAAATTAGAAATTGTAAAAAAAAAATAGAGAGAAAACAATAATGAGAGAACCTATGGGTGAAGTCATCGCAAAGAGAATTAAAAACTTGGACAAAAAGACCTTAGGGCCTTTTCTCCACCCATTATTACTTTATATAAATTCTTGATGATTATTTAAAATATTAATTTTATATACAAACTGTTGTTATAATACAATGGAACTATTCAAAAATACTTTATACAGAAAGACTACATAATTTTAAATTTTATATGTAGATTATTTAATTCCAAGTTATTTTTTCATCATTATTTTGTGTTAGTTAATAACCTGTTTAAATTTTACCAATTTTTTTTCTTCAAAGCCTATGGTTATAAAGGGAGGAAATATCAATGTTTGTATGAAAAATTGCAGTACTAACAAAACAAACAGCTTCTCAAAAGAATTACTACCTAAACATCTATTTATTACAATCTTATTCATTGTACCTTATGTTTGTGTAAAATCATTTTCTTATTCTTTAAACAAGGTCTATCAGAAATTTTATACATTATACTGGAAAGCAGAGAAAAATTAGCTTAGAGTATGTAAATATATTTTTATTCACTACATCCTATTTTATTTCCTCCATCTCTGCCTATCAGATGCAGCCTGATAGACAAAAAGAACAATCATCAATTGAGACATTTTGAAATTTTTTAATGCGGTCACCTTTTAAATAAAACCTATTGATATTCCATGAATATATGCAGTGCTGTGCATTCAAAAGAGAAGACATGAAAGGGGACAGAATTATCAAAGGAAAAGGGTTATCTATAAGCATATTCATCAATGAAATAGCCAGCAACCAGAAAATAGTGCTGTGAACATGCCACGTAGCCCTGGACAGCTGTGACTCTGAGTGAGTCCTAGGAGAAATGGAGTCCACACAGCCATCTGTTCCCAGACATTCCTGACATTTGAGAATCGATTTGCTGCTATCACAAGTCAATTAAGGACATTTGTTTTAAACAGGACATACAAAAATAGAAGACAAAATAACATTGAACTGCCAAGTTTTTGCTTTGATGGCTCATCCTAGGACAAGGAATGAATTTAAAAACAGGGAACTGTAAATATGCCTCTTTTTAAAAGTTACATGAACTACACAAATATCTCACAAGTGAAAAGGATATCCCTGTCAAAAAATTCTATTTGAGAAACCGTAGGGCCAGTAATTAATTTTCACAGCATATTTAACATCAGAAATATTGTTATATATCAAATCTGTGCTAACACTGACCATTAAGAAAATTATTCTTAGGTTCTATAAAGCTGTTTTTCTTTTTCTTTTTTATAATTACATGAATTTGAGCCTAGATGTATGATTTCTTGCTTTCACCTGGAAATTTCAACACTCTTACATCATGTCAGAACTTTTATAGAATGGTTACTTCTATACATTACAAAAATTAGACACATTCATCAGTGTGCTAATTATAGTAGTATATGCAAGGTGATAAAAAGGAATACATATTTTATAACTTACATTTCACTTGAGCATTCCTTTCATATGACATGGGTGTTCTTAACTTTAATCCAAAAGTAATTGCATGAAAAGTAATTGTATATTAAAATACAAATAGTAACTTCTCTTTTTAAAGTATATAGTATAAAGTGTACTAGTATACTAGTAATTAGTTACTTAAATGACCTTAGTATTAGTAAGTTCTGAAAAATCAGCAATTGTGGCCTGGGGGAATTCTACATTATGAAACCTTGAGAATTTATGAGCAAGTTCGGTATATGAAAAAATTGATATATTGCCCATTTTCTATAATGGGTATTGACCTTAATCCAGAATATTATTTCAGCAGTAAAATGTGTGCAAAAATGTAATATTTTGTTTTTAATTAAATGTTTCCAGCATTTTCTTTTTTTTTTCTTCTCCTTTTTTTCTCCTTGAAAATCCGATAACTTTTGTAGTATCCATTCCTTTTATTGCTGCTTCCCAGTTTCACCAAAACCACAGAATGCCACAGAAGAAGTTTGGAAGCTATCATAGATCCAATAAATGGCATTTCCTTCTGCTTGGAGGATTACGTCCTTCCAGAGTAACAAACACACAGAAATATCCAGTTCTACAAGGAAAACTACATATGTAAAAATTGTTTTTCATTAAAAATCCTTTATGAAGAGCTGAGGATAAGTTCAGTGGTAGAGTGCTACCTAACAAATGTGAGGCTCTGGGTTAGATCTCCAGTAATGTAGGAAACAAAACCACTTTTTTGTAAGTGTGCTAAAATAGCAGTATATGTAAGGTGATAAAATGGAAATAATGGAAATTATTATTAGTATGGAGCAATGAAATTACCTAGAATTTCTCACTGGAGAGTAACGCATAAAACCTCATAAATAATTTACAAAATATAACATTGTATTTTAGAATTTTCTGGATATAACTAAAGTTTGGGAAGTACCAATTTAGTAGAGTGCAAATAGCTGGACTATTTGAATTTTCAGTACATTTAAGAGAAGACTGCCATTGATAACTATCAAATATATTGAAGAGAAAAAAGAAGAGCAGAGCACATTTTTTCCTTAGATTCATAGCTAGTCTCAAGATTCATTCAGTGTTATTGTATATAATGAGGCCATTGATATAACTAATCGAGGTAATACAAAATATAGACAGATAAATATTTTGTAAAATTTTCACCTCATAATGGAGTGAACAATGGTTACAGAGAAACATTTTAAAATATAATATAAATATTATCAAAATATGCAGTTCATGTATACATAAAAATAATTTCCCTGCAATTTTATAATATCAAATATATTGCTCTTTAGTATGCTATTATTCATTTATAGATTTAGTGTCAATTAAGCAATGAAATATTTCCCCAAAATGAAAGAGTATGTAACTCATTGGAGGATGCAGTGAAAAATGCATCCTTTATAGAAAGTATGTCAAAATAGACTCTATTTGTCATGTATATCTAAGAAGAACAAATAAAACAAATTAAAAAAACAGATTGGCAAAATGTTAATAAGTACTGAAGCTGAGTGATGAGCATAGGAGAATTTATTTGAAATAAATTAGAAATTCTCTTTATTTGAAATGAAGTTGAAATTATTTGATTTTGTGTGCTTGAAAAATCTTCAAAATATTTTTTTTAATAAATAAAAGAAAATATACTGACTCTTTTAGAGTGTCCATTTCAAAATCATCTGGAGATTATTTTCAAATTGTGAATGTCATGAAAGTCACTAGTT
Organism: Marmota marmota marmota; assembly: GCF_001458135.2. Classification (NCBI taxonomy): domain Eukaryota; kingdom Metazoa; phylum Chordata; class Mammalia; order Rodentia; family Sciuridae; genus Marmota; species Marmota marmota. Next base: position 24,306,499 of record NW_026000242.1, read on the forward strand.
TAAATTAAAAGTTAAATAAGTTAGACTACATTACAAATAATGGTTCCTTGCCACAGGATATTGTCATAAATTAGAGGCAAGTTTTACACTTATTTACAATCCATATACAAAGACCATGGTCCAAAAACTTGTAAGAATTATTAAAAAAGGAAAAGACTCAGACTAAAATAGATAAATATATAGATGTTTCATAAAAAAATTGCCAAATGTGATCAAGAAATCAAAGTAATGAAAATATATATATATATATATATATATATATATATATAAATATATATAAAAAATATAAAAATTATCAACACGAATAGTGAAACAGGACATATCCCTCAAGATCAAGATCCTACTGAGAGCACCAAGAATAAATAATATTTTGCCCCCTTAAAACCAACATCTTGTATAAAGTGGAATAATTTCTTAAATATCTCAAATTAAGAAAACTGACATAAAGCCTAGAAAATATCACCAATCCCCTACTATAAAAATTGACTCTATAAGTTTAATAACTTTTTACAATAAAATCTTCAAGCTTAGATGGTTGAACTATTACTCATCATTTTCAGAAATTGTCTGCAGAGTACCTTTCAGAATAGGATGAAGATATTATAACCAAAAGTATAACCATAGTCCCATAGACTAGTAAAGAAGTACTTAAGCAAATGCCAAGTTAATTGAAAATAAAGGATGAATATCAACAAAAAAAATAAGAAAATTATAACATCAACAGATGGCAAGGATAGATCTGACAAAAATCAATGCTGAGTTATAGAAATTTATAAGAAATCTATTAGTATAAATTCATATTTATGAGGATTATTTATAAAAACACAAAGCTCCTATAATTTCTTATTATGAAAATCTGAATTATTTTTCCTTACTATCAGAACAAGTTCAGAGATGTTCCCTACATGATTTTATTCAACACCATGGAGATTGTAGCCAGGTCAATAAAGAAGAAAAGGAAATAAAATATATTTAGATTAGAAACAAAAAATAAGTAAAACTATTTTTTTTCTAGAGATATTATCATCTGTATAAAAATACAAGGACTATTTTTAAAAAGTGAGGAAAAGCTACAAAAAACTAAAAAATCTTACATTAGTAAGATACAATGCAGGTCAATAACAGTTCTACCTGTAAAATTAGCTAGGAACAATTAAAAATTAAATGAAAAATATGAATTCTATTAATGTCAATACCCTGAAATATGAAATATTTAGGGATAAATCTTAAAATAATCTGGAAGACCTGCTCGTTGCTCAAATATTGCTGAGAAAGGGATAACTTGGGGGACCTCAGAATCTGACATCCTGAAATGCGCCACTCTGGCATAATGCTACTTTTAAGCTGAAGGCAAATGAAGAAAACAGACCAAGGTTCAGGTATATACTCCACCCTATCTGCCAAAAAAGCAGGTACATATTTCCCTTGGGATGGTCCCCTTTCCCTTTGCCCTCTACTAGGAAAGGGGAGAACAAGCTTAATGCAGAAGAAGGAAAGCCAACTAGAGCCATCTACAAAAAACAACCTTAGTAAGTCACTCTGCCTCCCATTAGTGTCAACCATATATTTACTTTCCAAGAGTTTACTGCTCTTCAAAAGTCCTGAAATGGCTTTTCTTTTTCTCATTGCTTCTCCATGAATTGCTCTTCTCTCTCCGGATGCTGTAACAGGCTTTAATCCCAGCTGCATCCCTGAGGGTTTTCTCTCCTTTATTAAGCTTCCCCCAACTTATGCCATGAAAACCTTTTAACCTTGAGTAAAATTTGGATGCTTTTCTCCTGATAATCTTCTTTTTGGCAGTTATTTACAAATCCGGCTACTGATTCTAAGATGTTAGAGGAAACTTTGTCCCATTTCAATAAGAAGCCATGAATAAATATGAAGATATAACAGGTTCTTGGATGCAAAGAATCAATATTATCAGTTTGCTCCTTCTCCCAAATTAATTTATAAAGTCAATATGATTCCAAATAAAAATCCCAGCAGGCTTTTAAAAAATAGTAATTCACAAATTGATTCTAATTTTATAAGAAAATGTAAACAATGTAAAAGAAACAACTTCAAGCAATTTAAAAGCAAAGTCATATGTATAATTGGTTTATTTCTTTATTCATTCCATTTTCAATGTTTTAAATTTCACGATCTACCTGTTGAAATTTTATTAATTTCTAAGGATTCAACTAAAACTGGTTGTACTGGTGGTGTGGTGATAGTAGTTGACTAAATACACATTTCCTCATTTTATTTGGATTCATTATTGGTAGGGACTTGAACAACTCTGTTGTTATAGACTGGGTATATGTGAGATGGGTACAAGGTTATTAAAAATCTAGTACCTATCTAGGACAAGAAGGAAGAGAATCAGGCAGAACTGACAAGTCCTTAGCCAACCTGGTGGTAGCTCTAGCATACATATTGCCCATCTATTCACCCTGCATTGATCTAAAATTGATAGATATACTCTATTTCTCCTTCACCAGAGAGAGCTTCTCCTAAAGACATGGCCTTGGACAAGGGTCCTCTTTTGGGCCAAGGCAAATCCTCAAGGAATTGAAAACTAACAACTACAAGTTCTATAAAGGATGATCTGGGCATAGGGCCTCCATGTCTACCACATCTCTCTGCATTTCATCTTCACCACTTAATGTCATGTGACTAGCAACTTTAAATCATTTATATGTGGAAGAATATTCCTCATGTATAGTCACTTTTACTCTTAACAAGAATCTCATAATGCACAGTGTTGAAGTCACAGAGAGGTACAAAAGAGAGATAACAGATGCTGTCATTAGTGAATGTAAGGCTGTTATTGACCAAAAATTTTTAAAGTGAGGTGACAAGTAGGTATATTTAGTTTAATTATTTTTGTTCAATTGAAATGATAGAATTTTAGATGCAGCATTTAGGGACAACAATCTTGTAAAGGAAACTGCTGACCAACACTCAGAAGCCTATAGAGGAGGGACTTTCACATGAGTCATTTTTACCTTGAAAGATGTGAACCCAGTGAACTTTGCAGATTGGACAACACACTAGATGAAGCAGCTAAGTAATTTTCTCATAGAATAAAATAAACATATGAAAAATGCAGCAAAGTTCAGTTTATAAGCAATGTAACATTGTGCTCAGTTAGAATAAAAGAATGAATAATAGGTCTATTCTGTATGAGAGTTCCTGTATCTGTACAGACAGAAAGAAATATGTATGTGTGTGTGTATACATAAGTTTACATATGCACAATTATGCATATATACTCATAGACATATATGTGTACATATATGTGTGTATATATATATATATATAGAGAGAGAGAAATGGAAATATATATGTATATATATGCATATATATGTATCTATCTAAGGAGGTTAAGAAACACATTCTGATTTATATATATATATAAATCAGAATGTGTTATATGTATACACACACACACAATCTCACACACTCTCTCCTCTCTTGGAAACAGGTTGACACAATGAAAGTGGTCACAAATGTTAGTACCTGTATTGCAAAAGATTGATGTTCCTGAAAGTTTGGGTTAACTGGGTATAACAAATTATTGCCTAATAAGTTTGTCATCCTCAGTGTTGGGATGTTTGACATCAATTGACAGTTAAAAATGTTTATGAAAATTCAAGTAATAATGTAATACATAAACACTCCCCCAAATAACACAAGTTTTACAAATCATCTCTCCATGTATTCAGTTCTGGGAAATAGAATATGGTTTCTATATTTCTAAGTGACATATGGAAATGCAGAGGGAAAATGTTCGTGTGTTGCCCCAGGGAGGCAAATGGAAGGCTGTGAGCACTCAGAGTTTGGGAAGAGCATAGCAATTCCTTTGTGCAGCTTTTCTTGCTTTCTGACTCTAATTTTCTTGGAACCTGGCAAGAATGAATTTCCCCTCAGGGAAATGTGTTGCCCTCAACAGACAAGGGGGCACCAACCATGGATTTATTGTTAGACACGTCATTTGAAGTAGTTTTTAAAAGTTTCAAAAAGTGGTGTTTAAATTACTATAGCTACAGGTTACCTGTAGTCTATGTGCTCATCATGTATGTATGTTTTATGAAGCTATTTAATCTGAAATTCACTTAAAAAGAGAGTCACCATAGCAACTGAAATCAGAACGTTTTGTGCTGGCGTTGACACACAGAACTCTCTACAGACATACACACACACATGTGTGCACACACACACACACACACACACACACTCTACATTCACACTCCTATGGAGCAGCCATCAAATGTGAAAGCATAGTTTCAGGAAAATGAGGGTTGACTTATTGCTTTAGTTATCTTCTTCTCATCATCTTAGGCAAATGCTGAAGAGAGTGAAAAATAAGCACTGCATGTAAGCTGCAACACTGCTGTTGACTGATATAGAGGCCCTTCTTTAAAGTGATCTTAGCAAATTTTGAAAAAAGTCGAACGTAACAGGTCAGAATTTTTCTTTCAATTGTAGGGCATTTATAAAGGAAATAATCACTGTCCCTCATGAACACATTACAATGTGATTTTAACATTAAAAATCCACTGAAGAGTAGAGATCTACTGCTGCTTGTGCAGTAACATGACAATACTATGTATATAAGAAAAAAATTATATCAGTTCAGCACAAAAAAGAAATTTAAAATTCTTAAGCATTGTTCTATTTTGATGACATAAGTACATTTTTTTCTGCTGGTACTAAGATTAATACAGGTTATCTGAAAATAGTATGTTAAACATGTTTTGCTGTAGAAGTTGATTTAAAATACCAATATAATCCAACAAACATATGAAATTTTACAAGACTATGCTTTATTTTCATTTTGAAAGTTTTAATGTTGAACTGTCTTTCCAAAATACTTAATTTTGTTTCTGAAAATATTTCAAATTATCAACTTGAAAATATTTATGATTTGTAGCATAGTGAAATTACTAGAATAATATTTTACTATGCGTAGTCCTATAAGTTAATGTTTAGGTATTTATTAACTATAATTTATTATATTTTCATATCTCTAAATGATTTATAGGCTCTCGTACAGTATAAAATGAGGTGATCAACATGTGTTAGCTTTTTGCTATTGTGACCTAAATAATTACCAAGAACAATTTAGAAGAGAAAAAATTTATTTAGGTTCATGGTTTCAGAAGTTTCAGTCCATGCTTGGCTGACTCTTGCTTTGGGCCTGAGGTGAGGCAAGGCATCACAATGGAATGGTATGGGGGAGGAAAACTGCTCAGCTATGGCAGCTATGAAGCAGAAAGATCAGGAATGGGGAAAGATACCCTTCCAGGGCAAACCCACCAATGACCTACTTTCTTTAACGAGGTTCCACCTCCCAATAATAGCCTATTGAATTTATTAATTTATCAAATCTATTAATCCAAAGAAGAGATTAGTGTTCTCATCCAATAATTTCCTAAAAGTCTTACCTGTAGACATTGCTGCACTGGGAACTCAGTTTTTAAGTACATGAGCCTTTGGGGGACATTCTAGATCCAAACCACAACACAATAAAAGTCAGCACAAATAAGAGCTAAATTGTATTATTTGTATACTAAGTAATGAAAAATGTCAGAGGACAGGAAGACCAAAGCAGAAGGATAAAAGGGGTATTTTATGTACGCTATAGATTTTGTTGGTAGCTGAATGGGTTTTGAACATAAAGATGAGGGACGAAAGGCTAGTCAGGCAATCAAGCATACGTAGAGGTCTAGGATGTAGCTCAGCGGTAAAGAACTTGCCTAGCATATGTGAGGCCTTGGGTTAGATGCCCAGCAGTGCAAAATAATAATAATAATAATAATAATAGTAGTAGTAGTAGTAATATCATAAGAATTAGAATATGTCATGTTTGATTAGAATATGTCATGCTTGACTTTTAAGATTTTTAAATGAATTGAAGGAGAACATAAGTAACTTAAAGGCAATGAGCATGAGTTAATTATTTTTGTATGAATAAAGCAGAGAATTGAGTATGGTCTGCATATGACAAGTACTAATATATTTGATTGAAAAATAAGCACACTTGGAAAAAAATAAGAATTAGCTTGGGGTATGATGCATATGAAAGGAGGACTGAAATTCAACAAAAATATAAAGTAAGACTACTGTGTGTTTTTCTTTATATTTTCTCAGAAATTATGAAAGAAAATTAAATATTTTTTCAGAGGTATAAAACGGGAGTGCTTAATTAGCTTGTGAAAATTTTGTTTAAAGAAAATGACTTAGAGCCTTCCATGTCCCAATAAACTACATTGTTGATCTCAAGACTGTGTTGTCTTGGCAGTGCCACTTAAATTTAATTTAACCTGGAAATCACCACCCTCCACAAACATATACAAACCTTCTTTCATGGACTATATACCAATATCTTGCAGAGACTGTTCGGGAGAGCTGCATGGATTTTTATATACATGGGCTCTGGTAATGAAATAGTTTAGGTGACCATTGATCCTATCTAGAGAACTATAGATGACCCAAAGAAAAGCGTACTTTTTTGGCTGTAAATGTTTTATTTAGTTTCATAAGAAAGAAACTCTAGTATTCAAATGTTAACTCCACCAAGGAAATTGCTGGCAAAGAAACAAAGAGTTGTAGGAATGAATTTAGGTGTTACGGATTAGAAATGTGAGGGGAATCACTTTGAAGACTAAGATTTCAAGAAGGTACAGAGATTTTTAAGATTTTTACTCAACTAAGAAAAAAAAAAGATAGCATAAAACCAGTAATGATAAACAATCACTGCCACGTAGTTTACAAATTTTTTTCTAAGAATGTAATATGTGAAGAAAATTTTAATTAAGGAAAAATACACATTTTATAACACAAATTTAAAGCAAGGCAAATTTATTTGATTATTATTTAATTATTTGAAATCCATAAGATCCTGGTCTTGCTTTCAATAAGTTAATGATCATAAGTTACTTATGATTCTAGATATATAAAAGATTATATCCACTAATCTCTATTTATAATTTCTATATTTTTTTAGTATCTCCTTTTCATTATAAGCCTTTTCAGGACAATTATGATTTTATCAATATAAAATACTAAGGTAAATTTTTATCTGCATTCACTATTAAGTAGATTCTCTATTAGAAAAAATGGGACAGGAACCACTTTCAATTTTAATTGTCATATTTTCTTCTTAGCCTTTAATTTCCAATTTTGTCTATTTTAAACTTATGTTGTTTCAGTAAATAATATATATATATATTATTTATATATATACATATATTTATATATATATATAAATATATATAAAACATTCATGATATAGTACTAGAATAAGAAGTATTTTAAAGAAAATAGTTGTGGTGAATATATAGTATTGTTATCTAAATTTAATGTAGTACTTGACCACCTTTCTGACTACTTCAAAACAAATGACAATTGTTTATTTGAAATTCATTTCATTTTAAGATAATAAACAAGTACTAACAATGTTTTTAAGATATGGGAAGGAAATGAAGGAGTAAGCACTCTCCCTGTACATGACAGAGAAGCAGACTGTTTCCACTCTCTTAATCCACTGAGGATCATTTCTTATGATAATGTGGTCAAAGAACAACTTCAAGATTTGGAGTCACAGTCTATATTTAAGAGGTTCTGCCAATTGTCACTTCTAACAACTCACTTAAACAGTCTAGAATGGAATATCTTCTTCTGAGTGAAAAGAAGAAAATGTACTTATTTTTAGGAGTGTTAATAGAATTGCAAGGCATGCACCAGGTGAAAATGAATAGCAGATACCTTGAAGATAAATGTTAACATGGTGTCTGTCCTTCAGGTAGTGCCCATATATTTCTGTATTACAAGTGTCACTTAATTTAAATTTTATTTGACAAAATAACCATATCATCCCTTCATTTTCAGATCCACTTTGTGCCATCCCAAAGGAAACCTGTTGTAACCTTTTGTTCCTACCTGTATATTATACATGAAAGGAGACAATCTCATTAGTATTACCTCCTCAGAACCAAGGTGTAACCATAGAAAATTGCATTTGAATTTCATATATATGCTGGGTCATTGAGGAGTAAAATTTAATCTTAGTTTAATGTCCTCTATGTTGGAGCACTGCTTTTCTTCCTTGCTTCTGAAAGTCAGCATGTGGATTCTGCTATAGGAGAACTCATGTAAAATGATTGTATCTCCCCTGCAACCTGAATTTCAGACCCATGTCCAGCTGATCTTCTTTTACTTATCTGACCTCACACTCGATTCTAAATTATTCACAGCTTCTCAAACTGTGGATTTGATTTCTTGTGAATCTTTTAAAAATGTTTTTATTGGTGCATTATGGTTAAACATAATAGTGAAATTCATTTTGACCAAATGATACATGCATGGAATATAATTTGTTCCATTTCAGTCTCCATTGCTTCCTCTTTCCCTCCCTCCCTCCCTCCCTCCCACTATGCTTCTCCTTCTATTCTATAGATCTTCCTTCCATTTATTTATTGTTTTGGAATTTTTTTATTGGTGCATTACAGATACACATAAAGTTGAAAATCACTGCGGTATATTCATGTATGTACATAGCATACTTTGGTCAATATCATTCTGCATTTCCTTTTCTATCCCTCCTCCCTCCTCCTCAGCCGCCTTCCTTGATTCCACTGATTTCTATTTTCATGGGATATGCCCTGCTTCCTCACCCTTATTTTGCTTTATCTTCCACAACAAGAGAAAACATTCATTCACCCTTAAATTTTTAAGTGTGATATCCACCAACTGCCTTCCTTGATCTGTGACTGACTTCATTTTGTTTCTTATGAACTAGATGCTGTTATTTTTTTATGTTTGTGTATTTTGTTTCATGGTCCGTTTTGTTTCTTCTAATCCTAAATTATGGCCTTAATGTGTATGACTACTTCACCCCATTTTTTGAAGGGGGCAATACCTTTTCCAGTAGTTTCTCTTGACCCCAATCACTTATTTTCCTAGGGATCTTAATTTTACAGCTCTTTCTGGAATCTTAATCTGTAATCTAAAGACACTTCATTGATGAGAAACTTAATAGAAACCAGTGATGTTATAGAAATATAAATACAGAGGTTCTAATGAATAAGCATTGACAAATTTTATTTTCTAGGAGAGTTTCCTAGTTTTTCTTCATTTCCTTAGGAGTTTACCCTCTGAAAGTCTGAATTGTTCTTATTTTTAGTTTATATGTCAATTTATTTTCTTTATTTGGTACCAGATCTCTATTGGCTTTCTTTCTTCCTTCTCCATGCTTGGGTGTTTCATGGAAGTCAGTGCCTAATCGTATTCTACACTGTGTGCATTAGAGGACAACTTCATTTCACTCCTTTATATACAAAATGCAGAAGACTTCATAATTTCTGGCTTTGACTTCAAATATTACCTTTTACCTAAAAGATACTCTCATCAAAATCAAAGTAACTAAATTGAACTCATTTTCTTTCCCCCCAAATCAGATTTCTCATTTTGGTGGCACTATAATTTCATCAACATGGTGCATATCTTGGGAATATCTCTGACTCATTTCCCTTTCTCCATTCCCAGGGATATATGTCTTCAATTCTTAAACTTCACACAATATGAACTTTCTACCATTATCCTCAACTTCCCTTAGGCAAAAACTACTGAAGGAACTTCTTTTACCTTTATTTTTTTTAACTTTACAACTCATCTCTAAACACTGATATTAGAATTATTAGAATCAAATTTCTTAAACAATGCATTTTATTTTCCCATGTACAGAAAATTTGCAGGAAATAATTGTTGTAACGAAGATAAAATTTCATACTTTGAAGCCTATTACTAAGAGGTTGTACACATTAATTCATATACTATTGTTAACAAATTCAACCTCCTGAGCATTTTACTGCCCCAAATCTTCTTTCAAGCAAATGCCTACAAATATAACACATGAAGTATTCCCTGCATCAATAGAACAGCTAAAAAGTGTCACCCTTATTTTTATTTTCAAATTCCTATATATTTAAGAAATATTTGCCGTTTTTCTTCATATTAATTATATGTGGTATTAAAAATCACATTTAATATAATAATATATTCTTTCTTTATAAGAGGATCAGAAATTTGAGGCCAACCTTAGCAACTTAGCAAGACCCTATTTCAAAAATAATAACAGGGCCAGGGATGTAGTTAGTGGTAAACCCTGAGTTCAATCCCAATACATACATACATACATACACACACACACACACACACACACACGTTGTTTATATAAATTCAAATTTAATTTAGTGTCATATAATTATACTTATTAAATAATATAGTGTCCTATACTTATATTTCTAAAACTGATTTTTACAAGCTAATCATATGAAAGTAAAAATAAACATTATTAATAAAACTGAACATTAGTTTTGATGTTTTCTTCTTTTTACATTTAAAATGAAATAGAGTATATCTTGAAGAATCTAGAATTAGGTATTTTGTAGCCTGAGGTTTAAATTAAATTGTCTTCATCTCATTGAAATATTTCTCAACACCTCAGGTTACTTGGTGGCTTATGTATCCCTTTACTTATTCAGTGTTTATATAGTTTTTTCAATAGATTAACCTGGTATATATATCAAGCATCCTTTTAGGAATATGTAATATAGCTGCAAACGTAGCTAAAACAGTAGCTGTTCTGAAGTGACAGGCACACGTGATCAAACAAAAATAAAATTTAAAAATATAATTCAGAGATCAATAAATGCATGAAGAAAGTAAAACAGATAGAGTGTGGTAAGTGTTGAAAACCCCAGAGGCCTTATGGAGAAGGCCACAGTTCAGTAGAAGCCTGAATGATAAGGGCAAGCTATGCATGAAAGAATGTGAGGCCAGAGCATTCTCGGCAAAGGGAAGAGCTGAAGCAAACCCTTAGTGGAAGAGCAAGCTTGACATGGCTGACAACCAAGGAAGCTCATTGTAAACTTACTCTAGAGCTTGTAAGACTAACAAAGAGGTAAGTGGTTATGGATGAGGAGGAAGAGTTGGGTCCTACCATCCATGTTAAAAATACCAATTATACTTAAATAATTTAAAGACATATTTTTTGAAAAGTTTACTCTGAATGTCATGTGGAAATTAACTGTAGAAAGTTCTGGACAGAAACAAATATATGGAAGCCAGTAAGGTGGCTCTTCTGGTAGCTTAGAAAAGAGACAATGTTGGGATGCATGAAGGTATTAGAACTGGAGTTGTTGACCAAGAGCTGAATTTAAGACTCATTTTCAAGTCAGAGATAATAAATTTTGTTGATGGAATATTGATGGCAAGAGAGAAATCCAGTATAACTTCTGAGTTTAACCTGAGTATCTGAATGAATGGGAACACAGAGAAAGGAGCATTGTTAGCAGTACTGAAAGGAGTCCTGCTTTGAGGCTTGGAGTTAAAACCCATCTCTTCTACTAGAAGTCTAGGTATAAGTCCTTTATATTAGAACATGGGTAAAAGTCTTTGCTGATAATTATGCTTTTTTTCTTATCTGTTCCAGAGAATATTGACTGGTTGACCACACTCAGTAGGAATAATAGAACATATGTTATCAGGATGGGCATGTTCTAAAACATTGACTTCAATTTACTATATGTGCCAGTATTTATAATTTATCAAAGCCCAAGGCTAGTCTTGTAATCATCTTTGGAGTAGATGCCTAACACCCTTGATTACAAGTCTCTAATAGGTGCCAATTATTTACTTGTCATTCAATTCTTGGGCCCCATTAGGTGTCTACCTATGTCACATTAGTTCAGTTTCCATTATTTTCTCAAATAATCTCTTATTCTAATCCATCTTCTCTTGCTCTAAACTTGTAACTGATAGTGAGGCCAAGAAACTATATTTTCTATGTTCAAAAGAAATTTCCTGGCACACTATTGAATAGATAAAACATGTACATAAACACATGACAAATAGCAAAAACTCTGTATACTATGAATGGAAAACATCCTGAAACAATTATAAAGACTTTTTTTCTTCTTTCTTTTTCTTTTTCTTTTTCTTCTTTTTGATCATGTGTATAAATGGCTAAGGCAGTAATACAAAACTCAGCTTGTGAGGCTGTATCTCATACTGATATCAGTATGTGGAACTCAGCAGGGACACTGAATTTTGAACACTAACCAGGTTAATCTGCAGAGCAAACACCTTAGCTCTCAAATCTAAGGCAGCTTTTCAACCCTTCATGTCATCTCTCTCTATAAAGCATATAGTTCACATAAGGTTTCTGTTCTTTCTGATTAAGAGAGGAAGGAAATTCTGTCAGCTAAATCAACATCTAACCAGTGGAAAAAATAGAAAATTGTAAATAACAGCAGCAATTTTCTGTGATTGGTGAAATGTCATAGCAGAGCAAGCCTGATTCTCTCTTGGGCTAGGAAATTCAACTTTCATCCTAGACATCTCATTCTGATATTTTCAAGAGAAAGCAAAAACAACCACTGTATGTTTTTATAATATTTTCCTCCAGTATATTTAAACTCTATAAGTAAAACAACCCAAAAGATTTACTAATATTTTATACTTCTACTTGTACTACATATTTCATAAGGTCTCATGAGCTAATATTTGCAAAAGTATCTAGAAGATTACATGGTACATATGAAGCATCATATTTGGGGTTTTAAAATAAATATATACTTTTATATAATAAGTGAAAGAATGCAATTTTGGGGTATTTTTTTGAGTTGAATAACAACTGTCATTGTACCCATTTATTTCAATGAGTCCCATAGCCAGTGATGTGCTAGCAAATGTTTGATAATGACCTTGCCAAAGAAAAAATTAACCTGGATTTATAATGTTTGATCTTTTATGTCACGTTAATACTTCAGACCTGAATGATTACAAACTACTGATATGTCATCATTGGAGGTGCAGTTTAGAGGAGATGGGTTTAATCAGTTTTCCCCAGAAAGTTGGCACATTCTATACATTTGTGCACATATTAGACACCACTGTCTTTATTAAAATGGAAGGCAATTTTTAAAAATATCAATCTAAAATAGACTTATAATTATATGTTTTTAAATATTTTGCCCATACCTTTATCTTCTTTTATCATGACCCACATGACATTTACTCAGTTTCCCTGAACTAGAGCAGTGAGTCAGATTAGAAATATTAAACATAAGAGAAATTTAAGAAATAAAGAAAAGATATGAAAATAAGTGAAAAGTAAGGCAGGATGGGATGATCCAGCTGTGACGGAGACTGGATCCAACACAAAATGGAGTCCTCATGCTTTATTTAAATGGTAGGAGCACCAGTGGCATTCAGAGTGAAGGACTTTCTGAGGAAAACAGGAAGAAGATGGCAAAGACTACCTTGTTAGGGCTTAGCAGGTTACTCTCACTTCCTCTACTTCAGGCTGCTGTGTTTGAACCTAGGACTGTCTAAGCCAATAGGCAGGGTGTCAGCATAATCTGAGAAGTCTCCAATCCATGGAATTTCACTGAGAGTTCTCAGAAAAGTAACCCATCTGCCTTGAGATGGCTCAAACAAACCCATTATTCATTCATTCCCCGACGTTCTTTCTCTGTTATATGCTGTCTTGTGGCTCACTTCATTGTTTGGTCCTCATCCTAGAGTGTTACTAGCACTGGATTGGCAGATGCAGCCAATATACTTTCATAGATGGATTTCTACAGTATCTTTGTGGGCATCATGTGCATAACTGTAATCTTTCCTGTGCAGACTAAAGACAAACCATCACTCTTCTCAATACATCACTCTCAGAAATCACTCCTGTTCTTTGTAATTTGCCAAATGGTTATTACTACTGTGACAATCTCTTTATTTCCAGCTCAGATCATCTGTTCTTAAGTCAATATTAACAATGACTATCATTTATTGAATCCTTCCATGTGCAAAGTAGGATTCTAGTAATACATAGAGTGACACATTGAATCCTCCTGTAACTATTAAATCATTTCAATTTTAATCTATTTTTATGGATAATAAAATTAAGAAACAAAGAGTTTAAACAAATTTTTCTAGGTTATATGTCTCATTGATGTAGTCAAACTTCCTAGTATCAAAAGCAAAAAATTGAATTTTTTGTTTCACTTTCAAGTACAAATTCTCATCTTCTTTTACTTATTTATTTTAAGATGGAATTTCACTATGTTGTCCAGTCTAGTATCCAACTCATGTGCTCAAGTGGTCCTCCTTCCTTAGCCTCCCAAGAAGCACCTGGTACTATAGACATGCCTACTACATCTGGCTTATTATCTGTACATTAATTTTTGGAGACCTTTAACAAACCCAGTTCTGCAATTTTTCTGGCTTTTTTGTCCTTTTCAAGTACATGAATTATTATCAGGCTATTTTTTTCACTTCAACTATTAGCAAATTTGAAGTTATATTCCACTTTCAGACTATCATTGTTCAATCAGATTTTGAATTCTAAGCATCAAGTTGAAGTGACAAGAATGCCAAACTGACTGTTGCTGCTCTTCAGGTTCAATCTGACACAGTTATTCTTTATTCTCATTTTTCTAGCATTTAATTGATATTATTCTATATTTCAAAGTGAGGAACATACTTTCATGCATATTTTTTAAAACTTCCATGATTTGTGTTTTCTTTGTTGTTATTTACAGGAATATAACTATATGCCTAACAGAATTTAAGTACAAACATTGACTCTTCTTCCCTTGAAAAATGTGTGAAATAGGCAAGGAAGAAAAATGAAACATTTAGAAAAAGGAGAATAATATCGAATTCATAAGCACTGCATTGTATAGGTACAAAAGAATTAGATATTCTTGAATAATTTATAGATCATCTATTTTAATTCATTTTTTACTATTTATGACTCTGAAATTTATGCATGCTTTAAGCATATAGGGTTTCAAAGTAAAATGAATCATTTTGCAGATTACAATGTATACAAAATTTTTAAAAAGATAGAAATTAGTTGTCTCTTGTTTTAAAATTAAAATATTAACTGTATCTTAAACCAGTATAGTTAGTCTGTCACTTATTTGTCTTTTATGCAATTTAGGTGGAAATCCTAATATATAATATAGGAAACTTTAAAAAAAATTAATATCTGCTTTTTCTTGCTTTATCCTTCAGATATATACAATGTATCCAACTGATTCAGAATATTTAATGGCAGTTTTAGGGCTTATAGAATGAACTTTCAGCTTATAATAGTCCATTTTCAAGTAATATCCATCAAATTTATACCTATTGTAAGAACTTTTACAAAGTTTATAAACATTTCTCTTCCCTCAGTTTTTGTATTGTTGTCATACATTTTACTTCTCCAGTAGTTATAACCCTCAATATGGAGTTAAAAGGTGTTAAAATTCTGGCTTCAAATAGTTAGTTGTTTATAAAAAGACAGAAACTAAAATAGTCTTTCCCACATAGTTACCATTTTGGTAATTTTTATTCTTTAGCAAATCTACTTTTCCATCCAGATTCACTTTCCATGCCTGAACCACTTAATGTTATAATGAAGGCATACTGGTTTTGAGTTAACTGCTTTTATGGTTCTGAAAAATTATGTATTTTGCCTTCATTATTAAAGATGTATTTTTTTAGGAAAGAATTTTAGGTTCATAGTTTTGTGGTAGTTGGTGTTTTGCCTACTTTTTCCTTCCTCAAATAGTTTAAACACTTCAACATTCTGAAAGACAGCTGTTATTGTTTTTGTTTTTGTTCTTTTGTATGTAACATGGATTATTTTTCCTAGTGACACTTAGTTTCTTTTTCATTATTAGTTTTAATCAATTTAATTATGATATATACATCTGCATCTTTCTCCTTTTTCTTTTGCTTGGGATTTGTTAAGCTTTTTGGATTTGCAGGCTTATAATTTTCATTTCATATTTTTTTCATTAAATTTGAAATATTTTCAGCTAATATTTCTCTTAAAAATCTATTTCTTTTCAGATATTCCAATTGCACATGAGTAGGCCAGAGCTAATTGGTATTGCATTCAATTATTTAAAAATTTGTTTGTTATTATTTTATTATTTATTTAAATCAAATTTACTTTTAACTAATATACTAAAAAATGTGCACACAATAATAGGATAACATGATGTTTTGAAACATGTATACATTGTGTAATATTTAAATCCCTATAAATACATTTATCATTTTAAACACCATTTTTATAACAAAAACTTTCCATTTCCATTCTTCTAGGTTTTTGAAATATATAGTATATAATGTTATCCACAATCACCCTAGTGAGCAACAGCATGTCAGAATCTCTTGCTGCTATCTAGCTCTGACCTAGTACTCACTGATCTCCTTTACCCCCATCTCTCCCTTCCTCTACTATCTCTAGCCTCTGGTAATCCCCCATTCTCTTCTCAACTTCTATGGGAAATTTCCTCCATGAGAGAGATCATGTAGTACTTGTCTTTCTGTGTCCAACTAATTTGTCTTAACATACGATCTCCAATCACATCCATGTTGTTGAAATACAGGATTTCATTCAATTTTACCATGAAATATTATACAATTGGTTATATACGCTACATTTTTTTATTCATTTATTAGTTGAGGAATACTTAAGTTGTCTCCATTTCTTAGCTATTGAGAACAGTGCTGCAGCAAACATGGGAGTGCATATGTCTCTTCAGTAAACTTATTTTGTTGCCTTCACATATATACTAGTAGTGGGGTTGTTGGATCATACAGTAGCTATATTTTTATTTCTTTGAGGAAATTTCATGCTGTTTTCCATAATGGCTATACTAATCTTTATTCTCCAAAACAGTGTGGCACTGTTCTCTTTTCTTCATATCCTCTCTAGAACTTGTTTTCTATACTTATTTTTTAATAATAGTAATTCTTATTGGAATAAGGTTATAACTCATTGTGATTTAATTACATTTACCTGATAATTTCTGATGTTGAGCATTTTTTTCATATATCTATTTGTTATCTGTATGTCTTCTTTTGAGAAATGTATGTTAATGTCAATTGACCATGTTTTAAGTGGGTTATTTTTCTTTGCCTTGAAGTTTTTTAAGTTCTTTTTTTTTGTTCTTCATATATTAGAAATTTTATTTTTTTCCAGATAACATAAAAAGGAAGGCTTGGGCCTTACATACATGGAAGATTCTGAATTTTCTCTTTTATGAAAGATAAATCCATGTTAATGGATGGGTAATGTCACAATCAAGCTCTATTCGTTATGAATCACAGAATAATATCTTATGTCAAGCAAAATTTGCAAATACTCAAGAAGATATTATCAAAAATGTTAGAGCAGTAATAGGTTTCAACAAGTTTCTTCCATTTTTTGACTGATCAATCAAATAGGCAAAACTTTTTAAATGTAGGTGACATGTAATTTAATTCACACTGATAACAAATCTGCATTCTACCAAAAGAGAGCTCATAATTCTTCCCAGCTCCCTTATAATATGTAAGAAAAAATTATAATGACCATAAATGAGCACAGTAAAGAAATCCTGCTAGGTTTATTTTAAAATAATTAAAGCTATTTTCTCTAATCAACTATAATACACCAGAAATATTCAAATAAAAATAATAAACAATTCAACTGTGTGTGGATTAAGAACCACTCTTCTAAAGAATTGTTGGAGGAAAAAAATTATAAATTAATTACAATGATAATGCTACCTGTAAAAACATATAAGAAATGGTTAAAGAAGTATTTGTCAAAGGAAAATTTATAATCTTATGTTTCCATCATTAAATAAGAAATAATGAAAACAAATGAACAAAGCAATAAAATCAAGAAACTCAAATTTAAAAGCAAAAGAAGTAAAAGAAATGAGATGTGACTTTATAGAAATAAAAGCTTAAAACCAACTAACTTGAACATAGAGAAATATTAAAGTTTTTAAAAAGGCCAAAGTTTTGTTCTTTGAAAAGATGAATTAATTAGATAAATCTGTGATATGACAATATAATTTGCAAAATGTTAAGCATAACACTGGGGATACAATTACTGGTAGAACTATTTTTTTCCTGTCTTTTTTTTAATTTGTTTTAATTAGTTACACATGACAGTACAATGACCTTGACATATCATACATTTGAATCAGATGGGATATAATATCTAATTTTTCTGAGTATACAGGTTGCAGAATCACATTGATCCTGCATTCACATATATACACACAGTAATAATAATGTCTGCTTCGTTCTACTATCCTTCTTATCTCCCCAAACCCTCCTCTCCCCTCCCATCACTTCTCTCTACCTAATCTAGGGTATTGCTATTCTTTTTTTCCCTCACATCTTCATACATGTATTTTGTATAACAATGAGGGTCTCCTTCCACCTTCCATGCAATTCCCTTTCTCCCTCCCTTTCCCTCCCACCCCTCTTCCCTATGTAGAGGTAATCTTTTTCCCATGTTCTTCCTCTCTTCCCCATTTTGATTCTCACCCCCCTTACATCAGAGAAGACATTCAGCATTCTTTTTTGGGGGGGATTGGCTAACTTCACTTAGCATAATCTGCTCTAATGCCATCCATTTCTCTGCAAAGGCTATGATCTTATTATTTTTTTAGTGCTGACCAATATTCCATTGTATATATATGCCACATTTTTTTTATCTGTTCATCCATTGAAGGGCATCTAGGTTAGATCCACTCCACGGTCAAGCTATTGTGAATTGTGCTGCTATAAACATTGATGTAGCTGTGTTCCTGTAGTATGCTGTTTTTAGTCTTTTGGGTATAGTCCGAGAAGAGGAATAGCTGGATCAAATGATGGTTCCATTCCCAGCTTTCCAAAGAATCTTCATACAGCTTTCCAAAGGATCTCCATAATGCTTTCCAAATTGGCTGCACCAATTTGCAGTCCCACCAGCAGTGTATGAGTGTACCTTTTCCAGCATCCTCGCCAGCACTTGTTGTTTGTCTTCATCATTGCTGCCATTCTTACTGGAGTGAGATGGTATTTTAGTTTTAATTTGCATTTCTCTGATTACTAGAGATGATGAGCATTTTTTGGTATATTTGTTGATTGATTGTATATCCTCTTCTGAGAAGTGTCTCTTCAGGTCCTTGGCCCATTTGTTGATTGGGTTATTTGTGTTTTTGTTTGTTTGTTTGTCTGTTTGTTTGTTTTTTTTGGTGTTTAGCTTTTTGAGTTCTCTGCATACCCTAGAGATTAGAGCTCTATCTGATGTGTGAGGGGTAAAAATTTGTTCCCAGAATGTGGGCTCCCTATTCACCTCACATATTATTTCTCTTGCTGAGAAAAAACTTTACTGTCTGTGCTGGGAGCAAGTGGGACCATCTTCCATCTGCCTTAAGTTCTTTATTGATATTCTGGATATTAACCTTATTTCATTTATGTAGGTAGCAGAGATCTTACCCCATTTTGCATGCTATATCTGCACTTTGTTTAATGTTTACTTTGCTGTGCAGAAGCTTTTTAGTTTGATGTAATACCATTTTGTCTAATTTTGCATTTGTTAACTGTGGTTTATGATCTTCTTCAAAAAAATCATTGCTCATTCCAATATCCTGAAGCAGTTCCCTTGCATCTTCTTCCAGTAGAGTTTCAGGTGCTTCCTAATATTAGTCTTTTCTTTTCTTTAATAAAATCCCTGGCATTTTTAAATGCACTTTTAAAAATATTTTTCATATCTTTATCTACTAAATTCTACTTTTTTCTACTTTTGCAAAATTCTATAGTGTAATAAATTTTAATGTCTTTTTCTTTTCATTTTATTATTTCTGGGTTGGTTTAACTTGATTTTTCTCTCCCCTCATTAAGTTATAGTATATGCTTCTTAAAATAACTGGATGCCTTTTTTTCCTATTGCTTTTATTGTTGGTTATTGTTGTTTTTACCTGTCAAATAATAAATTTTATCTTTTGGGATGCTGTCCATTTTTGTATTGGCCTAAATATTCTTGACCCTCCCTCCCTTTCTTTCTTCCTTCCTTCCCTTCTTTCTTTCTTTCTTGAATCTGGTTAAATACTTCAAAACAGTTTGATCTTTTTGAGGCCTTTCTTTCAAGTATTTTAGGCACAATCACAGCAATATATGTTCTTGTTAATTTTTATATACTACTGAGATAAAACTCTACTATAGACTTTGATAACTTGTATAATTACAAACTTTTTTTTTTCACTTTTATTTTTCCCAAGAAAATTGGCCCTATTTGAGCCACAGAAATGATTCCATTCACTTTTTTCCATTGGTCTTTATCTAGTCCACGTGTGCTGCTCACCACTTTGTCACCCTGGTTTTTGGGCGAATCATTTACACAATGCTCTTCTGATCTATCAACTGAAGGAATTAGATTTCCCTGTCTGGGACCACTACCATCACAGAAATTTAAATTTCTAGATGCAAGGTGAAGAGAGAAAGAATTAGCTAAAGATGTCTCTGGAAATAAGGGCCAAAGCTCAAGTCTATTTATCTTTCTTATTTGCGTCCATTAGCAAAATCAGTTCATTTGACCTGCACCTAACTGCAAATGACCCTGGAAAATAACTTCATGGGTAGCCAGAAAAAGGAAAGAAGATTGGGAGAATTTAACCAATGTCTTCCACAGGCCCATGTGGGGGATGGGCCTGATTAGAATGGAAGAGGAATATGAAAACCATGATTCAGAGCTTTAAAGTCTACAGAGAAGACTTTGGAATAAAGGCTATAGAATAAGCAGCAGGAAACCAATAGAGTCTCTTGAAAAAAAAATCAACAATTGTTATGAGAGAAAGATTCATGTCATAGAAATACAATATGATAAAAGAAAAAAAATGAATGAAGTGAGCAGATTCTTGGAAGTTTTGTTTTACATTGTGGTACAAAGTGACTAGTCATTAATCAGTGCATTTAAATTAGAAAGTCATTGAGAGAATCAAAAAGAGTTTTAAAGAAAAGACAAATAGACCTTAGTAACAAATAAGATACATGGGATAAATAGAAGGTAGAATGAAAAATAACCCAAAATTCAATTTAAAGTCCTTGAGGAAAACATAGGATTTCCTGGACATAAGTTAAAATATGACAGGGTTAAACTAGGTTGTTGGTGAAGGCAGTAATGGCATTATACATTTTACCTCAGAGGCACATGAACAGAAGAAAAGGAGAAAAGAGTTCCCTGGGTAAAATGAATTTGCTCTTCTGTAGTAGAAAATAGCTCTCTTAAAAAGCTTAAAGATTTCTGTATTAGTAATTTATACCTTTTTGGTGTACTGTTGCCATGTATTTAAAAGTGTCAAACTATAAAATCATTTAAACTGCAAAATACTAGGAGAAAAATGCAGTTAAATCCTTATATGTGACTAACTAGTCACAGGGGTATTTAAAGGGAAGTGGAAATGTCAGGACCATAAATTAACTCTAACTTCAGTGCAAGTCTTGATAAATTTGAGGACATAACTTTTGAACATGGGAACAAGTTCTTGTAAGCTACCATTAACAACTCCTCAATGTCCTATCCTTAAGCCTAAGAGTGGTGTGTTGAATACAAAGTAGAAGCACATCAGCACTCATTAAAATAATCTTTGTATTATTCACAATCACCAGAAATGTACAAAAATGTATATGCAGAATATGGGAACATGTGTTTGAAAATATTTGTATTTGATTTGTAATACTTTAATCAACTTTCAAATAATAGTTACCATTTTATTGTATGATTTCAGGATCATCTCTGCGAATGTATTTTATGTACAGTGACTCCTTTTCTTTAATCCACACAACTACACATTATTTGACCAATAAATTGACTGTCATTTCAGCAAAGATAAAAATGTTTTGGTAAAATATTATTTTTTGAATGTTAATTAGGACCACTTTCACAGGGTAGATGGAGAAATTTTCAAAAATAAAGAACTAAGCTGTTAAGTGGAGTAGAAGGTTGTCATAAAAGGAAGGAAGTTAGTTTTGAAGAAAAACTTCACCTATCCATGTCACTGATATTCACCAAAACCAAGATAGCAAGGAAAACCAGAGGAGTCACCAGTGAGGCATTCAGTCTCATGGTCAATTGGGTAAGCTAAAGAATGATCAAAAAACACGTAATTTTTTTGATCATTTATGGCTGTTATCAGATAGTCATGGAAAACCAACTTGAAAAATGACTGCAAAGAGATTATGAAAAGGTACATGACAGTAAAGCTTTCTGCTTATTGTAGTATTGAGGAAATGAATCCCCAGGTAGATTAATAGAGTGTAGCAAGAAGAATATCTCCCAGTTGAAAACCAAACAGATTTTTCTGAATTAGCAGAAATTATTTACAGAATATAAAGAAATTTAAAAGTGTAACAGCAAATGCATAACAACAATAAGAAATGTTACAGCTTTGCATATTAAGGTTCAGATTTACTGAAGAATTACTTTGTTATAAAATTCTCCTGCAAAAATCATAATATAGAAGAGAGTCCTTTGGGTGAGAATGAGTACAGGGCTTAAAAAGTATTTTAGTTGAATGTTGGAAGTATGACCATGACCAGGACTAATGATTTGTTTCCTATCAAGATAAGAAATATTTACTTAATTACCAGAATAAGAAGATTAGTAATTACTAATTTATGATCAGTAGAGAAAAAATAAATGGAGAATGAGGTGGGGAGAAAAAAGGCAAGGACTGGAGACTGATTTGGAGCAAATTATATTCCTTTATGTCAAAATGAAGGTTAATATTATATATATCTACAATGAGCTAATAGAAAATAAATAAAAGGAATCACATGTTTGCAATGTGTTTTATGATTTGCATGAATGCATTTGTCAACATGCTGAACCAAGGTACTCAGACCACACACATTCATTCATTTGTATTGAGTCATCAAGTAGTAATTTAGGACATAAGGTGTCAGAACCAGAATTAAGATTTAAAGCAGCGATGTGAATTTCATCCCTGAGGACTCCTACTGATAGTGCTGACTTTTGTGTATCATAGTACCTATTCATGGATATGCTGGGTTTATCTTCACAATAGATATTTTAAAAGCCTCATCTTGTAAAACTGCTACCAGGATTGGCCTTCTTTATCCACTAGTCAACTGTTTCATGAATCTGAACATGACCTTTGAAGACATTGCTGTATAACTTCTTTTATTAAATAGCTTACATTGAAGATGAACAGATCTTTCTGTCTGAATAAAACTTTCTATATAAAAGATTTATTCTCTGACTAGAAATATCCAAAGAAAAATTCACAAAGAGCCATGTCTCCAACTAACACAAAGTTCTTGGAATGTCTACTTGAATTATAACTGGATTTACAAAATATATAAATAAGATGATACTAGATTATTATAAGAAGTTAAAAATCAGGCCTGATTCTTGCAATATTATTATAGGGAATGTTGAAGGTAATTCATAAAAATAAAATTATTTAAATTATATCAGTGTTATAGACCATTAAAAGAGAATGCATTAAAGTACTAAAAATATGTACTATTATTGCATTAGTATTCTTTATATACAAAATTAGTATATTCAGCTTTTCAGAAAATAATGCTGAATGGCAATTTAAAAGATGATATAAATATATTAAAAGGCACAGTTTGTAGTAACAGAAAAACGTAGGGAAAAACATTTTACAAGCCTCTTTCCAAGAAAGTAATGTCTCCTTTTTAATTAGGGAGGGTATAATAAAAATTTTAAAGCATAAAAATAAATTCTTCAAACAATTACGGAAATTTTGCTGGCATTTTCATTCTCTACGAAAGCATATATAGGACTTTTCAAGTTGGAAGGAGCACAAAATATCAGCAAAACCAAATTTTTCACAGTAGTACATTTCTTGACATCTAATAATATTAGAAGTATTGGTGCTGAAAATGAATTTCAGTACTTAAATTAAAGTTTGATTAAATGTATCCTAAATACTGACTTGAGCTTGGAAACATTTTTCTTCATTCCAGAATGTTTCTATGATTGAATGACTTATAATCCAAATCCCTTATTTTTCTGTTTATGCTTTGTGTTAGTAATTTCTACTTGATCCTTAGGGTAAAAAGGTACTTAGCTTTTTTTCCCCTTTTTTAGGCCCCAACTTCCTTAACAAGACACCTGAAGCGCAGGAAATAAAATCAAGAATTAATAAATGGGATGGATTCAAACTAAAAAGCCTCTTCTCAGCAAAAGAAACAATCATTGAGATGAAGAGAAAGCCTACAGTTTGGGAGCAAATTTTTACAACAGGCACATCAGATACAGCACTAATTTCCAGGTATATAAAGACCTCAAGAAACTTAATTAAAAAAAGAAAAACAATCAATAAATGAGCTAAGGAACTGAATAGACACTTCCCAGAAGAAGATATACAAGAGATCAACCAATTTAAGAAAAAGTGTTCAACAGCTTTTGTAATTAGAGAAATGCAAATGAAAACCACTCTAAGATTTTATCTCACTCCAGTCAGAATGGCAAAATTATCAAGAACACAAGCAATGAAAAGTGTTGGAAAGGATGTGGGGGAAAAGACACACTCATATATTACTGACTGCAAATTGGTGTAACTACTTTGGAGAGCAGTGCTGAGATTCCTCAGAAAACTTGGAATGAAACCACCAGTTGACACAGATATCCCACTTCTTAGTTTATACTCAGAGGACTTAAAATCAGCATACAAGGGCTGGGATTGTGATTCAGTGGTAGAGTGCTCACAGGCATGCATCAGGATCTGAGTTCGATCCATAGCACCACATAAAAATAAAATAAAGATATTGTGTCCACCTAAAAAACTAAAAACTAAACATGAAAAAAATCAGCATACTATAGTGACAGCCACACCACTGTTTATAGCAGCTGAATTCACAATAGCTAAACTGTGGCACCAACCTAAATGTCTACCAATAAATGAATGGATAAATAAACTGTGGTATATATACACAATGGAATATTATTCAGCATTAAAGAGAATAAAATCATGGCATTTGTAGGTAAATGGATTGAGTTGGAGAATATTATGCTAAGCGACATAAGCTAATGCCCCCAAACTAAAGGCCAAATGTTTTCCCTGATTAATGGATGCTGATCCATAATGGAAGGGCGGGGGGGGGCATGGGAAGAATGGAAAAACCTTGGATTGGGCTAAGGGGAGGGTGAGGAGGGGCTAGGGAGGTAGGAAAGATGGTGGAATGAGTTGGACATCATTACCCTAGGTACTTATATGATTGCAAGAAGGTGTGTTTCTATGCCATGTACAACCAGAGAATTGAAATGTGCTCCATTTGTGTACAATGAATTGAAATGCATTTTGCTGTCATGTACAATTAAGTAGAATAAATAAACATCATCATCATAATAAAGTTATTTAGCTTAATCCTATCCCATTTTACTACATGAATGGAAGCACTAAACACAGTGCTCAAACTTTTATTTTTTTTAATAAACTTATTTGTAAAAGCCTCTGACAGATCTACATTCATGACAGAAATATTGTAAATGATGACCAATTTAAAATTGAAGAAAATGTCAAGTGTTCTTCATATTCGATATTCTTCTACAAGATTTTCTAATGTTCAGAAGTGAAAGTAAAGAAAATAAGATTTGTGCATTCTGCCCTTTCTAGCACAGTAATAGATGTTTCTATAAGAAAATATCAGCAGGGAATCTTTCCTGTTGAACAATCTTAGTTAGAAAGTGAGGTGCTGGGGTGTCATGTAGGGTGTATGGCAAGATGAAATGCATTGGGGCTTAAGAGTACAGTCAGGAAAAAATACAAAATGGGAGTTGATCAATCATGTGGGGGACGAAATACCTCAGATTGATTTCCTGTAGTCTTCTTGTCCAAAGACAGACAAAACGAAGAAACTGTGATATTTCATGGAGGGAAAAAACGGTTTTTAGTTTGATTTTGGTTATTGTTTTTAGAGAGTAGGATTGAAGTTTGTAAGAACAGGTTTTTCACTTTGAAATGAAAGTATTCCTTTTACTTATTTGTACTTCATGATGTAAAGTTTTCTTGTAGTTAACTGAGCAATTAAACCTAACTATTTAGAATATGCAGGCTAAATAAATATAATGAGAGTGAGAAGAAAACTGATTGGTAACATTGTGTTTACATAATACAGCAGAGAATGCTATTTCTTCTGCAGTATTCCCTGTTTCTTTTTTCTGCAAAAATAAGGCTCACCCTGGATGTGGCCAATATGATCAAGAAAGGCTAAATTTACAAATATATAATGCATTTAGTTAAGGCCACAGAGAACTATTTTGGCCATAGAATATCCTCAAAAACAAAATATTGCCTTTTGGAGAAATTTACCTAAGCAATATTGGGTGCGTACTCTTACTCAACTTTTACCCCTATTGCTTAATCCATATTGCATAAATCATGGATGTGATGAGATTTCCTTAATAAATATGAGGGCCAGAATTAAATTATTCCCAAAATATTGCATGAAGTTAGAATTATTTAAGAATTGGTAAATTTGAATAGGAAGGTAGAAACTGCATGAGACTGTTAGGGCTTCTTGTCTCAAAATTATTGATCATACTCTACAAGTTCAAAGAATAATGCATATCAGCCAAAGGGAGTTAGGAAAAATCTAGTACTATCATATATATTTTTTAATATTTTTATTTTGTTTATTTTTTTATTTTTATGTGGTGCTAAGGATTGAACCCAGGGTCTCACTCGTGAGAGGTGAGCACTCTACCACTGAGCTACAACCCAGGCCCTATCATATATTTTCTCATATATTTTATATTAATAGACAAATCATCTGTTTAAACGTCATGTGACTATAGTCACATGATTGCACTGATTTAATGTCAGGTTTCATATTATGCAAAAGTCTCTCTGTGGCAGGCTAAATGCAATATGGCAGACTATTTTTGTCCAGGTTAGATAAAGTCTAACTCATATTTACATTTTGAAACATCTCCTTTTTTAAAAAAAAAAATTCCTGCTTCTTGGTCTATAGTTAGAATGGTAGAATTAAAGATTATCCTATAAATTATTCAAAGCAAGAAAAGATCTGAGTCCCTCAAGACAGGAGAGAAGAGAGCCAGCCTTCCAGTGTGGATTGACAAACTCTACAACTGCATATGAGGGCAAGCAAACTCCACCATTGCTTTGGATTGCTCTTAACTCATAACCAACATAATTTTAATATATTTAACACGGTTGTTAATTAATTTTAAACTTTTTATGATAGGCTTGTACAAACTTTATATGCCCTTCCTCTCATGCTGATTTTACTATATTCTTGCATTTATATTGAGACATGTAATGATGACCATATTTTCTACTCTAATCCTATCCTTATAATCATGAATTTATTACGATTTATTACAATAAAGGTCTATATTGTATCTCACTTAGGGTATTATATATAAGAAATTTAGCTGTTTATTTTATGATTACTAAAGTATTTAGGACCTTTATAAATGTACATTATAAACTTAACAATTATGAAAGTCAAACCTCAAACAAGCAATCCTATTTGCAGTTAAAGTTATAGGAATGTCCATATTAAACCAGAAAAGTGACCAAGTTTAAAATTTATACCTATGTATGTTATTGACAAGTTTAATAGTCCCCACTTGCTCTTCTTTTTTTAACAATAATACTATTATACTTTCCCAAAGTATTTAGTCACATATAGTATTTCCATAATTCTAATGTCATATAAATAAATTACAAGAAGTTCTTACATTTCTAATTCTGAAAATCATTCACTTAAAACGATTCAATACATAAAGTGCTAGATGCCAAAAGTACAAATATGATTACATATGGGCTACTGTAAAAGGACATATTGTTTAATAGGAAATAGAAATGTAAATAGATATTTTAAATATAATACTATATATGTAGAAATAAAGGGCCTGTGATAGACTCTCAGAACAGAGATGACTGGCACATGCAAGGGAAGTTTAGCTGCCATCTGGCACTCAGCCTCCACATTATAATGGTTCCTGAGTCCTGGTAACTATGCCTCTTCAGCGTATCGTTGTCTTATCCTAGTTTACTATATTCACAAAGCCTTAGTCTCCACCTCACCGGGGACTCACCTGTTACTGAGATATTATCCCTTAACTTTTTATTTTTATCCTAACTTAATGAATAATTCATTATTTTAATGGCAGACTTATTTTTCTCTGCTTATGTAAAACAAATAGCTAATATTTTTAACAATTTAAAGACAAAATTCTGTATAGTATTACGTTCATAATACCTTGCCTTAAAAATGATACACTCACAGTAATAAATAGAAAAAATATGAAATGTAAACAACTTTGGAAAACACCACCTTAATTCTTCTATGCGATATTAACTTCTTGACAGAATTTACTTATTTACCTATAGTAATAGATACAGAAACTATGAATTTGGTTTTACAAATAGTTGTTGTGATACAGTAAGACACTATCTTTCAAACTTGTACTGAGATAAAATCTGAATTAAATGGAAATTAATTTGAAAATTTGAAATTAATTTGAAAACCATGTAAATTATTAACTTTTGAGTAGAAGCTTTTACTTTGATATATTTTGGCATTGTATATATAGGAAGCAAATAAAAAATATACAGAAATTTAGGTTAAAGTTTACTCATTGAAGCACTGATATCAGAGTAAGAAAATGAGAATATAAAAAGCAGCCATTTCAAGATGATTGCTAAATAATTCAGGAGACATTCATACTTTAAAATGTTGAACAGAAATTTAAAATTATAATAAATATTAAAATTTGTTTTGCTATATACTTTATTTTCAGATTATTCAAAAGATCTGAAATATAGAGTTAAATATAAGTAATAGGTAGTAAAGCAATATATAAATATATGACATGATTCCATTTTTTAAAAAACAATTGATATATGTACATAGACTATGTAGACATTAAACATGATTGATAAAAACTTAGAACTAACTCTGCAGCAGATGTGGAATCAATAGCTTCATAAACTTTATCTTTTTTATAATATTAATGATGCCACCAATTTGAAGTTAGACACAATAGCATTCAAAGACTGAATTTTGTGCACAAATTCACAAAATCAACCCATTACTGGCAAAATGAGTACTAAAAAAAGTAGATTTAATGAGAAATTCATGCTTCTAACAACCTGGTTATGTGTAGACAGAATTATGAGCATAGAAATAAAAATATTAAACCTCAGAGAATATTCAGCAAAATATTTATTAAGTGAATAGTATATCATTGATGCAAAGTTCAGAATTAGACCCTTAAAAACAATTTATCCTACCTCACAGCCACTCAACCACAATTTTCTCATAAAATTAATAATGATAAATACTAGACAAATCCATAGAAAACATTGAGGGGAGGGAGGAGGGAGCAGAGGGTCGTTATGCAGTTGAATTTAGATTATGCCTGACAAAATAATTTATTCACTCTCCTATATATGAATATATCTACAATATTGTTTTGGCATTAGTAAAATAAAAATTGACCAAAAGAAAGAGAGTATAAATGATAAAACAAAAATTTGACTTGGCTTAAAATAGTGACTTTGCTTAAAGGAAGCTCTCCTGTTTGAATTTTGTTGTTGTTGGTGGTAATGTTTTGTCCACTCCTGACCTTGGCTTAAAAAAAAAAAAAATCTGTGAGAAGGCACAGGTGTTCCCTAGGACTTCAGTATGTCTCTGGTTTGATTCATTTTACCATTCACCAGCAAATTAAACCTCAGACAGTCCAGCCCCATTTTGTAAAAATTAAACAGGAAGGGCTAACTTTAATTGGTTTGCAAGTCTGCTGCTATTGAATGACTTGCATAGATGGGTTTGAAATTTATTGGCAAGCAGCTTGATTGTCAAAGCTTAATCTCTAGTTTACAGTTCTCTCTGAGTGGGCTCTGCATTCAATGAGCTCCCTTTGCTCAGATGAAAATACACAGAAATCCCTGTTCTCTCAGTCTCTTCTAAGCAAAGAATGTCCCCAGTGCTAAGCCTATTTCAATATAATAGAAATGGCATTAAAAATCACTAAACTCATTTAACCCAGCACGTTGTGTGCTTGTCTGTTCAGAATGATTTTTTTTTCAGTCACTTTTTACTCTATTTGGTGTAAGAAAAGAACATTGAAGCCCATATGTTCACGCAGTCACATAGCAGGGATAATGCTGCTGTGAAAAGGCAACAAGCATAAAAATGCATTAGGGAAAACCATGATGCACCTCTGGGAATATTTCACAGATTCGACACAATCATGAGTGGAATCAATACCCAATAACTCCCACTCCAGCTGAATATTCTCTCTATGTATTGCTAAGTAGTCCTGATTATACATACTATATATATATATATGGTTCAAAACCAATGATATTGGTGCATACCTGTCCTCCCAGTCACTGGGGAGTCTGCAAGTAGAAAAACTACAAGTTAGAGACCAGTCAGTACAACTTTATAAGATTCTCTCAAAAAAATTTTTATTCTGTAAGGAAAATGAATATAGGCCATATTTAGGAAATAATAAAAAAAGAAAATATATCAATGGAATCAGAAAAAAATGGAAAATGAAATCAGCAAAATCATTCACATTATTAAGAGTAATTATGTAGTGAACAAAATAAAAAGAATGAACTATGAAGAAGAAGATCATTAGTTCCTGATAGTCTCTTGGGTGGTTCCTCTCATTCATGTTAATGCTAATGATGAGTTATCTCATTTAAAACATTTCTCTCAGTGTTTTAAAGCAAGAACAGTGTAACCATTTTTATATTCTACCTACCACATAAATACTAAAAGACTCTCTGAAGTCTTCCATGAAAAGTTTGTGTGGATTGGAGTGGTAGAGTATGTGGCCTTGTGTAAACTAAATGAAAAAAAAAATGAGAACACATGATTTTTCAAACATCATAACATGAAAAAGAAATTGAGAATGCGTAGCTGGATCTTGATTATTCACTCCATTTGTTAGAATGTGTTGCATATTCTGGTTAAATAGCTATGGCCTTTATCTTTGTGGCTCTCTTTCTTTCCACACAGCATTTCCTTGGGTAGCTGCTTGTTGACTATACACAGCTCTGTCTTCTAATATTGTTTTTTCACTTAATATCCTGGGAATTTCTCTCTTCTCTAAAAATCCCCACATATACCTGTAGCCTGTTCCTAGAGTTGGTTATACAATAAGTTAAAATAATTATTTAACTTTATTAATCAATCAGAATTCAAGAATATAGATGATATATCAATGTGGCCACTTTCAGAGGGCCAACATCATTTTAGAATATTAAGAAATAACCTAAAACTACCAATAACTTCTAGCTTTTTATATTACTAAAATAATATACATAAAGAAGAAAAATTATACATAATTCTTTTTTTCCATAAAGAAGAAAAATTATAAATAATATTAACCTAGTGAAATCTAAAAATGAAAAAAAATCATAACCTGAAAAAAATTTAATTATATACAAATTAAAGTCCTAATGTTACAAAGAAAATGTCTCTTTTTTGCGTTTTAAAGAACAATATTATGACTATATATCTATCATTTGGTGATTCAATAATTGAAAAAAAATGAAAATATATATATAAAATATTTTATCGAGTAATTTCATTGTTGAAGGAAAACTTTAAAATATGTATAAAATTATTTTAAATACTGACATTTCTATTTTGTAAGTATAATATATATGTATATATACATATATATGGTAAAATATAAATTATTATATTAAAATATAGTTGGAAAGTAATTGTTGTAAGGATTAAGGTTACCCCAGAGAAATGAATTGTATTTCTCCCTGAACAATGAACAATCTAAAAATAAAATTTAAAAAAATTGCCTTCCCAGGTGTATTAAAAATAATAAAATACTTAGGAATGATTTTTAAAAAGAAGGGTAAAACTCATTCACTGAAAACTATAAAACATTTGAAAGAAAGTAAAGAAGAAATAAACAGATGAACAGTCCCATGTTGATGGATAAGATAATTTTATCTAGTTCAGATGGCAACACTCCTCAGATTCATCTACACATTAAGCACAATTGCTATAAGAAATTCCATTTGACATTATAGAAAATGACAAGTTGGTTCTATAATTTATATGTTACAAGAGACCCAGAATAGTAAAAACAATTCTGAAATAGAAGAACGAAGAAGGATAACTGACATTTTCTTTCACAAAATTCACTACAAAGTTATAGTAATCAAGAAAGGTTTTTTTGTATTTATTTATTTTTCATTATTTCTATTTGTTATAATTAGTTATACATGACAGCACAATGCACTTCAATTCATTATACACAAATGGAGCACAATTTTTCACTTCTCTGATTGTAAATGAAGAAGAGGCACACAATTCGTGCAATCATACATGTACCTAAGATAATGATGTCTATCTCATTCCACTATCTTTCCTTTCCACCATTCTTCCCTTCCATTTCTCCCCTCATGCCATGCCCCTCCCCCCAATTATGGATCAGCATCCACTTATCAGAGAAAATAAGAGAAAAGGTTAGTGAAATAGAATTAATACTTCAAGATTAAACCCTTACAATGAGAGTCAATTGATTTTTTAAGAGGGGTTTAAAGATAATTCATAAAGGAAGAGCATAATCTTTTCAATAAAATATGGAAGTAAATTAGATGTTCATATAAAAAAATCATCAAGTTGAGATAGATATTTCTCCAAAGAAGATGTACATATAATTGGAAAGATTCTCAGAATTATTAGATATTAGGGGAAACATATTAAGACCACAATTACAATCCACTTTGCACACAGTAAAATGACTAAAATCAAAAGAAAAAACACGCAATAATAAATCTTGGCCTGGTGTGGAGAAATTGAAACCCTCATGACTTGGGGCTTAGAATGTGAACTGGAACAGACACTAAAAACAGACTGTAAAAATGATTATAAAAAATTACCATATGAGTAAAAATTCATTATCATATGACCTAAAGTCTCTGGAGAGTTGTTCCATTTTGGGCGGGGATGGGGTGAGAGAGATGTTATTGAACAATATTTGTATAAAGCTGGGTACATTTTTTTGCGTGGATACATGCTTTCATTTCTATTTTAATATATCTATGACTGAAACTGCTGGGTTCTGTTTATTTCAAATTACTTTTATTCTTTTTCTAGAAGATGTTGTGATGTCAATGTTAGATTTTCTTTGTTGTTTTTAATATTTTAAATATTATACTTAAGGGATTTTTTCCTGGTTCTGTGAAAAATGTCATTGGTATCTTAATGGAGATTGCATTGAAAATACAGATCTCTTTGAATAATATGGACATGTTAACAATATTTATTCTTCAATCCATAAACATGGAAGGTATTTCCAACATTTTAATTTCTTCTGCAACTTTTTATGTCAGGATTTTTGTAATTTTTTTATAGATGTCTTTTACTTCCTTAATTAAGTTTATTCCTCGTGTTTTTGAGTGTGCAGCTATTGTGAATGAGACTGCTCTCATGATTTCTTCCCTGGAAATTGAGTACTGGTATATGAAAAAGCTATTGGTTTTTTTAATGTTGATTTTGTATCCTGCAACTCTGTGGAATTTATTTCCAGTTAATTCTAACAATCTTTTGGTGGATTCCTTAGGTTTATAATATATGAAAAACTATCATCATCAAACATGGATCCATTGACTTCCTCCTTTCCTATTTGTGTGCATTTTATTTATTTCTCTTGCATAATTGCTCTGGCTTAAATATCTAGTGCCATATTGAATAAGACTGATGAGAGTGAACATCCTTGTCTTCCTCTTGATCTTAGTCAAAATTATTTTATGTTCCCACATTCAACATATTATGGGCTCTGGACTTGTCTTATATAGGCTTTATTATGTTGAGGTCTGATCTTTCCATACTGAATTTTTAAAAGGTTTTTTAAAAGCATAAGTGTCAAATTTGATTAAAGACTTTTTATTTACCTGTTCAGAGAATCATATGAGTTTTATTCTTCATTCAATTTCTGTGATGTATTCTATTTATTAATTTGTATATGTTGGACCATCCTTGTATCCCTGGAATGAATCCAACTGGACTATTATGTAAGATCATTTGATGTGATTTTGAATTCAATTTGACAGAATTTGGTTTAAGATTTTTGCATTAGGGCAATTTTCTTTTTTTCTCTTTCCCCCTATATCATTTTCAGATTCTATAACCATGTAATGCTGGTCTTATAGTAGGAATTTTGGAAGTTTCCCTTCTTTTCAATTTTATGGAATAATATGAGAAACAATGGTTTCAGTTCTTTAATAGTTCAGAAGTATTTAGTAGTGAAACCCTCAGGTACTGGGCTTTTCTTTGTTGGGAGACTATACTGATTCAATCTCATTACTTGTTGTTGGTCTATTCAAGTTTTTTTTTTTTATCTCTTCTTGGTTCAATTTCAGTTGATCATATGTATTCATAAATTTATCCATTTTTTTCTATATTTTTCAATTTGTTAATGTACATTTTTCAAGATAATCTCTAATAATCCTTTGAATTTTTTAATATCAATAACAGAATCTCATTTTTTTATCTCTAATTTTATTTGGATTTCTCTCATTTTACTTTAGCTTAAGGATTATATATTTTCTTTATCTTTTCAAAATAAAAAGAACTCTTTGTTTTAATGATCCCTTTTATAGTTCTTTTAAACTCTCTGATTTCTTTCAGTTCTGATCTTAATTATTTCTCTCCTTCCACTAATTTTGAGTATGACTTATCTTTAATTTTCAAAGACCCTGAGATACATCATGAGTTTGTTCATTTTACATATTTCTATCTACTTTTCTGTTATTTTAAATGTATTTTATATAGGCACTAATTGATGTAAACGTCCTTTTTAAAATATTTTTTTAGATGTAGCTGGACACAATATCTTTATTTATTTATTTTTATGTGGTGCTGAGTATCAAACCCAGTGCCTCTCACATGCAAGACAGGCACTCCACCACTGAGCTACATCCCCAGCCCCAGCCCCATAAACTTCTCTTTTATTACCGCATTTGCTATATGGCACAAATTTCTTTATGTTGTGTTTTCATTTTTATTTATTTTAATGAATATTTAAATTTCCCTTTTGACTTCTTCAATGAACCAATGCTCATTCAAGAGTCTGTTGTTTAGTTTCTGAGTATTTGTATAATTTCTGAAGTTTCTAATACTGTTAATTATTTCTAGTTTCATTCCTTTGTTATCAGAAAAGATATAGTATCTGATTCAAATTTTTAAATTTGTTAAGACTCATTTAGGGATCTAATCTATGTTCTGTTCTGGAGAAATTTCCATCTGCTGCTGAAAAGGTATGTATTCAGCAGATATTGATGGGATATTCTGTAAATAACTATTAAGTCCATTTAGTGTACAGTATTGTGTTAAACTGCTGTTTCTTTGATATTTTTTTTCCTAAATAATCTATTCTTTGCTGAGAGTGAAGTATTGAGATCCTGCATTATTATTCTATTGGCATCCATCTCTTGCTTTAAGTCTAAGAGTGTTTGTGTTGTTTTTTATAAAACTGGATGTTCTGTTATGGGATGTATGTAAGATTTTTCATCATTGTACCTTCTTGCTGAAGGGATCCCTTGATTATTATACAGTGACTTATTTATCTCCTTCTAGTGTTTTGGACTTAAAATTTAGTTTGTCTGACTACAGACACTCTTGTTTGTTTATAGGTCCCATTTTCTTGGAATATAATTTTCCTTTTATTTTTAGTCTTTATGTTCTTACTGGTGAAGTTAAATTTCTTGCAAGTAGCATATTTTGGGTCCATTGTTGTTGCAATCTAATAATTAGACTGTATGGGTATGGATGTGTGCCTGTACTTCTGTTTATTTTCTTAGGGTTACTTTGAGTGTCTATTATTCTTTGCTCCCTTTCTTATTCATCTTTGTGGCTTGATGAATTACTGTACTCATAATATTTGATTATTTTCTATTTCTCATCTGTGTATCTAGTCTGCTAGTGAGATTTACACTTTCAAATGCTATTACAATGTTAGTTTTCTTTCTCCCACATCTCTTCATGTAGTATTCCCATAATCATCTTTAATAAGGCTAATCTACTGCTCTTGAATTCTGGTAGTTTTTGCTTACCTTCTTTATTTCTTCTTTGATTCTGAGGATAGTCTTAATGAGCATAGTAACCTTAATTATGAGTTATTTTCTTTCTTTGATTGAAATATATCTTTCCATAACCTCCTGGTCTCCAGGGTTTCTGATGAGAAAACTGCTGTTCCGTCTAATAAGTTTTTCCTTAAATATGAATGTGATTTGTACTTTTGTCTCACTGATATTGAAATTTTTTCCTTGTCATGTATATTTTGACAGGTTGACTATAATATGTCATTGTGAGGGTTTTGTTCTGTTCTTCTCTGTTTAGAATTCTATGGGCATCCTCTATCTGGTAATCCATATCTTTCCCAAGATCAGGTAAGTTTTCTCATATTTTATTGAATGGATTATCTCTGCCTTTGACCTTTAGTTCTTCCCCTTCAGGTATGCTGATGATATGAATCTTTGAATGGTGTACCAAAGATATTGTATGCCCCTTTCCTGCTTATTTTTTTTTTTGTTATTTCTTTAGTATTTTGAAAAAATGTCTTCAAGCTCTGATATTCTTTCTTATACTTAATTCAGTCTGTTGTTGATGCTTTCAATAGAATTTTTATCTTACTTATTGAGTTCTTCATTTCCAAGATTTTTGATTGGTTCTTTTTTAAAATCTCTATCACTGTTGGATTTCTCTTTCAAATTCAACAGTTATTACTTATTTATTTTTATATGTTTTATCTTGAGCCTCATCAAGCTTTTAAAAATCACTTTTAAAAAATCTTTATTAGGCATTTAATCCACTTTGATATTGTAGAATCTGTTACTACAGAGTTATGATCATCTGGAAATATCATATTACTTATTTTTCCAAATTTCCGGGTTTTTATTTTGACATTTGCCCATCTGATGGAATAGATATTTCTACGATTTTACGGGATAATCTTCAAAGTAAGCAGCTTTCTCCTGAAGATGTGCCTTGAGGTATCCATTTATTATGCAATTTTGTGTTTATTTGTAGCTGGATACTGTAGCATAATTTCTCAATAGCTTCTTTGGTTGTGATTAGTAAGTTTTGGTACAGCATACTCTATATTAGAGTTGGAGATACCACTGTCTTTACAGGTCACAGAAAGGAGGGCATACTCTTGCAGTTCAGTCAGGCATGGTATAGATAGCAGAGTATATATTGTGCACCTTATGTAGCTACTCTTATAATGGAAGTGGTAGCTTCTATCAGGTGATTGGCATTTTTTATATTGGCTTTGTTACCTGAATAGATTTCTGGAATTGGCTGCTCTAGTAATGGTGAAGGTCCTGAAGCTCTTCTCCTCTAATTATATACTGGTACAGATCCAAGCACTTGAAATTGACAAGTTGAGACAGGAATCACATCATCTCTTCTATGGCATTGATACTTGGTCTTGTCACTATTCATTATCAGGCAATGTACAGGAATTACTGATGTGGGGGACCCACATAGGTATGTTGACCCCTGGTCTCACATGGCAGTCTCAAAAAAAAAAAAAAAAAAAAAAAAAAAAAAA
>NW_026000242.1:24343943-24421783 GCF_001458135.2 Marmota marmota marmota
AAAAAAAAAAAAAAAAAAAAAAAAAAAAATATATATATATATATATATATATATATATAGAGAGAGAGAGAGAGAGAGAGGGCTAGGGATGTGGCTCGGGGATTAAACCTCCTACATTTAATACCCAATATAAAAAAATCATAATAAATTTATGCTGCCTAAAATTATATTTCACACTTAAAACACAAATAGATGAAACCAGATAAATGTGAAAAGACATATCATGCTAATATTAGCAAAATAAATGTGAGCAAATATATCAATGTCAGGCAAGGTGAATATCACAGTAAAAATTATTATTGATTATAAATATAATTTGATAAATTGATCAGGCAATTGAAAAAGAGAACATAATCATCCTATGCATTGATGAACCTACTGATACAGCTACAATATACATAAAACAAAAAAATTGATAGTATTGCAAGGAGAAATATCCAATTCTACAATTATATGAAGACCACAATTTCTCAGTTTTTTTTCTCAGTTATTAACATTGCAAATAGACAAATGCAACAAAGTATAATTGACATTTATATCATACTGAAAAAAACAATAGTGAAGTTCACATTTTTTCAGAAGCATACAAAATGTTTACTGGCCATATTTTGGGACATTGAATTCAACTCACTAAATTTTAGTGGTTTCAAGTCACAGACTATATTCTAAGACTATAATGGAATTAAATTATAATCAACAACAGAAAACCCTCTAGCAATTCTCCAAAACTTTGAAAACTAAACTATTTATATCAAATAAAACATAGGTTTATAGAAAATATTAAAAAATAAAAATAGAAATATTTTAAGAATACTAATTGTAACTGAAAACCCGAAAATTAAGAATCTCAAGATATATTACATCAGATATGGAATTAAGTTAAGGATAAAGAAAAAAAGAAAAATCAGAATGAACACTTAGGTGGAAATTAAACACCTATACATAAATTAATATTTATGTACACATGCTATATTATTTAAATATATATATATATATTTATATATGGAATAGATATATATATATGGAATAGATTTTGGGGGGACCATGGAAATATAGGTTCTTAGGTGGAAGCAAAACTATCTTTTTTATTTTTGACATTTCATTGTTACTTCAATGTTTCACAGTGAGAACAAGTCTATTACTTTAGTAATCAACACCTCACATGTAATTTGATTCCTTAATACCCATTTGGTTTCTTTATTTCATCTTTCAATGCATTTATGTTTTCATGTAATGAGAATCCTTAATCCAAATATCTGAAATCTGAAATGCTCCCAAATCTAAAGCTTTCCGAGTGCCAATACAACCCCAGTAGTTAAAAATTCCACACCTATCCTCATATTGTTTTTTATATACAAGATGGGGTAAAATAAATGTATCTTATAAAATTACCTTCAGGCTATGTGTTTTTAATTTTTTATAAAATATAAATGGAATTTTTGTTTAAAATTGGGGCCTATCAACAATTATATTAAACATATAAAAATATTCAAAGTACAAAAAATCTGAAGTCCAGATACTCAGCTGTTTTAAAAAGAAAGCTATAACATAAGCCACTTACCTTACAATAGTAAAAACTAAAAAATGACATATCATTTTGGCATTATAAATCAACATACAGATCAATAGCCTTTTCAAAATAAAATGCTTTTGGTATGAACTCTGTCCAAATTTTTTTCTAACATGTCTTTTTTAGAAAGTATGCACTTAAGAATCGATAAACTAAAATAAAAATTTGGTTGCAATCTTATAAAATAGATATGTTTTCTCGGGTATGATAATTTTCAAATTGAATAAGAAAACTCATAATTATTCTATAGAAATATATGAGAGGCTAAGACAGTGCTATAAAATTTAACATTCACATTGTCTCACTAAATTGTAAATTTTTGAGAGCATATGTCTAATATAGCAGGAAAATTAGACTCAAGACAAATAA
Organism: Marmota marmota marmota; assembly: GCF_001458135.2. Taxonomy (NCBI): domain Eukaryota; kingdom Metazoa; phylum Chordata; class Mammalia; order Rodentia; family Sciuridae; genus Marmota; species Marmota marmota. The sequence goes on from NW_026000242.1 coordinate 24,345,883, forward strand.
TACACTTAAAACATATTTTCCCTACCAGAAATTAATCAACCCTTCTTATTTGACAAGCTTCCCATGTTTTTCTCAAAATTTATTGCTTCTCAGTACTAATTAATGACCCTTTAACCATATTCTAGATTAGCATATTCTCTCCCAAACTATTTATTTTTCCATTCAACTAGAAATATCATTAAAAGTGCCTTTGGATGAACATCTGGAATCTGGTAGAACTTGGCCCAAATGTATTATATCATACTGTAGTTTTTTCTTGTAATTGGTATCGATGTGTCCACAGGATTCTTTCAAATTATAAAAAAGGGCTTAATTTAAATACAAATTGTTAGTGAAATGTTTTGCATATTAAATACACAACCTGAAATATATAGCTAGATGAATTTTATAGTAAGCACACATATTTAATCAATGTACTGATTTTAAAAAAAAGGTATTGCTATGACTCAAAGTCCATTTTTTTGCTGCATTAAACATATTAACACTCCAAAGATAACCATTCTGCTCTCTTCTGTAATGAGGTTTTGTTTTTCAATTTTTATACCAAGTTGATCACACAGAGTATACTTTTTGCTAAATAAGTCATATTCCCTATCTATAGGAACTGTAACAAACTAACATACTTTATTGTCTTCCCCAAATTTTCTGGTATCAGAAATGGATCAAGGATCTATTATTATGTTCATATTGTAGTGTTGTTGAAAGGAAGCTGTCTTGTAAGGACTCTATCATCCAATTTGCTTTGCTCCTAAATAAACTCCTACAAATTATCACAAATATGTGAATGACATTGCTATACATTGTTTTTTGGCTGAGGCAATTAAAAAAGGGTGAGTTTTCTGCATACTATCTTGTGCTATTTTCCTCTGAGTACTACAACTAAGGCAATTAGGAGGACCACTAGTTGGTACAACCAAAAGATGGAAACAGGCTGAGTCACTGAATCACCTCTTAGAAAGGAATTTTGCATTGATATACAACTTTTTAAAAAAAAATTTTTGCAGAATAACGAATATATATATATATGTTTTTATCTTTTCATATTTTCAAAATTGTTTGGTTTAACAACTAGTAATGTTGTTAAAATTGTTATGTTTAATAAAATTGTTATGTTTAGCAACAGACTGATGCACTTCTATTTCCCTTCCAATCATTGAAAATATTTTTTCACTATCCTATTAGCAAAAAACAAAAGTCCTCTTGGACATTAGAAAATGTAAGTGGATTCATGGAAGAAACTTGGAAATAATGTTATTTAAAATCTATAATTACATGTATCATAAGGTTTGCTTTTACCAGCCAAAAATATCACGATAGCAAGGCTTAGGCAGTTCAATAGTCTCTTAAGGCTGTTTGACTCTTAAAGTGGGAGTTAAACCAAATGAACAGCACATGCTCTAGACCACCACAAAGTATTGCCCGATTTACCCCATTTCTTTCCCATTCCTGGAGGAAATGATTCTCTTCGTAAAGAGGCATAGAGACATAAAGGGGAATCTATTGATTTAAATTAAACAGCTTAGATGATAACAGTTTATTTCACTTTTAATTTAACCACAGATATAAAAGACCTGTGTTATCTTTATCAACATTATCTGCTTCCAGAGCACAGCTTTATTTTAGCATTTGAAAGATGTTTTGGGAAATGAGTAACTAGTATAATACATTCCTTATCATTATAATTGTATTCAAGTTGGCAGAGCAGGATATCAAACCTCACAGATTTCCTGTGGTTTTTTACCACCTGGAAAGCTTTGACTAACACTTGCATCTAGAATGCTATATTCTGATTAGTAAAAAGAGTAATTTGAATTATCTGAAGGCAAATTTTATTATGGTTCATAAGTGATGGGTAGCAGAAGGAAGTCAAAATAGATGTAATAAGGAGAGACATAAGAGAGATATAATGTATGTGTCAAATACTTTTAGCAAAGTACTTGACATTGACATACAAAGCTACTAGTGCAACTAAAATACAGATTTTTACATATGCATACAAGTTAATGGTAAAACAGCTTCACCTTTAAGCCAGAGCTAACCAAATTTTTTCCTTCTTCCACTTTAATATATGAAGGATGGCTGCAAATAAAATGACTGCAATTTTATTCAAAAAAAAGTCTTCATATAAATGCTTATTTTACTCTTCAAAAAAGTTACAAAGGGAAATAAGGATGATCTGATGAGATTTGGGAGGATAATTTCCCATTCTTGACCCATAATCGAATAATATTTGAACTTAACTAATTCTATTTAACATATAAACACTCTATAAATGGTATTATAAATTTACAATAGAACAAACAGCATGTTAATTTTAAAAATATTATATAAATGTATAAATATAGCCAAAAGTAGAAAACTATGATAATAAATTATGTTTTTTAAATATTTTTTATTTGTAGATGAACACAATATCTTTATCTTATTTATTTATTTATTTATTTTATGTTGTGCTGAGGATCAAACCCAGTACCTCACACGTGCGAGGCAAGCACTCAACCACTGAGCTACAACCCCAGCCCCAAATTATGTTTATTTTTATTTCTTCTTTTTAGTTATATATGACAGTAGAATCTGTGTTGATATATTTTTACAAGCATGGAATATACCATATTCTAATTAGGATATCTGTCTTGTGTGTGTACACAATTTTGAAATTCACTGTGGTGTATTTGTATATGTACATAGGAAAATTATGTCAGATTCATTCCACTATTTTCAGATACAATTTATAATCACCAAATATGTGTTGTTTTTCTTTCCCAGAATTTCTCTGTTTGTATACACATAGAAAGTTGCATATAAATTAATATGTAATTCACATAAATATATGCATGTATATATGTACATATGTAATTATGTATGTATATGTAAACATCTGTTTTTTTATATAAGCATGGTTCCTGCAACCTGAAAAAAATAACATATTTTTCAATATCATCTAACTCAAATTTAAATATCTCTGTTTACCTCCCAACAAACTTTTTTACTTTTACTTTATTGTTGATTATACAGAGGTGCAAATAACTCTCACAGGTTATGTTTAATGTTAATGTCTCATTTGTCCCCTAAGATTCCCACTTGATTTTTTGTTTTCATTGTAAACCTTTTTAAGGAGCAGAGTTAGAAAATACATAGTTTTTTTCAGAAAACAGAGAACGTTCATATGTGTGTGTATATATATATATATATATATATATATATATATATATATATATATAGTTATAATTTAGATTTAAGATTAAACATCATAGGTTGTTTTTTAACATTTTTTACTTTAGAAGAGTTTAGATCTAATTTGCTTTTTGCTGAAGATCTTAGTTTATAACTATTTACGTTTGTTGATGACATTTTTATTAATAGCAAATTGTCTTTTAGTTTGGGATTTCCTGTGTTTGTCTGTCTTAAAAAAAAAATCTGTTAAGGGTGACCTTGTGCAATACAAGTAGAAAAATTGGCCTTTCAAGGGAAGCTCTGTATTCAGAAAAGGAAAGCAGTATAAGTTAGTGATAATGATTTCTCTTTTTAACAGTTCATTGGAAGGTAATTCACATATTTAAAATGTACAGTTGATGATGATGCTCCCTGGATCACATCTAACCCAGAGACATGAGTGGGCATAGTCATCATTCAAGTTGTCCCTTTATAGTGTGGCCTCACCAGGAAAAAGACGGAAAACAGATGAGGGAGAAGACAAGAATGAACTCACTTTCTGGACACTCTTTCTTTGTGTCACTTATGTTAGTTACGGCTAAGGAAATATTACAATGGATTTGGGGCACATAATTTACATGGTTGTACTATGTCTCCCTTCACACACAGGAATACTGTTTAGCCAAAGCTCTGATTCAAAGATTACACCTTGCTGATTTCATATTCTCTTCAGGATACAGTTAAAACATAATGGAATTTTTCTTTTTTCCAATGATAAGGATCAACATGCTATGCAAAGGACCCCACTAATGAGTAACCTTCCCAGCCCACACAAGTGGATTTTTAATAATAGATTTTTTTTGAAAAAGAAATGAATGTAGTTTCCTTTTTTATCAAAAAGTTTAGAAGATAATTTCATAAATTAAAATAAATAAAATAAAATTGATGATAATGAAACTAATTTAAGTTTCAAAGAATATCAAGTAGATCTTGCAACACAAGAAAATAACAGGATCTAAATACATGAACTATAATTGCATTAGTTAATTTTAAAATATATAACTACCTAATAAACAGTGAAAATGGTCATCTTCTAAGCTTGTAAAAGAAAAATAGCTCTTTTCAAAGTTCATTATGGGAGAGCTCACTGAAGTATATCTTGCAAATCTTGCTTAATATAAAAGAAAGGGATATTAATTTTAAATGTAAACCTATAGGTAAGGTTATTCATATGCATGTTTCTTCCCCATATACTTAGAAAAAAGAAAACAAGATCATCTAAATTTTAGCATTAAATAATCTCACCTTTCACTCAGGAAAATTTGTAAATACAATTTGTCCTTCACATATACTTCCTGTTCGCCAAGAATATTTCTCAGGTTAAATGCTATTAATTTTAAATATGTTTACTCAAGAGGCTGTAATAGCTTTTAGGTATAGGCAAATGTATTATAATTGTCCCTTTTGTTCTGGTCTATGTAGAAACTTGTATTCCATATTGTATACCTGGGATCAGAACAGATAAAAGAATTCAATTTAATTTTTCTTAATTGAACTATTTTGTTGCTGGGATTTCACATGTTTTTCATATACTTTTTACAAATACAAATTTACACATGCCTATATATACTTTAAATTAAGGTCAAGAATGTTGAGAACAAGATCAAATAACTCCATGTTGAATCATCCATATCAAAGTTGACCTGACCAAGGATGGGAGTTTTGGACAAGAGGATGCATTTGATTCAGAGGCCAAAATTTTCACATTAAAGATAAGGATAGGAAGAGAAATATCTATTTATATTTCAGGATGATGAAGACAAATGCCCTGAAGCATTGTGCTGAGGATTTGTGTTAGTTTAGTTTAAAATAATTTTAACAATAATTTCACTAAGGTACTAATAACAAAGCAAGTAAAGTTCAGTTCAAAATATAAGCAAAATTATGTTTTTAAATTCTAGGTCACAAAAAATTAAGTGTGCTCAGGAGGGTGGAAAGATTAAAATGAAAGGTGATATGTGGGGAGAATAACGGAGAGGAAGAGTAATGCTATTGAGGAGAAAACATGAAATTTACTGCATCAAAGATTTGTGAGTTATGGGTGATACCTGGAAGGAACAGGTGAAAGAAACAGGAAGGATTCTGGCCTCAACAGTGCTGTGTAGAACATGGTAAATATCTCCTGTCTGGTTTCGTATGGCTCAATAAATAGTCTTGAAGTTGTGTGATTGAACACTTAGAAAGAACATTGAAGCAAAAACAGGATTCAAAATAAATTGATACTTTTATCAATTATATGCTTCCTTGTCTGTCATCAAGCATCGGAATGAAGTCTCTTCATGAGAATACAGGCAAAGACTGTAGACAGATCAGCCTTTTTTAAAAACAAAAAACAAAAAAACAAAAAAAAACAAGAGTTCTGTGCTAAAAAACTGAAAGGGAAAATAAAATTGATGATAATGAAACTAATTTAAGTGTAAAATATTACTATTTTGTATTAAATATGTAAGGAGAATTTTCTCTCAATGGTAAAGAAAATTTTATGGATGTGTTTTGATACTGAGAACACACTATCCATCATAAACAGGTAAATCTCCTACCTCTCCCTCAGCGTTATTACTGTAGGTATTTCTAACAGTCCACACACTCTCCATAATAGTCACCTTCAGATCCTGAACAAAGAAACGTTCTTTTCTTTCTTTGAGACACACTCCATTAACATAAAAAGTAGGCATCTACTAGGTAAAATTAATTGTCAAGTTAGATATTCTCTTTAATGGCCTTTCTCCTGAGAATGCTGATCTTATCTTATTCATAATTGAGTTAAAGCTAGTTTGGACACTGTTCAAATCCAGGCCAAATACAAAATCTCCATGAAAAGTTAGACTTACAGAGGGCATATTTCCATTGATTTTAATGAAATTAGTAGAGATGATGCAAGGTTCCAATCAAATTATATGTTTACTTAAATGTGTGCAATGTCTTCAAAAACTAGCAGCTAAAGAAGGACTAAAATCAATAGCTGAAAATCTAATAGAGAAAAAAATCATACTTTGTATATGCCATCCTTAACTCCTATTCTTCATGTCAGGGGACCCAATTGACATGGATATTGATTTGTTCATGACTTTAAAGCCACAAATAATATAATCATCCTTCATTTCTCCATGGTATTCAACTTGATGTCATTTTATCTTTATCACTAACAAAAACTACATATATTACATCAATATAGATCTGTGTTTTGTTTTCTTTGGTAAGCCATTAGAGTGAAATATCCAAGGCTTCTTTTATCCTAGAAAAATCAACATTATTGTCAGAATAGTTATGTCCCAAACTGTGATGAAAAAAATCTTCCTAGTCTCCAAAAGATTCACTTTAAGATAATCTCTTCATTGTGTCTACCAGTCCTATAATAATCATTTTGAAAACTGTCTAATCCCAGTAAATTCACCATTTTTAAATATCTACCTTAATCCACTTGTTCAAAACTCAAAAATCTTGGTAACACCCTATCTTTTCTCCCCTTTTGAGACATGTGAAGATTGTGGATTCCTTACCAACTCCTAATACATTAGCTTTACTTTACAAACAGGAATTCTGATAATATTTTGGCAAATTCTGTAGTTTTGTGCCATAAGAGATACATGGAAACAATACAGAATACAAGACCATGAAACATAAATTCTATCACTAACTTTTCACAACAGTTAAACTTTCTGGACTTTAACTTTCTCATTCCTAATGTGAAAGTTAGTGCATACATTTGTAATTTTTTTCTTATTAAGTATACCATTGAATCTATGACTAGAGATAAGGTGTCTTCATGATCAGAAATATACTTATTTGATGCCTCGAATGGACAGAAGATGGCAGAGTAAAGGAAAGCTGCATTCCAACATGTGTGATGAGTAAGGACCAAAGCAAAGGGTATACAGCTTTTACAATGAGTGAAAGAAGGATTTCACTAAAATTCAATATTGAGCACTCAAAGTAGCTCAGAGAGTCACACATTTGGGCACAATAAACAAAGAAGAAAGAATACATCAGAGCCAACCCAGATGCCACATAGGTGCCACCAGTATGCATTCACCTCAGACACAGGGAGGGAACATTTTGTTATGGAAAATCTCAAGATCAAAAATTCTACCTAATATCAGCTGATCCAGAGGCTGCACAGTGCTGTTGCTTGAAAAATGTGCTCTGTGTGTCAACTGGCCTTGGAGAACTGAGGCTGGAGTCATCCTGGGATGAGTGAGCTGCCATACTCTCCCAGCAGGTGCCTATCATGTAATCTAGGCCATGCCTGGTGGAATGTGAGTGAAATAGGCACAGAGTAGACTATACTCAGGAGGATTTGAGTACAATGGATGAAGAGGAGCCCAACTTTCTTCTGATTTAAGTCTGGCAGCTCATGTGGGTGGGGAGTCTGAGTGAGCATGAGTGAATACACTCAGTAAGGAAGGCTGTGCTAGTGAGCAGAAGTGTGTGGAGGATCTGTGCCACCTGCCCAGCAATTGAATTTCTTGGAATGCTCCCAAGAATCAGACCAGCAGCATAGATCAGCTGCTGTCAAGCCCTAGGTGCTGGTCAATCTAGTCTCTCCAAAGAAGGCACCACCCAACAAAGTCCCTTAGGCTTAATGAGGTCTAAGCCCCATCTACTGGAATTCATCTCACAGAATGCTGTAGAAGCTGTACCTTGGAGTGCATCAAACTATTTTGAATGGACAAAATATCAACTGCAGTCTTATAGCAAACAGGTTCAATCTTAAGTCTCTCCAACTGGCAGCTCAGAGAGCAACACCAAAACAGGCAAGAGTGAACAGCCCCCCTACCCATTGCTCTCTCTATGAATACATGATTCAAGAAGAATTAGAAAGATAGACTTTGGACACACAATGACCAGCAAATCTGGTCAACTATTCTGACAACCTCAGTGGAGACCTTTCATTCTTCTTTGATTTTTAAAAATTTTCATTCACTGTTTACTCTTTACGTGTGCAGGTATGTGTGTGTGTGTGTGTGTGTGTGTCTGTGCGCACGCGCGTGCGCGAGCATGCACATGTTTGCAAGCATGCACACACACGTGTGAATCCTTACTATGGTTCAGGGACATATGTACTTATTTTATATTTTTAGCATTATTTGATGTAATTATTATTATACTGATTATTAAAATTACCAATGAACTGAAAAAAATTCTAAGGAAGGAATTAAGAGAGTAATTACAGGAGATGAAAGACCACTAATGAAAAAAATAGAAATAGTTAAAAAAGAAAAAAACAAGCAAAACTCCCACATATGAAAGACACAACCAATCAGTTAAAAATTCACTTAACAGATTAGAATGCATAGAAAATTGGACCTAAGCCCTTAAAGACAGAACCTCAGGCCTTGAAGAGTGTATATGTTACATTGAGTACACAGAATTCAATATAGTCAAAAAATGATGGAACATGACCAGAATATACAAAAACTTTGGGACAACTTTAAAGAACCAAACCTGAGAAGCACTGGGATAGAATAGAACATGGAGACATAAACTAAAGACATAAAGGCCATTTTCAATGAGATAGTTCTAGAAAATATTCCCATATTATAAATGAGATATACATTCACATACAGGATATTACAGGACCCCAAGTAGTCCGAGTCAAAGAGAAGCTCACCAAGACATATCATAGTCAAAATGCATATCAGAAAATAAAGGATATTAAAAGCCACAAGAGAGAAACAACAGGTTACAGAGGCAAACCAATAAGGCTCACTTCTGATTTCTCAGTTTAGACACTAAAATCAAAGGGGGACTAGAATGAAATATTATAAGCCCTAAAAGAAACAAAAATGCCAACCAGAAAAACTCAGTTTTAAGTGTGAGGGAAAAATAAAAACTCTTTATATGACAAGAATAAAAGAATTCATGAGCACGGAGACAAGCACAACCAATAATACTCAATGTAACGTTCACACAGAGGACCCAAAAACCAATTCCCAAAGTTAATGAACAGAGGAAGTTAAATAGAAGACTAGTATACTAAATAAGAATCAAGATAGGGTAAGATATAGCAAAAAACTTAAAATGGCAGGAATTCACATACATATATCCATACTAACACTGAATATTAATGGTCTCATACATGACAGCAGAATGAATTTTGACATATAATACATACTTGGAATGTACATACATCAATCATATTGTCAATTCTATTCTGCTGCCCTTCCTATCCTCCTTAAAATTCCAGTAAATTTTTCTTAGAAGCACTGATAGTGGACATCCTTTCCTGGTTGTTGATTTAAACTAGAGTGTATCCAATGATAACTATGGAGTGTAATCTTAATATTGGTATATAAAAATTATTTCTAGTCTTGATATTTGGTAGGAATACAGTTTGTTCTTATTTTTCTATTTCTATTGTTCTGTGACTTTTTTTTGAATAGGTATGGAAAATTTTATCACAAGCCTCTTCTATTTCATAAAGATGTATTTTTTCTTTGTATCTTTTGGTCAATTATAGAAACAGATGTTTTTTTATATTAAGAAAATTCTTATATTGCTGATTTGAATTCAACTTGCTCAAGATGTTTATTTTAAAATATTTTAATATAAAAATTCTAATGTAAACTGCTTGATTTGATTTCAAATGAAATGTATTTTTCAAAAACATTTGTCTTATCTGTATTCTATTTTTTTTGCATCAAAATTAAATTTCTGATAAAATAAAAAAATATTAATGGTCTCAATTTCCCAATTAAAAGACATAGATTAGCAAAACGGATTTTATTTATTTTTTTAAAGACAGAGAGAGAGAGAGAGAGAGAGAGAGAGAGAGAACTTTTTAATATTTATTTTTTAGTTTTCGGTGGACACAACATCTTTGCTTGTATGTGGTGCTGAGGATCGAACCCGGGCAGCACGCATGCCAGGCGAGCACACTACCGCTTGAGTCACATCCCCAGCCCCAAATGGATTTTAAAAAAGATTCAATTATATGCTGTTTATAAGAGGCAAAGATATCCACAGGCTGAAGGCAAAAGGATGAAACAAATATTCCATGCATAAAAAACATGTAAACTAGTTGGAGTAGCTATTCTCATATCTTTAAAAAAAAGGTATATCAAGCAAAAATTAATCAGAAGAGACAAAGAAGGCCACTGCATCCTAGTAAAAAAAAAATCCAAAAGGAAGATATAATGATAAAAACATTTCTTCTACAAATGTTAACATACCCAATTACATAGAAAAAAAATTCATGATATTAAATTCCACATAGACCCAAAGACAATAGTACTGAGGGATTTCCATAAACCCATATCATCAATAGAAGGATCATCAAAACAGAAAATCAATAAACATATTTCCAAACTAAATAACACTCTAAACCAAATAGATCTAGTGGATATATACAGAATATTTCACCCAAAAGAGTTGAATTTATCTTCTTCTTAGCTGTGCATTAATTTAAAAAAAATAGATCATATATTCCAGGCCACAAAGCAAATCTAAGCAAATGCAAAAAAATAATTAAAAAAGACATAATGTCATGTATGCTATTAGATAAGAGATATAATACCATGTACTCTATTAGATCATAATGATATGAAGCTAGAAATCAACAGCAAGGAAAATAATAGAAGCCACTTAAATATACAGAGATTGAACAATACTCTCTTAAATAAAGAATAAATTAAGGGAAAATGATAATAGAAATCAGAAATTATTAAAAATGAATAAGCACTTGGCATGGTGGTACACACCTTTAATTCCATTGGCTCAGGAGGCAAAGCAGAAGGATTATAAATTTAAAACCAGCCTCAGCAAAAGTGAGGCAATAAGCAACTCAGTAAGACTCTGTCTCTAAATAAAATACAAGATAGGAATGGGGATGTGGCTCAGTGGTTGAGTGCCCCTGGATTCAATTCCCAGTACCACCACCCCTCAAAATGAATGGAAACGGAGGCACAGCATATCAAAATCTCTGGGACATATGAAAACAATTCTAAGATGAAAATTTATAGCACTGAGTGCCTACATTAAAAAAAAAAACTAGAGAGATCTAAATTAAATAAAATTGTGTTCCACCTCAAAGCTTTAGAAAAACAAGAACAAACTAACCTTCAAACCAGTAGAAAATAGTAAATAACTAAGATCAGAGCTAAAATCAATAAAAATGAGAATAAGAAAACAATACATACGATCAGTGCAATGAAAAGTTAGTTCTTTGAAAAAAATAAATATGATTGACAAAATAATCAAAATAACCAAAAGAAAGTCAAATCAACCAGACCAGAAATGGAAAGGAGATATAATCACAGATACTTCTGAAATCCAGAGGCTCAATATGTGTACCCCAACAAACTAGAAAGTCTAGAAGAAATTTACAGATTTCTAGACACAGTTGGCTTGCCAAAATTGAATTAAAAACATATAGAAAACCTAAACAGACATTGGAATTAAACAATTTAAAGCTTTCCAAAAAAGAAAAGTTCATGATCTGATGTACTCTCTACTTGGTTCTACCAGACCCTTACAGAAGAACTAACACAAATCTTTCTCAAAACATTCCACAAAATTTAAAGGGAGGGACATTTCCAAATGCATTTTATGAAGCCAATATAACCCTAGTATGAAATCAAAGACACATCCCTGATGAACATGATGTGAAAATCTTTAATAAAATGTTAGCAAAACACATTCAAAATGTAATTCACCACTTAGGAAGAATTAAGTACAAGAATTACATGATTATATTAGTAGATGCAGAAAAGGCTTTTGATAAAATCCACTATCATTTCATGTTAAATACAGTGTAGAAGGTAGCAGAGTGCTAGCCCCCAAGGTATGAGGAATAATGCCATGGTTTGAGTGTGGTCTGAGTGTCCTGCAACAGTCCATTGGGATTAAATCTTGGTTTCTGGAGTGGGATGCTGAGAGGTTACAGAACCCTTGGGAAGTGGGGGTCTGGTGTGAAGAACTCAGGCTTTTGAAGGTCAGCCCTTGGAAGGGATTATGGGGTGCCAGTTTCTCCCTCTCTCACTTCCTTTTTGGTGATACAAACCCTTACTCTCACAGATACGTGTGTGCACACACACATAAAGAATTCCTGCCAAGTTGTGTTATCACTGGCTACCCTCCCCAGGGGCCAAATATACCTGAATGATCTTGGACTATGAACCTCCAAAAATGCAGCTATATAAGCTTTTTATCTTTATAAAGTTAGTGACCTCAGGTATATCATTATCATAAAAAAAGCTTACAAATACACATACATATATAATCATAAAAAGAAATACTAATAAAATATGACAATTTAAGATATAGGATAGTCAAATCAAAAGGTACAGCCAAAACTTCCAAAGGAATTTATGAAACTATGAACAGGAAAACGAACCTTCATAAAAAATAATTATGTGGTTTAAAAAATTAGAATTTGAATAGAGAAGACAAGTGTAGACCTGGATAATAGCATAAACAGAGCCACAATTGTGAAGTCATATTTGTAAGCACTGGATAAGCTAAACTACCTATACCTGATCATTTGGGAAAAAGTAAAGAATAAAAATAAATATATTGATTCTTTTCATTAGAATGGCAGTAATTGCACTAAGTCCCCAAACTATTAAATCCGTATATTGATCATCATGTTTTTTCTGTATATTAATGCCAAATATTATTATTATTACAAAAGTAATGAATGTCTATTTTGAAAAGTTTATACAATACAGGCATTTATTAAATAGAAAACCATAGCTTCCTGCACCTTGCTCACCAAAGATATCTACTGCAAACTCTGGAATATAGCATGCATCTATGATCAGCGTTTTTCTATATGCCATAGGCTAGTTGATGCATTGAGAATTTTTGTTGTTGTTTTAAAAGGTGTTCTGATATTACCTTTTTCATCACACTTTGGTATGTATTCCATGTTTTACATTTAAATAGTTACATATTTTTTTTTAAAATGGAATCATACTGTTTCATATTTTTACCTCATTAAAAGTATATGTATACTTTTTCCTTTGTTGTTTTTTGCATCAGCTACAAGATATTGAACCAATGAACTGCAAAGATTTTAATTGGCTATTTTAATTGTAGAAAATTAGTTCTTTTTCTATATTTCAGTATTATCGGTGATAAAACTTTCGGCATTTATCTTTGCATACTTGTGTAAATAGTTCTATAATTTCCAAGTTGAATATCTAATGTTGAGGTTACATACTTTTTGAAAAGTGACTTCTATAAACTTTGTATGACAGCACCTGTTTCTATCCTCCAAGGAATATCATATAGCATTATTGTCTTTGATATATGCCAATTAATTATTCACTCATTTAGAAGGGTATTATTTTTAAATGCTTAACACGGATTAATTCATTTTTAATCTCCATAAAGCCTTTCTGGTTTGAGAATCTCTTTTCAGTTGAAGAACTAAGGCACAAAGATAAATATACTTGCCAAAGATGATGCAGGTGGTACACATGGCAGAACATGGATTCCAACTCAATCTCTCTCCACAGCCTTCCTCTTAACTACAATTCCATTATTCTGCTAACATGCAACCTAATTTAAAAAAAAATAAGAACTAACACAAAGTTAAATAATATATCTAAATTTACCCCATGAGTGTAGAAACTGAAATTTTTCTCTCCAAGTAGAAGTGGATTAATTAAAGTTTACTAGAGTCTATTTTTAAAAAGAACTATATGGTAGCAAAAACTCAAACCATCAAGGAGGACTATTAAAAAGAAAACTGTCTAAAAAAGTCATGAATAATGAACAGACTCAGAAGGTGGTTGCTGATCAAGACAATCTTTAATGTGACAGTTATTCATGAATTTAACATAAAATTCTATGATATTAGATATATATAAATGCAGATGTATTACTTATGAATGCATTAAATTATATTTTTGTGGTTTGGGCCAGCTCAGTTATCTCAATTATTTATAAAACTATTTCTGTGATGATTCTTTAAGAAGTGTAGTGTGAATGTGTCACCACAGATGCATGCAACAGGAAAATGTGTAAATGTGACTTTGAAAAATGCAAATGAGTCTCCAGAATTTATGCTCATCCATAAAAGAAGCTTGAGAATGTTGAGAAGGCATCTTTTATATAACACTTTTGCTTGTTTTTCCTATAACATTAGACAATATTTAGGAAGCTGAGAATTGGTACTTAGGCTTCTAAGGAAATAAACATGCTAAAGAGCAAAAGGTGACATTAAAATATAAGGCTGAGAAATTTGACTCTAAAATAGCATATGGCTGCATATAAATAAGTAAATACATGCTGGGTATGGTGGTATATGCCTGTAATACAAGAGACTTGAGAGGCTGAGGCGGGAGGATCACAAGCTTGAGGCCAACCTGGCCAACTTGGAGCAAATCTGGTCTAAGGATGTAGCACAGTTGTAAAGCATGTCTGAGTTTAATCATATATATATATATATATATAGAGAGAGAGAGAGAGAGAGAGAGAGAGAGAGAGAGAGAAACAGAGATATTATAGTTAATGAGTTAAGAATAATTTGTTGTTTTACCTCAATTTTGAAGATACAACATGTTGAGTATGCATTTCTGTGTATCATATTTTATAATGTATGTTTTATATGAAGATATGTGGGGGACAATACATATACATTTATATATAAACACATTGGTATATAAATATAAGTTGTGAAGTAGTACATTGGGGATGTTGAAAATGCAATGACAGTCTTCATTTTTAAAGATTGTTGTGCCATCAATGTGATACTTACACATTTGTAGAAAGATGACAAGAAAATATCCCAAAATTTAAAATAATAACTTTGGTTTCCTTGACTCAAAATATATTTATCATTTTTGAGCAACTTCACACAATAAATTCATGAATTTAATATATTGTGAAAGGAGAAGAATAAAACATTACAAAGTAGGTATTTATGGTTGCTAATATTCTTGACAAGTAACTCTCAGCATTATTTTACAAAACAGTGAATACAAACATGAGTCAAGCAGCTACAGCATAATTAATTATAATTTGTTGTTGTAATTAATTATGGAAGCAGGCTGATATGCTTTTCACATTGGCTACTTATATTTTATATGAAATTATATGAATTCTGGCAACATGTTTTTTTTTTGTGAATTCAGACTTTATTTCTGAATAGAATATAAGAAACAAAACAGAACAAAACAAACTATTCATAGGATAATAGAGATCTTTGACTATGTAAATCAGTAATGTCACTAAAGCAAAAATGAAATGTAGTTAAGAAATTAATTACCCTTGTACGGCCAAGGAATTGTGATAACTAAAATGATAGAGGCCTTTATTTTAACTACGTTTGCCCATTTAATTTTCAGTCTCTATTTTTGAACAATCTTTTCCAATTATCAAATATTTTATATCCCTAATGATTACATAAAAGGTGAAAATAAGATTTTTAAAAAATTCATTCTGCTATAATTACAATTTACTAAAACTTGCAAGATCAGTCCTGAAACCAATATAATTACCTGTCCCATTAAAAAACTACAGTCCGGTAAAAATATGTGAGCTGCTCTTTCCGAAAGTACCTACTCAAGAGAATGAGACTATGACCCAGTATAACAGATCACTCAAAACCATTGAGAATCACAACAAGACTGTCCTCTTACTGTGCTCACCAACTCAAAGGCATGTTGTTATCATGTCCCCCAATCCCAAACAGTTCTCTTCCTGTAAAATTCACCTTATTATCTTCCTAATTTACCCCTTTTGAAAAATCACTAACACTTGGTAGTCTCCCTTAAGGTCTGATAAAAGTACTTATGTCTGATTATTAAGATTTTCTGAAACCTGGGGAACTCCCTAATGACCTTCACTAAGTTTCACTAATTGAGAACATTCCTTACATTTACTTCACAAATTTTTCTTTTCACTATTTTTTCCTGAATCATTTGGTATAAGTCCCAGATATCATGCTTCTTTATTCTGTAGTACTTCAGTGCATATTTTCTAAAACTCAGGACAGTCTCTTACATACCCACAGTGTATTTTCAAAATCAAGGAATTTAGTTATATGAAATATTGTGATCTAATGGGTATCCTATATTACAAATTTGACCCAAGAAATTTTAAACTTTTCTCAATCTTGTAGACATGTAAGAGACCTGTTAAGTCAGAAGTGTTTCAGTTTTTGTCCTACTGTAAGCTAATAAATTAGCCTGTCATTATGTATGTTATGGTACATATAAACATGTACTGTATATGTGTGTATGTATATAAACATTTCATATTGACATATATGCATGAATATCTGTCTGTGGGTCAGTGACAAAGATAGTTTATCACCCACTGCAAAATCAGCAGCCAAAGCGAAGAGCTTGCATCCATACTTCATGCTTCAAACATGGTGCAAGAAAGATAGTACACACACATGTAATGGAAAGCTTTATGATAGAGTAACCCTCAAGTTAATAAATCCATTGGCTATGTATTCCCCATCAGAGTGAGAAAGATTTATCAATATTTTGGCATCTGCTTGGGGAAGGAGAGATCTATATCTTTACTTACTGGATTTCTCAGGGAGTATGATGTCTTTAAGCATCTTTCTCTTATTTAATGCTCATCCTCATATTAGTAGATCAAGACTATGTAGAAATATGAGAAAAATGGAAAATTATCTTTCAACATGGCCTGTTAGTTATTGACAAAAATCAAAAAGATTTTTAGAGTAAACATATCACATTTTTTTCTAGATATTTCTAAGCAAATGTCTTACATTTGTTAAAGAAGACCAGTGCAAGACAGAAGTTAAAGAGATAAAGACAAATTTTATCAAAGAGAAACAAAATCATTATAATAGGAGAAAAGAGGCCTCAGTATAACATTGGGCTTGGTTCTAAAAACAGAATGAGAAGAGCGTTCAGCTAAGCAGCAGAATGCCAGTCAGTTGGAAATCACTGAAAGGAAGCACCAAGGTAAGAATGGGATTCTGGCTCAACAAATTTAATGGGATTGTTGCCAAAGAAAGGCCATGATGATCAGAATCCACATTTGAAAATAAGGAATTTGATCAGAAATACAGGTATGGAGGGTAAACCAATTTAGAAAAGTTTTTAATAAAACCGTGTTATACAAGGAAGAACACATAGCCCCAAAAAAGAACTAGGAAAAAAAGAACTCTTTTTTGGTCAGAGGAACCTGGCCAAAATTTGATCAAAGAGAGATTCTTTGCCACTTTGGGGAAAAACTGTCAATAATAGCAATGGGAGCTTTGGAGTTTATATATCCAAAGAGATTTAAAAAGTGGTAAGGTTGTTAGAAAAGAGACACAGACACTTGTCTTGATGGGGCATCTGACTGGAAAAGAACTATTTTTACTTAGATTAAATATTTTTCAGGCCTTAGAGACTTCATAAAATTTATGGAGGGGGTGTATTCCCCTTCTGCTTTATACTAGTCCTGAATAATAGCAAACTAAAGACTTAGTTTATATTTGAGCAAAAGGAATTATTAAAACTACTACAAAATTTATAGTTCTGGATGACAAACACAACAGCAACTTATTTTAATCAATTTTCTCAGTTCTCTAAACATTGCTATAAATCAAGTGAAATGAATAATTTGGCAGTTTATTATTAAAATTCATTTTAAACATTGAAAGTTGAAAAAAATGAAGGCTTCAAATGTAAATAACAAGTTTATTCAAACTATAACTCATTGCATAAGCTCAGTACTGATCCCTGGTAGCTGTAACATATTTTCCCTCAATGAATAAAAAGTTATTTTCATAATAAATATGCTAGAAACTTCCTTATTCCTTCTAACTTTATGTAAATTTTATTTTTGTTAGGAGGAACCTGGAATAATCAAAATATAAGTATGAGAGGGTTTTTTGTTTGTATGTTTTTGCTAACACTGTGATTCAATAAATGCCTAAATAGTCAGAAAGTTGATTAAATATGGTGATATCAAATGAAGAGACTGATTTTAAAAAATAGCATTTTTTTCCAGAGGATCAGAAAATGTAAGAAGAGACTTTATGCTCTAGAAATGAATAATCCTAGAGGTTTTGAAGCAAGATGAGTTCAGCACAGGAGATTGGTTATGTGACCAGATACAATCAGCTCAAAGACTGAAACAGGAAAGATTTATTAGAGATAGAAATATAGACAGAACAGTACCTGAGGAAGAAAGAATTAGTAGAGAAGTAAAGCATGAGAAGATTGGGTAGGGATTATGTTTTGAGTGTGTAATAGTGTGTGTGTGTGTTTGTGTGTGTGTGTGTGTGTAGTGGGGTAGTGTGTGTTGAAGAATGAATTTGCATGGCATATCTGTTTCCTACAACTGTTGTAACTACCAGGTGTCTTAACACAACATTTATTTATTATATTTCTATAAGCTAGAAATCAAAAATCAAAAATTCATTCTTGCCCAGAAACTGATATGAGAGAAAGTGTTTGTTTCTTTGTAGTTACTGATGGTTTACCTGAAACTTTTAGTGTCCTTTAACTGGTACTGCAGAACCCTCAGTCCCTGCCTCCATTATTTCATGGCATGGTCTTCCCCTGTATCTGTGTCTCCCTCTCTCTTTTTAAATGACACTGTTCACAAATGAAGCTCCTGCATGACCTAATCACCCTACTCCTGCATGACCTAATCACCACCTAATCTTCAACCACTTTATTTCCAAATACTTCACATTCTGAAGTACTGAGGGTCAGGTTTTCAACATATCTTTTATCGGGACAGAAGCAAATCCATCACATATGGGGAAGTATATCCATTGACTAAGAACCCCATGTGCTACCAGCTGCTTCCATCAAAGCGTGCTCATGGAAAGATACTAATATTAGAGTTTAGATATATATGTTTGGGAAAGTGTGCATTCATTATCATTTTGAAAATGAGCTAAATCCATGTCTGATGATTTTGTCATAGGAAATATCTTCAAAAATGTTAACATCCAATGCAGCATTAACTGTGGTATTGAAAAATGAATGTTCAACATTAAGTAAAATTGCTAAATACATTATGACATTTTTGATATGATGATACATTTTGCAATCATTAAAATTCCATTTATAAAAATCTATAAATAATTTCATATAGTATAATATTAAGTGATTAAAAGAAAAACATGTGCACAGTATAATCACTAGAGCTAAAAGCTCAAACAGTAAGTGAGAGAAAATAGGCCAATGTATTTTCAGTAGCTGTTTTGAATAGAAAAGGTACTGGATATGTTTTTCTTTGTAATTTTCTCCATGTCGTTAATTGTCAATTAAATATATAAGGTGTTAAGAGAAAATATAAAATAAACATTTTGTGATTAGAAATTGATTTGGGTTTAGTCATTGAATCCATTGACTTACATCTTTCCCATCTCAGTTTAAAAAGTGTTGGACTGAGTCTGGATGTTTAAGGTCAAGTCTTTTTTCACATCTCTGATGAATAGTTGTCACTTACCACAGGATAAAATGCCAATCATAGTCTACTGTGCTTGAATTGGGTGAAAGGATTTGTTTAATAACCAATCGCCTGGAGCATTTCAGAAAATTAATCCCTTCTTAAGTACAAAGCTGTCTGAGGCTTAATTGTGTCAAAATATTTCTGGGTGTGATCTTCCCTACAGTAATGAAGAAAACAAGGAGTTGTAGTCCTCTAAAATATATACCCACTTAGTTCTATCAATTAAGCCAATTAAAATATACATTAAATTGGGATTATATGTGCATACTAAGATCATATATATCTTGTAACTGAAATTAAATGTAAAATAAGTACAAAGATAGCTTGTGTGTATGCATATCATATGTACTAAATATAGCCTATTCATTTACAAATAATTTTGTTAAAGATATTCATGAACATAAAATATATCAGTGCTAATATGGAAAGTAGAAATCCCTTTTCTGATTTTTTTTCTTTACTTACTAGGGATTATACATAATGTTCTTTAACATGGAGCTATATCCCCAGTCCTTTATTTATTCACTCATTTGTTAGTTTATTTATTTATTTGAACCAGGCTCTTTCTAAATTGCCCAGACTGCCCTCAAAATTGAAATCTTCCTACCTCACTGTCTTGAATAGCAGGCACCACAAATTTGCCTAATCTGTAATTTGTTTCCCAAGCATAACATTTTTAAAAAATTACCTAGATTTTTCTCTAAACATTTTCTTTAACTTTTCTAATTTTCTTGCATGTTTATTTCTAGATTAGAGTATAGACATTCATCACAGACTTGTCATTGTGTGAAGCAGTGAGTGTTTTGGCCCACGTTAGTGTTCTTTATACACAGTCACTCAGGTGTGTGTGCACACACACACGCACACACACACATTTTACCACTTCTGATCCTTAAAATACAGTTATGCCATATATTTGATCAAACTGATAATCAATATTTATATTATAGTGACTTAGCAAATATAATTTTCTACTGAGTTGAAGAGCATATTATCTTAATTCCTTTCCTATACATTTTCCCTAGAATTCATAACTCATTTTGGTTTATTTTCCCAGGTTTTAACTAGAAATCACCAATTTTCCCAGTGCCCCAAATGTACATCAGATGTTACTTGAGTCCTGCATTTCCATACAAGCTTCCTTCTTTAGCCTCCCTCATCCTGCCTGATTGCTATGAATGGCCACTATTTCTTTGTTTTGTTTTGTTTTTTGTTGTTGTTGGCGGGATGTCTCCCTCACAAGTGTGCTTAGAAATAATCTCAAAATTCTGGATATCACACTTCTCTTTTCTAAGGATTTTTTTTAAATTTTAATTTCAGTAAAAATCAAAGAGAGGGTATGCCAAATTATTTTATTTTATTTTTATTATTTGGCTTCTAAGGTTAATTTCCTCTAGGAAACATGTTTATTATCTGTACTCTTTTAAGTGCTAAATTTTCTGTGTTATGAAATGTTACGGTAAAGTGTTACTTGATACTTTTCATATATAATGTTGCCCATAGGGGCCATTTTATTATAATTACTATCATAATTATTGTGATGTTTATGATTCCAACATCTATTATAACTTGTCTCAGATGGGAGACTCCCATTTTTCAGATTTTGAATAACCTAATTTTGTCCTCTACTTTCTTTTATTAATTATTGAATTTTTGCTCCCATTTTCCATATTTTCATCTTTTTGTTAAGTTCCCAGGAGTTTTATTCTACTTTGTATCATAAACCTTCCATTAAAGCCAGGATAACCACTAGATATACAGAATGAAATTTGAATTTTAGTGGCTGAACACAGTATTTATTTATTTATTTTACAAATGCCAAGACATTCTTTGTCATGTAGCTTCCCCATTGAGTGATTGCTATAAGCAGGTACCTATGGAGCTAATTCTTTTATCTTGTGTTGCTGCTGTCTTCTAGACCATCAAAAACTTAGAAATACTAAGAAGATAAGAGCATAAAATACACTATATAGGCAGAATTGGACATTTCTATATGTTTTCTATCTCTGGCCAGAACATAGTCCTTTGTTTCCAGCTTGAAGTAAGCAGAAATATAATTCAATTGAGTGCCCAAAATAAGAGCTGGTGTTGATTTCTGCAACACAGCAATCACTACCTATTTTGATAGGTTTTTTCTTAGTCAAACTAATGTGTACATCAAACTGCTTCCTCCAATCTGAATATATTTACGATACCACTTATGAAAGAGAATTTCTTTCTCTATGTCAGCTTAATGCCACAGATCTTCCAGCCTCCATTCAAACACACCTCTAAATAATTAATCATTACATGGGTCACAGGAACGTTTTTTTTTTTTTTTTTTTGACATTTATGCATTTACTCACTCGCTGCCTTAAAAGCATATTTGTTTAAATATTCCAGAATAAGAACTGCTTTCTGAGTGTGTTGCTTTGTTTTTTAAAAATGCAGTATTAGAGGAATCTTATATTCACACAGTAGTTATGGGAATCCCTGGTACAGTGATGTATACAATTTAAACAACAGGCTTTGAGAATTTACTTAACGTAAAAATAAACATATTAAAAGCTAGCCACCTGGACAGACATGTGCAATAAGGAGCAGGAGGAGAGGAGCCCAAATGTAGGGTGTCACCCTGTTCCTTTTCCCTCCTTACTAGTGCATGGTTTGGTTCTTGCTGAGTTACTCCACAGACACAAGGGCTACCTTGTCCTGAAGTTGTGTAACTGGTCTTTCTGAGACACTCCCAAGAAGGGAACAGAGTCAACAGCCCCATGCAGGCAGCAAGAAACACTGCTGGCTTATTCCATGTTGGATCTGGAGGATATGTAACTTGGGATGAAAACATTTGTCAAAATCATAAGTCTCCTTTTGCTGTTTTCTTCCCAGTGGACAAGGAAAGGGGGCATCCTAATGGGATTTCACAACTTCTCTTAAAAACTTGAGAACATTTTAATTACACACTTAACATGAAAAGGTATCTGAAGCTTTAAGCCAAAAAAAAAAGGAGGGCGTCTGAGAGGCCAGTGTTGTTTGGCTGTACAATTTTCTCCTATTTACTGCATCCTAAGAATTCATGGGCACAGTGCTTGGTCACTCACTAAAGCAGGCTCCAATCTGAAGTCTCAGAACAGAGAAAATCCCAAACAGGAAGAAAAACAAATGCTCCTTTTCTCTATAGCCTTTTAAGATACTAGGCCAAATGCACATACAGTTCAAGGCCCCTATTTTCTACTGAGCAGTGGTACTTTCCTGTGTTAACCTACTAGAGAAGAAACCCAAAGGAGAACTTTCTTGCACTGCTGGGGCATGGCTTGCTGTAGCTAGGGATCAGGAACCTTGAATCATGCACAAGGCCTCCCTTTGACCTTGTTCTTTGCAAAAGCTAAAATGTTTGGGGGCATGTGCATAGATATCCACTTAAGGAGATTGCTGTACTTCAATAGAAACTCTTCTATGAAAAGGTGCCAAGTTCTCTAAACCGGGAAGAGTCTTGGTGTTTCTCTGAATGTCCTGCAAGTTGCTGTTCAAACTGCAAGATTCTACTGGGGGAAAGAAGAACATTCAAATAACTTGAAGGTGTATTTTTTTTTCTTTTTGGGGCAACTTAGGATGCAAAGTATTTAATTTTTAAACCTATAAAATTTGAAAACA
Organism: Marmota marmota marmota; assembly: GCF_001458135.2. Classification (NCBI taxonomy): domain Eukaryota; kingdom Metazoa; phylum Chordata; class Mammalia; order Rodentia; family Sciuridae; genus Marmota; species Marmota marmota. Next base: position 24,369,115 of record NW_026000242.1, read on the forward strand.
AGGTGCCTGGGTTAAAAAAAAATAGTTTTCCAAAGCTCAGTGTGCTCTTTTGGAGCTTCATTTTTGGCTTGAAACACAAAAACTCCTAAAGCTCCTTGGTGGAACACAGCTGTTCTGATGGCCAGAGTAGATAAACTAGTCAGTGTCAGTCATGTCTCTTTTTTGCCTTGGTAAGGGCTTAGAAATCTCTGAGATCACCATCCTAGTCTTACATTGACAACTTGCTTCCAAGAGTCTCCTGGGAAGCATACACCATGTGCAGGTCCTCATCTTTATTCTTCTCACTGTCATATACCTCAGGCATGGTTTATGTCTCACCACGCTACACTCCTATTCACCAAGAGAAATAAGGCCTGGTTTGCATTGAGCTGCAAGTGCCTTCTAATTATCTTGATAAGATCACTCACATTAATGTGGTCAGGTATGAGGAACTTGGTCTTATCCAGGACAGGCAGCTGCTTCTCACCCTTGTGTCTAGTATCACCAGGATCTTGGTGGGAGACTACTATCTGGTGAGTCGCACTTCTACTCTTTGAATTTGTGGCGCTGCTTGAAGGTTATAGAAATAATCGTAAATGGCATGGTGCTGGAGGTCCAGTCACTGCCAGCAGCGAGTTCAACTCTGGTGATGGCAACTTCCCTTGTGTCTTCTCAGCCTACAGCTCAGTCCAGTGACCAATGCCACATCATGGGAGCCAGGCAGGGGCAGGCCAAAAGCTTTTTAAAATGCACAGACAGCAAGGCCTTCTCAGTCACCACGCTGTATCTACTATGGTCCTCTATTCCTAGTCTTGCACTATTCAATAACACCTAAAATCTGCTGCAGTCCGGCTGGCTGGGCAAAATAACCGGGGGGTGACAACAACTTGTGTACATTGATACAGCAGGAGTGGGAGCCATTTATTGTAGGACAACAGAGGTATTTATACATTCCACACAGCTTATCTAATTAACATAAACTCAATACAGCAGTCAACCAATAAGGAATCTCCACACTTAATGGCTTGCTGGAGTTACTTCACAAACCACTCCCTCTGGCAAAATGCCAGGTGCCATCCAGACTTGTTTACAGACTTTAACATTAACCACTCCATCTGGCAAAATGCCAGGAGCCATCCAGACTTGTTTACAGACCTTAACAAAAAAAAACTTTCTTAACTTTCACAACACTTGGTTTACTAAAGTCTATTAAAAACTCTAAGGGAATTTATATATCATTTCAGGAAGGTGTTGCAAGAAACCACCTCATTGGAATTATAATTATTTTATATACAGGTAAATATAATATCAATAACTTGTCAGACTCCAAACCTATTTTCATTCTTAAAGTAGCTCCTTCATGACAGTGAGCAACATTTGTAAACTGAGACTTCCTGTTAAGGTTTGGAAGTCAGCTGTCCCCCAAAACCTCATGTTTGAAACAATGCAAGGTTTGGAGGAGAAATTATTAGGTTAATCCCTGGATTAACTGAATGGTAACTGAGGCAAGTAGGGAGCAGCTGGAGGAAGTGGTTCATTGGCATTGTGGCTATGAAGTATATATTTTGTATCTGGAGAGTGGAGTCTCTGCTTCCTGGTCACAGTATGAGATTGTTCCCTCTGCCACATTCTACCACAGGGATGTTCTGCCTCATCTGGAGCCTGGAGGAATGGAGCCAACTAAGACCTCTGAAACCATGAAACCTCAAACTTTTCCTTCTAAAATTGTTCCGATCAGGTCCTTTAGTCACAGTGGCAAAAAGCTGACTAAAACAAATCCTTTCCTATTTAAATCTCTCTTCTCACCTCATTATACCCTGTTCAATTGCAGTAGAAACTAACAGGGTTTGTATAATTTGATGTTGATGCTCTGGCACTGAGAGATTGGCCCCAGTGATGATCACTTCAAAAAAAAAATAGGTCAATAACTGTCTATCAACTGGGAATTTGAGGCTAGTAGAGTTTAATCTAAATTGTAAATATATTTATGTGTTGATAAAATTTAAAACTGGCTGTTTTATAAAGTGGTGTTTTTCTGTCTATGTAAACTTATATTAAACAAAGATACTACAAAGTTGAAGAAAAACACAAAATAAAATATGAAGTTGAGTGACACACTGGCCTCTTCAAAGTACTCCAGGAATTGATTTCAATCAATTTGGATGTCAGTCACATTACCATGATCAAGATTTATGAGATATCTTACCAGTCTTGCAACATGCTAAACAAGCTCCTCCTTTTCTTGCACAAGTTTAATTGAGTTTACATATTCAAAAGCATAATTCCCATTCCAGACTTCCAGACTAAGACAGAAGATGATGAGTTTGATTTTCAAGAATTACAGAGTTTGTGAGTTGAGATGCAGTGATAACAATTGAGTCCAGAGTTCTTGTTCCTTTTATCATACATTCTTCACCAAGAAATAAATTATGTTCACAAAAATCTTAGAACGTTTGAGATGAAGGTGGTATGAACAATTTGTTATGGTTCATATATGAGGTATCCCCCAAAAGCTCAGGTGCGAGACAATGAAAGATGGTTCATGTGTGAAAAGACTAGATTATGAGAGCTGTATCCTCATCAGTGCATTAGGGATCAACTGGGTGGTAACTGTAGGAAGGTAGGGTGTGGCTTGAGGAATTGAGTTATTTGGGTATATATTTTGTCTTTGGTGAGGGAAGTCTCCTTCTGGTGGACTGGGATGTGCTTTCCTCTGCCACCCACTCTGCCATGGTGTTTTGCCTCACCTCAGGCCTAGAGCAATGGAGCCAGCTATCCACAGACTGAAACCTCTGAAACCAAGAGCCCCCAAATAAATTTCCATCTCTAAAGTTGTTTTTGTCAGGCCTTTTGGTCACAGTGGCAAAAAAAGCTACTAAAATAGTGTTGCAAATTAATATATTTATACATATATGTATGAAGATATAGATTATATTTGGGTATTAGAAGACTTAATGTATATGTCTTTGATTATATCATGCAAGGAACAACAATGTGTATAGGAAATGTTTTAACTGCATAATGTGTTAGAAAAATAATAAATTATACTCTTCTGAGAGTTAAGCATTTTAGTAGTTTGCCCAAGAATATTTGTCATCTTTATAAACTTGAGATTAGAGACAGCTGATTTTTAGAGAACTTAACACATTAACAATGGGATGTCATAACATCTTTTATAAACATGTCATAGACTAGAATAATTATTCTCTATTCATCTATGGAAATGAATATTATTTTAAGAAAACATGTACATAGAGAAACACAATCAAATTTAATTATGAAAATATAGAAAATGTTTTGTTCATAATACAGTAATTATTTCCTTAAAAGATAATTGCTGAAAGAAAAAAATGAGACTAATTTAACATCAGTAAATGTCATATAATGTCTTTAGTCAAAGTCAAAGCTGTTACACAAATATGAATGATAAGGATTCTTACTCTTGTTTTCCAAGGTCATATGAAAGGGAATTTTTTATATATTTCAAAAAGGGTGGGTAGAAAAAAGAGTGATGGCATGACTTCTTCTCTTTTATCTGTTCAAAGCATCATTTTTTTTTTTTATGAAGAGGGAAAAATACAGGTCATAGCATAAGTGACTCTACTTAAAGAAACTTTCCATGCTACCACTCACTAACATAAAAATTTATGATATAGAATATGATATAATATGATGTTGTAGAATAAAGTCGTTCATTTAAAGAGTTTTCCAGTTTTGGGGAACTATATAAAAGTTGTAGTGTTCTTGGAAGGCATCAAAACAAATGTTACTTTTTTTAGTGTTTTTCAGAATCCAAACAAATGAGATACATGATATGGGGATTCTAATAAATAATTGGGAAATATTAAAGAAAATAACTGATGTGCTAAGTCCTTAAGTTATATATGAGGAGACAACATGAGTAATGATGCAATTTTAAATAAATCCTTAAGATATACAGATCTGATGGCCTTTGAGATACAAATTCAAATGTAAGTACAAGACAACCATGTGTTAGGTTTGGTCAATTTTTAAATCCTACTTAGGAAATTTAATTTCCTGATATATTGGTTGCAGTACTTGACCGATTTTTCTTAACTCAAACCATTTTTTTAAAAATGAAACACACTGATAAAATATATTTTTATGTAACTTCCAAAGTTTATGCAGGCACAGTGATGCACACCCACAATCCCATGCAATTGGGAGGCTGAGGCAGGAGAGTTGAATGTTCAAGGCCAACCTGTGCAATTTATCAAGAACCTATCTCAAAATTAAATAAATATATAGATAGATACAAACTGTAGCTCACTGGTAAAGAGCCCCCAGACTTAATTGCCAATACTGAAAAAAATGATACAAAATAAAATGAAAGAGGCCTGGAGGGAATTTTGCAAACCTCAATGAATTTGAACATAGGTGGTTTTACAACAGTGTGACCTGAGAGAAACAAAATCCAAACAAGCTATGAGAGATTTAAAGTTTAGTATATGCCTCCCCAAAGACTAAATCCCAAATGGATTAGAAATCCTAAATGCAAAACTTTCTCACATGAAGTTTATAACCTAATGAGGAGAGATTAAAAAAGTAATGTATGATTTTTTTCATGTGATAAATTTCACAGTACCAAGAGAGAAAGAGAGTGTTATAGAGGTAGCTTGATCATAAAGACCTGGAGAAAGGTGGCACTTAAGAAATGATCTGATGTAGATAAAGGAGCAACACACCATTGGTTATCTTAGAAGGATGCTTTGCAAGCAAAGAACCAATACAAATGGGTGGGCGTGTGCTGCTAGCATTTGGGGGAAAAGTTAGGATGCCAGATATCTGGAAAGAAATGAAAAAGAGAGTGAATAGAAGGAGATGATGATAAGAAACCAGACTGAGTAAGACCATTGAAGTAAGATGACCATAAGCCTAGCTTGCCTAAGACAATCCCAGTCCCCACTTGTTGACTAGTGTAGTTTATGAATAGAGTCCATTTTGGCTTTCAAAATTAACTATGCTCTTCCTTTTTTTGGCAGAAGGAGTACTTGGGATTGAATTTAGAGGGACTGTATCACTGAACTACATCCCAAGTCCTTTTTATTTTTTATTTTGAGATAGGGTCTCATTAAATTACTGAGACTGGCCTTGAACTTGAGCTCTTGCCTCAGCCTTCTGAGTCACTGGGATTACAGGCAGGCACCACTTTTCCAGGATCAAAAAAAATATTCCAATTTTGAGAATAAATATATGGTCACCCTGCTCATAGGGAAGAATATTTTTCAGTCACATGTAAAACCAATGAAAGATTTAAGCTGATCAGTAAGCTAATTTGAGATCTATTGTAACATGGTACCTCATATTCATATACATATAAAGCAGAATAAAGCCCAGTGAGGATGAAGATTGTTGGAGCAGTAAGGAGCTATTGTATTTATCTGGGCAAACACCAATAGAAACCAAATTGGTTTTGTCATGGATGGTGAAATTGGCCACAAGTGTTTTGATGGTAAAAACAATAAAATTTAGTAATATATTGTATGTGCAATTTCAAAGAAAGAATGAAGTCTAAAATAGTATTCTAAGACTTTGCCTGAAAAAAGCAAAAGGCAATGTTGCCATTACCTAAAATTGGCAAGAACAGTTTTGGAGGAATGGATCATATGTTTAATTTTGGACAAGATTAGTTTGCTATGATTACAAATATGCTGTTGGATAAATAGTTAGGAATATCAGGGAGAAATAATAGGGAGTGAAAATAAATATTTGTGAGATGTCATCTTTGGGCTGGTGATTTATGCCATTGATGAGATTGCCAAGCAAGTGAGAGTACATAGAGAATATAAGTGGAACACAGACTTAAACCTGGAATAGGCCAAAATTAATCACAGATATGAAGAAGACTCTGAGAAAAAAAAAACAAGCAGTGAGAATGATGGAAATCCAGGCAGTATATTCAATAAGAAGCCCTCGCTAAAAAAATTAAATTCAAGGAAGCAAATCAAATCCTGCTGTAGGGTGAAAATGGGTCTTAATAATTAACCTTTGGATATTAATCAATTTCTCTGGTGACCTTACAGTTGAAAGGAAAAAGTGTATTGGAATATATTCATGGAAATATGGGATGAAAATCACTGAGAATGACAGAGGCAAAATATTTTAGTTATGCTAGAAAATTTATACTGGAAAAAGGAAGACAAAATGAGACAGTAATTGAATGGATAAATGAGAAATGATGGAATTTTTATATTGATGTGAAAGATACAGTAAAATAAGAAGTTTGATGTTTCAAAAGACAATGGAGGCAGGTACACCTACAGCTATATTCATGAACAATCATGATTTAAGATTAGACAAATGAAGGAGTTGCCTAGCATTAATTCATGTTAACAGGAGGTAAGTCATAGTAAAATCCATGACAACAGTGACAAAAGAGTCAAAAGGGCTGTATTTGGTATCAAACACACAATCCTTGAATTGTTTAGAGGGTGATATATACTGACTTATACTGACTTTGATAAATTACTTATGTATGTTAATATTAAATATTTACTTTCTTGAGATCTATTAGTTCTAAAATCCCAAAACAAAAGTAAGTAATGAATCGAAGACAAAGAAAGGATGGAGAGAGGGAGCGAAAGATGAAAGAAGGAAAACAGGTGATGATGAAAAACAAGGAAACAAGAAAATAGCAAATTCACATCACACAACAAAGAAAAATAAAATAATTAAATTTTATGAATAATTAAAATTAGTTTTTAAAACAGTTAAAAATATTCACCTGAATGGTACAGCAAAAGACACAAAAAAATTAAAATAAAAACTTGAGGTGTATAGTGGGAAAAGGTAGCACCATACCCCAGAAATATTTCATTAACTGTTCCTTCATTACTTTGTTCTTTTCTCCTGCCAACTGGCCAGGCTGGCGAGAGGAGCTGGGTTCAAAGGAGCTGGCTGCAGCAATAAACTAAGAAAATGAAAGAAACCATGCAAAACAGGAACATGAGTTTTTAAGAACCAGGACAAGATGGCTCTGAGACCTTAAGGGTCAGCTCCACACTGGGAAGTGCTAACAAGGAAGCCAGAGAGCGAGCACACCCACAATCCCTCTATTTATTAGGGAAAAGACATTCCATAGAATATTCCACCCAAATAAGGCAAGAGATAGGATTTCAAAGAGTAGACTCTTGCTTTCTGATATATTGTGGTCATCAGGTTGATTGACATCTTTGCAAGTCACACCCATCTCAGGTGCTTTGTGGGATCTCAGGCAGATCCAGAGGAATGGCACATTTATGTCGCAAGCCCATCAGCTCACAATGCCAGACCAGTCTCCTTATATTGCTCAGGTGCACATAGCTCACACATACAGCCCATGGATGGCTTGCGACACTCTTCCTTTATTGTTATTGAATAAATTATTTCCTACATCTTACGTTTTTGGTTTTTGTCTTTTGCATACTTTCAGGGTTTTTTTGTGTACTAAATACAGGCATTTTCATAGGTTATAGTAAGCATATTTTAAGTTTGATCATAAACAATTGTCTTTGGATATTATCAAAGTTCATGTAAATCTAGTTATTACTGAATATATTACTTAGTACTATTATGATTTTTACAATACCTCAAAATATTATTTTTAAAATTAAGCAAGTTAATGTACATGGGGGAAATACTATAAAGTGCCATAAAATTATTTTTTATTATATGGATTTTTATATAACGATTGAGAAACCAAAAAAAATATTGATAAATAAATTCATGGGCACTTCAAAAAAGATAACCATAAACTGGGTACAATGGTGGATGCCTGCAATCTCAGCAATTCTGGAGGCTGAGGCAGGAGGATTGTAAGTTTGATGTTAGCCTCACCAATTTAATGAGACCCTAATCAACTTAGTGAGACTCTGTCTTAACGTTAGAAAAAAATGCTGGGGGATATGGCTCTGGAAGCATGCTTCAGTACAAACAAACAAACAAATAGACAAAACCTAAAACCATAATTTAAATACTAAATCCATTGATTATACCTGCTTTTCATTTTAAAATTGTTTGACTAAATTTTTATAGATCAAGTAAGGTAATTTCTAAAATTCAAATAAGAAAAACTACATTTTTACTGAAGTAGGCTGAAAAATCAGAAAAAAAGGCATATTTTTTGGCCATAGTCATATAAATAATTGCCAAAGGCTTAAAATTCACATGAGTGCAAAGGATCACTATAAACAGTAATTTTAAGAGTTCCATTTTTTCCATAATTATTTTATTTAATTATTTTTTTAATTGAGGATTGAACCCAAGAGTGTTTTACCAGTGAGCTATATTCCCAATACTTTTTATTTTTATTTTATTTTTTAATCTTTTTCTTTATTGGTTCATAATAGTTATATATAACATTAGTGTTAGGTCCTTAGGCAAATGTAACTACATTTTAAAAATCAGCATCTGCCCAGGTATGACTTTCCCATTAGGCCCACCCTGAAAGAGTCCCTAACTACTGAAACCACAGCAAGTAACAATCACAGGACCAGATGGATTATTTTTATCTGGTTAAGAAGTTTTTTTTTCAGCAGGCTGCTGCACCTTGCAGAAGGGCAGCTTGGCAAACATTCTCTGTCAATAAACCTTTTCTTGAACCCAAAGCTTGTAGATATTTGCACCAACTATCCTAGCAATTAGGATTTATTTTGACATAATTAAAAATGCATAGAATATAGTTTGCTCTGTTTAAGTCCCCAATATTTACTTTTACCCTCCTTTTTTCCCTCCCCTGTCCCCTTTCCTTTATTCTACTGATCTTTCTATTTAGAGTTCCATTTTTGATTAAGAGAAGAAGTGAGACTCATTGTTGTCTAGATACACCACTTTGGGAAAATTGAGCAACCTTGGTCATTTTTGAGTTTCAGCTCTACCATGCCACCATTTTTCATTATTACAGCAAATCTACAAAGCACTCTTATTTCTCAGAGATTTACCACCATAATTTTATTTACATGATTCATATGTTTCTGTAAATGAAGGTCTCAACTTTCTGCTCATTTTTCCCACCCTTTTTTGAACTTTGCTTTGAAAGATGTTTTCCAGGCCTACACTTCTGTCTGTATATCAGATTTACCTTATTAGTCACCAGCAACTCTCCTCCTTGACTCAGTTTTATTTTAATGCATTCATTATCACTATAGAAGTTAATAATAATGATTGTCTTATTATTGTTATAAATTATCAAGTAATATTAATGATATTAATAAAAATAAGAATTTGTGTATCAGTTAATTCTTCCAGTTTATTAAGTGTATAATTCCATATTTTGTTTTCAAATTATCAAAGAGTGAAGGAAAAATATTGATGACCTGCCCCTCAAGAATGAGTAAAAGTAGACAATCAGGGATAAAATTATGAGATTTGTAATGTTCCATAGTGATTTAAGAAGTAGGAAATTAATCTAACTAGGACTATGTGTGCATGAGAGATCTAATTTTTGAATGTTTGGATTACCTTTGTTGGTGATATGTTTTAATTCTTATGTCAAGCTTTACAAATAGATGTCATTAAACAAAATTGCAGACAGTTTTATAATTCTGAGGCATTTTTTAATTATAATTTTCCATTGCAAAAATATTGCATCTACTATTCTTAAAGACAACTCAAATGTGCTACTGTTTTTTTCCCTTGAGTTAGTAAGCTTTTCTTTATTAACATTCAATAATTTTCCAATTATTTTTTCTCCTTTTGGTAATGGAGAAGAAGTATCAAATGTCACCCCATTTATCAACTCAAACTACAGAGATACCAATTATACAGCTTCTATTCTTGCATTTATTATCTTAAAAAATGAAACTAAGTGGTTCTATGAATGACAAGCAATGCCCAAGACATTAAAACCAGTCTCTTTAGCACTACCCTCAAGACATGAAATGATGGCATTTACTAAAGTGCATTATCTGATTAATTATGCTGAAGGCATCAGGTAAATTAGATCTAGTCAAATAAAGCCAGACATAGAGTCATCCAATTTAGCTATTAAAAGATTGTTAAGTACATTTACTAATGTTATTTTGTTTGAGGAGCCAGCTCTCTGTTCAGATATTTTAAAGTCCAGAAATTTTTCCATTCATCGCTCAAAATGACAGAATGACCAATAATAGTCAAGAAAGTAGAAGCATACACAAACAGGAACCAGTTAAATAGAAACAACTGTCTTTGAAATAAGGAACCACCAAATGTGATTACAGGTTGTTTTCCTTCTCAGCAGTCTGGATAAGATAAGTTTCTTTGCATTGGTTTATTGATGTCAGTTTGCTGAGCATTTAAATATTTTATTCCATTTTAATGTTTATTTTATTATGTTTTTAACTGTAGTGTATTTTTAATGTGAGACTCAGAAGGGGGTCTTTTTAAACTTAATTATTAACTATAATAAAGTCATAAGAAAATATTCCACAATGAAAGGATAAATTAAGAATTTATAATAGGAAAAAAATTATAAGAGTCTATTGATCTTTAGAAAAGATAACACACACTATTTAGAAAGAAAATGAGACTTGAATGGGACAAGAGATCAAGAAAAATCATTTAAAAATTGAAGTATCAAGGATATCAAGACTAGCTACTGTATGCAACATATCTAAAACCAAAACTCTAGATATCAAGTTCTTGCTCTGTAAAACAAAGTAAATTAATCAAAATTAAGTAATCATGATTAACATTGCTGATTACACATTTTCCTTTTTGAGTTCATAGCACAATTAAAGCAATGTATAAGTAGGCACTACATGTATTCCCATTAGGCCTTATCTCTCATTTAGGACCATCAACATAAGATAATGTGTTTAGTACAGCCAAAATGATGAAAAAATGCCAACTGAGTTGTTAACACATTCTTTCATTTAGAAGTTATCTGCTATTGTTACTTTAAAAGAATGACCTTAAAAATTATGAAAATATTTGACATCTCAATTGGAAGGTTCATGAGAGGTGTCATTATTGAGTTGTGAGTTACAGCAGACAGATTGTGAATGGCTAAATCAAGCTTAAAAATCTGTAATGTCTGAAGAATCCCTGAGGAGCTGGAGTTTAGATACAGATGAATAAATAGGAGCAGAGCAAGAAGAGCAACAGATATCAGGCATAGTTAAAATAATAGTCTTAGGGGAATTTAGGAGTGCAATGCAGGCAATGTCCAAATTGGAAACAAAGACTGGAAAAATAGGGATGTAGAGGAACTATAGTCAATGCAAAGTAACAGAGCATCAGCTTAAATATACAAGGAATAAAAAGGTACATTTTCATTAAGCTAATTTGTTTTCAGCTCATTATCTATTAGGCTCCTTTGGTCGCAAGTGGCAGAAAATAGAAATCAAAGAGGTTTAAAAATGAATAGAAAGATAAATGGGTAGGGTGGATTCCAGATTTGTTATGATTATAGGGTCAAGATTGACATCAAACCCAAATTCCTTTTTTCTCCTTGTTGGATAGGTTCAGTGTTGATTTTCTCCTGCTGCGGGTTCCTATTGTGATCATAAAATAATTGAACAACATACTTCCCTTTGTAATGTTTTTAAGGAGAGACAGAAAAACAATATTCCCTTAAACATGATACACTACTAAACAACATCAGGGAAATATTCTTTCCTCTAATAGTATTGACCCATATTGATTCAGGGAAATTCTTCCCTTTCACATACCTGACCCAGACAACCCATAATGCCATGCATTCATTGGCTTGTACTTAAAAAGAATCCCCTCTCTGAATGTAGAGGAAGGGTGACAAACAGAGAAAACAGAGGCTTTGAGAATGAAGAGGTAGCTAAAAATTAATGTTCTGCTCCCTATGCAAAATTGACTTGTTTTTGTTAAGAACAGAGGCAAGGCCCTCACTAAAATCTGGAGAATATGGTGTGGATGGTTGAGGGCATTTTGGCTATTTGCTGAAGAGTATTTTATTGGAATATGGTCCATCAGGGTAAAATTATGACTCTCCTATTTTTTTTAATTTTTTTGAGACCCTGAAAAATCATTCAGCCTTTCTATAGCCTTATTTTCTTTATTTCTCAATAGACATAATAATAAGACCTATTTTTTTTGGAAATTAAACCACAAATGTACATAAAATCTGTATCTACCTCACTGAAAGAAGGTATTGTATTGTGGGTATTCTTAATGTGGCTGCTCTTTATTATATTTTTTACTCTTATTTTTAGATAAGCTCCTGAAAAATGGAAATTCTGGTTAGGTAGGTACAAGGAAGTTGCAACACACAGATGCAAAGATAAAAGGAGATACTAGAAGAACAAATCTCACTCAAGGGTAATTTGTAAATACAAGTATTTGCAAGTAACAGGATGAAAAAAAGAATTTCTACAAGTAAGTGTGGTAGAGATTTTGAAGACTAATGAAAACAAGGACGCACTATTAAAGATCATTCAGATATATCTGCTACTTGTCATTTGGGTACATGGAAGATGTGCTTTCTAAATTGCTAAATTATTTAATGTAATACTTTTTTTCTTAATTTCATTTCATTTCCTAATGAAATTTATTTTTATTTAAATTTATGATTGCTTTCACTAGCAAACAAAAATGTCAGATAAACTGAATTTGATCATTAATAATTTCTTAATCAGCTAACTAGTGTATTTGGAAATATTGACAAAATAAGGATTTCTAATATTTGAGGACACTAATAATTATTTTGCAACCACTGATGATTGCATACAGTAACATGAGCAAAATATATGTTTAATTTATAAAATGTAACTTGTTCTTAGTTCAGTCACTCATTCTAAAATGCAGGAAATAATGCCATAGTAAAGAAATCAGAGGATGTGGCCTGGCTAAAATACTCAAAATTTGTAACTTATATATTTTAGCCCAAAATAATCAGAGCACACTTGATGTAACAGAACAATAATGTCATTATAGTGATAATTCCTGTAAAAGATCTATGTTCACACAGAAGTCTGAAGGCAATGTAGAATTTTCATTTTCAATCGTTTATGAGAAGCAGAAAACCTGAAGTGAAGGGCATCAATAAGCTCCAAGATATTTACAAATATCTATGCTTTTCACAATTCCTGCTGATTGCTAGTAATTGGTGATTAGTGATATTCAGTGATTAATAGAAAAATGTTAAACAAAATCTCATATTAATGGAAAATATATTTAACTGTAGTACTATATTTATAGCTATAGATAGCTTAATGATTTATTTAACCAAAAGAGAGGAAAAAACAAATAAACAACAACAACACAAACACCAGGTAATTCAAACATTAAACAGAATTCAAACTCTTATTGCTCTCAGTGAGTCTATTTTACTATGTTCCAGTTTCTAAGCCATTTCCTAAGCCATGAAATGTCCACACATCTACAAAATGAAGAGTTTGTTTCTAAGAAAAGCCACAGTGGAGGAGTCATTTCATTTCTCCAATTTTAAAGGGCAGAAGGAAGACGTCACTGCTACAAGGGAACACCAAAGTCCTCCTATGAGACAGGACCCAAAGAGCATATCACAGCTTGACAAGGCCTCTGACAATTGCTTGTGCCAGTTTCCAATTATAACAGCAGCAAGTCTTCTGCAAGTCTCATGATCAAAAATTTTGATTTATTCTCGTCACAGCCTTCAGCCTCCCTTAAGCTTCTAATTAAGTTCAATATAAGTTCTGCTCTCTGTGTACCTTCTATTACCACCAGATAAAGCTCCTGATTCACCTAATGCTCTACTATGGCTACACAGAAGGGAGGGGTTGGGGAAGACTCACCACTGTGGATTATTATATGACTGATTATTAAAACTCTAAATGAAAATTACTTCAGTGAAGGCATATATATATACAGTTTTCCCAAACAGAATACACACATTTGTTTTAATTTTAGCATTTATTCCTTGAGCCACAGACATACATAAAACAATATAAAACTAGAAAATAAGCAATACAATGTGCTTAGTATTTAGTAAATAATCACCAGTTCATTATTATTAATATTTTGAATTTATAGTAATAATCACATGGTTTTAAATTTTATGGATTTTATGCCACATGTATTTCATTTGAGACTTTTCTTTGCTTATTTATTTAGATTCCTTTCTCCCTGTCAAATTTGACAATGATCTAATTCTATAGTCAATTTAAATAACAATATCCTAATCAAAATATAATCAGTAAGATATAAAAAATTCAATTTCAAGTATTTCATGTAATCCATTTATAATCAAAATAAACTTGGTTATCTATATTTCTTTCCATGAGTACCTGTGTAATTATTAATATCAACATATTTTATGTCTTATATGTATTTGAAAAATTGCAGATAGCATCTTATTGTGAGTACTATAATAGACTTTTATAACATTATTATTATTCACATTTTAGATGAATACATAGTTTAAGGATACTACCTAAAAAACTGAATAGTTGAATAGGGAGACCAAAACACTGATTCTCACAAGATTCCAACTCATATTCTTTCTTGCCTTCTCATGGTTTCTCTTTCTGGAGGCTTCAGTAAGTTACAGTAAGTAGTTCCATTAAAAAATTACATTTCATTGCTAATATATATTTATAAATATGAAACTTTATGAATTCAAAGCCTAAAAAAAATTGATGTAAAGATCACAGAATGTGTCAGGCATGGTAACCTAGGCCTGTAATACCAGTAGCTAGGGAGGCTGAGACAGGAGGGTAATGAGTTCAAAACTAGTCTCAGCACTTAGGGAGGCCCTAAGTAGGTCAATAAGACCTTGTCTTTAAATAAAATATTTTTAAAAAGGGCTGAGGATGTGGCCTAGTGTTTAGGTGACCTGGGTTCAATCCCCAATAGCAAAAAAAAAAAAAAAAGAATGTACATATTTCTCCTCAACACCTAAACTTAGCAAACTCAAACACATTTAACAACTGGAAACTTTGTCAATTCATTCATAATGTTACAGATTTGAGCTTTTTTGTGAAGTCCTTATCATATTTTAAATCCTGAATGCATTCAGAATGCTATCACTGAACATTTAATTCTAAATTGGTTTCCTAAATTATTCATTTTATGAATCATTTTATTTGTGAAATGAAAAGTTACGAGAAACCAAACTCAATGTTGAGGCTATAGCAGCAGAACCATAAGTGTGAACCCTCTTCTCAGCCCTGCATACTCACTAAATGAATCCCCACTCCCACCCCAGAAGAATGGACATACACATTTCTAGTGTGATTAATTACCATGTCAGCTATTGATCATTATCTTTTCAAATGATCAGAACAAAAGCAGCCTGAAAAATATATAGTGAAATCATTTCTGTTAGCATTGCCTTTGAAGTCAAAAGAGATGGATTCTTGCCCGAGACTCTTGCACTTATTCCTTTATTCATGCATTTAGTATTAATGAGGGTTGCATGTGAGATAGAAGCCCATGGCTTCTTACCTCAAGGACAAGACAAACATTCGTTTAGTGCATTGCAACTCTCAAAGTATAGCACATGATGAAAATGTGGCTAAATATTATAAGATTCAGTTTCTTTTCTTGTAAATAAATTAAAATAACTTATTGATGTTAATTTGATAATTTACCAAAATAATGTACCAAAATGTCTTATTAAACATAAAGTCGTATACAAATGACAAATGTCATTTTTCTTGATATTATTTATACCCAGACATTTTTACTGATACATAAAAGGTACTTTGGTATAAAATTTAAAGTGCCAAGAAATAAAATGCCAAAGGAACAGTAGAAAACAATTTGGAATGGAATTAATTTTATTTTTCTCAAAGTTCTTAAAATTATATCTTCTGCTTTTTATATATGTCTCACATTCTGCTAGGCTTTAGTTTGCAGTTCCTTTGAAGTAAGATTATGTATTCCTTATTTGAAACCTCTATCCTTGTGTTAAGATGAAACACTGTTGCCTTTGAGATATATATATATATATATATATATATATATATATATATATATATATATATATATGAAAGGAATATGGAGCCAAAAATTTTATTGTTGTTAAAGCTCTTTTCTCCTCATAGACAAGTCCACTGTAACTGTCACACAAGCTTACAATGTGCAACTCACTGTAACTGTCACAAAAACTCACAATGTGCAACTATACATTTTGTGATAGACATAGACAAAGGACAGAAATGTCAATAAGATGGGCTATTGCAAACTCAGTGTGTTCTCTGTTATGTAAGGGGACAGCAGGACCTGTGGCATGAGTATATGGCTCATTAACACAGGTATTTCAATCTGTCACTGCTCCATGACTCTCTACTGATTTTAGTTATCTTCATATGTTCCCTTTAATAAGAAAAAAAATCAAAACAGCATTGAAAAGAAAGTTGTTATGGAATATATATAAAAGGCCTCTGCTATGGCTTGAATATGTACCCTAATAAAACTAGGTGTTGTCAAATTGGGGCATATAAGAAGTGATTAGACCCTCATAAAAAGCAATTCACACAGCATTAGGCTAATCTGCCCTCTACCTCATGGTTACATCATGGTTATCAAAATTATTTTATTACTGGAATTATTAGAATTCAGTTAGTAAATGAGAATGTTGTATAGTTGAATGTACCATCAGGATGCCAGTTGCATCTAAACTGCCAAAACTTGTTTATGAAGTATGAAATCCTGAAAAATAAAATTAATGTGCCATGCAGCATTTTTTTTTTTCAGAGTATGGGGATGGAAACAAATTTGAATACAATTTTGTCTTCAGGGAAGGTATGCATTTAGTCATAGATACATTGTGATTTTTGATACCATTACTAAAGTCATTCATTCCAATTTTATATGAATGGTATTGTCATAACAAGAATTTTAAATTACTTTTTTCGATTACCTTGTTTATTAACTGGCAAATTAAGTTAGAGTCATCAGAAAGACAGTTATGTTCATTCTTTGGAACAAAAGTATTAAATCAAAGTCATGATTTCAATATATTTAATACTAACAACTGCAAAGTAAATAAGAAAATCACCACACATATATTAAATTTCATAATTAACTACTAATTTTGGACACAGAACAGCATGGTGAATCTTAAGGAATGGGACCATTGAAGGAAACTTACAAAATTGTTCCAAAAAGAGCCGTGTCTACACGACAGACACATAGTCAACTATTTTACTAAGATATTGGACCTAGGTCTTTAGTAAAATATTGCCAGATTTTCTTTATTGTCTTAGAGGAAAAAAAATGCTTTAATTTCAAATCTAAGAATCTAAAACTGCAAATTTTTGTTACTCTAAAGAAACTGCCTTTCCAGTTTGACTCCAGCCCTAACTCTGTGGTGTGATTTCCCTGAGGCTTTCCTTTCCTCTTGGGTGACACCACTGATCCTCAGCTGCTCACTCAGCAGATGTTGTTCCCCAATGGGAATGTGATTATTTTCTTCTGAGTGTAAATGTTCCCAAGTGTGTACCTCCCGTTTCTGATCAGCTCCTGTGTTGTACAAACAACAGATTGTGTATTTTTTGTTTTTTTAATACAGACTTTTAGAGATTTCCATGTGTGTATTTTTTCTAAAAATCTTCAGTAATTAAGACAAGATCTACTTTATTATTCTCCAATGTTCTCATACTATCTATAAAATCTGCTGTAAAAATCATTTGGCTTTTTCATTGTTGTTTTGCATTAACTTTATCTAATTACATCATCCAACCTTTGTATGTTTTTTAATGGTTCTATGTGTTTATAATAGAGTAACTGATTTTTTTTCAAATTCTCAGATGCTGACACATTTATCTCAATTTTGATTGAAATGATAGAAAAATAATAGAATGGGAAAGAGAACTTTTGAATTCAGTTATTTGACTTCTCATGTGTTATCCTCCTTTTGAAATCTTTCCCTCAAATCGTAAAGAATAAATTTTGTCTCCTAATCACCTGAAAATTGAAATTGAAGAATCTTATTCTATAATTTTCTATCTCTGAAGTTTATTGGGACACCCATGCTCAATCATCAGGTTTTTATATTGGTGGTATTAAGAGTTTTACTGCTTTTTCCTACACGAATAAAAGTGAGCTCCCACCCTCACCCTACATCTCAAAAAACCAAAAATAATTAAAAATAAATAAATAATGGCTGGGATATAGCTCAGTTGGTAGAGTGCTTGGCTTGCATGCACAAGGCCCTAGGTTCAATCCCTAGCACCAATAATAATAATAATCAAATAAATAAATAAATAAATAAAAATAAAACTTGCTTCCCCTTTAAAACCAAGGGAAGAAGCCAAAATACTGGGTATACATTATTTCTTGCCAGCAGAGATTCCACATTTCCACTTATCTAGAAAATGTGTTAAAATAACAAATAAATCATTATAGCTATAAAAGTCATCTTTTTCATATTTTACAAATGAGAAAACTGTGTCCCAAAGAGGAAATGAAGATTTCTCATAATTACATATTGCTTAATAGTAGAATCTTTTCAGACTTTGTCAAATTAACTATTTTTGTTTGTATATTTACTCTCAAGTCAAGGAAAATTACTTATAAAAGTCAATGAGTTAAACTGTCTATTTTCAAGTGCATTTTCTCTAGTAGTTTCCTCAAAACCTAGTTTTAGATACAATTTGTGATCACAGATATTCTAATAGTGCAACGCACTCAAACTTATTCCATGTGCACATATGAGTATATACCATTAAATGAAGATATTGGCATGTTGTTATATATTTCTAAGCCACATCACCATATGGGAGAGTGACTATTTTCTTCCAGTGGTGCAATATTAAATGTGTTAGAAGACAGACTTTGAATCATTTCTTCATAAATAATACTTGAGGTTTGATTTTGTTTCTCTGTGTCTATAGTTACATATTCCTTTCATTATAGTCTTCGACTGATTTGAAACATTAAGTATCCTTCTAAATGATATAACATTAAGAAAATAAACAAGATAGTATGACATCATAATGGCACAAATAGTTTTGTTTCTTAGGAAGAGTTTTCCTAGTTGGAGAATTCAGGCTGAATCTTACATTTAAAAATTCATAAGAGAATAGAACTTACCTTTATGTACTACCTTGAGTTGGTGTTTGATACAAACTGAACTTTCAACATAGCTGTCAATGTTGCTGCCAATAGGAATCAGAAGGATAAACTTGGTAGGCAAAGATCATGACCCGGAAACAACTTGCACCTTGCTTTCTACTCACATTTTTCTTACTTCCATTTTGCTTTTATTTTGGTTCATATTGTTAAATGGAAATGTTCCAGGAAACACAAACTCCATTTTATTGTTTCTTAAATTTTTTGTTTGTGTTATATCTGGGTTGTTTTGTGATCATTAATCCAAAATCTTGTCATATACTATTATAGCTAATATGGCTTTAACATAATTTAGTACCACCTAGACAAGTAGAATCAGCACTCCATATGTGTCTTCCAGAAGGCGTTTTATCTTTATAGGATGACTTAAGAGGGTTTGATTCCTAGCCTTAAAAGAAAATTCCAGACAACATATTCTTTCAATTAGTTTTACTTTTCCAAAATAGTACACTCAATCATATAATAAATGATGAGACAAATTGTAAATTTTCTTTCATGATTTTCCACTAAATATGCCAGGTTTGTACTAAATGATGAAGATGAAATGATACTTTACACAGATAGTATCTGCACTTGAGTAAGTTACTTTTTCCAGCTGTTATTATTCTTATGATTGAATCACATGTAAGAACTGCATTTAATATTTGAAACTATATGAAACATGGGGGTTTCATCCCAGATTGGTTCAACATATGCAAATCAACAGATGTAACTCACCATATAGGTAGAATTAAGAACAAGAATCATATAATTATCTCAATAGATGCAGAAAAAAGTATTTAACAAATACAGTACCCATTCATGTTTAAAACACTATAAAAACTAGGTATAGAGGAAACTTACCTGGACATTGTAGGGGCTCTGCATGACAAACCCAAGGCAAATATTACCATAAATGGGGGGAAAAAAACCCTGAAAACATTTACTCTAAAAATAGAACAAGACAAAGATGCTCATTTTCACCACTTGTATTCAACAATCTTTGAAACTCTTCCCAGAGCAATCAGGCAAGAGAAGGAAATTAAAGGGATACAAATAAAAAAATAAGTTAAAATTATCTCTGTTTGCTGATGACATGATCCTATATCTAGATGTCCCACAGAATTCCACCAGAAGACCTCTACAACTGACAAATGAATTCAGTAAAGTAGCAGGATAGAAGATCAAAATACAAAAATCATTAGCTTTCATATACTACGACAGTGCTTCCACTAAGAAAGAAATTAGGAAAACTATCCCATTTACATTAACCTAAAAAATGGTAATGAAATTAATCAAGAAGTTGAAAGATCTTTACAATAAAAATATAGAACACTGAATAAAAAAATAAAGAAGACCTTAGAAGATGGAAAGACCTCTCATGTTCTTAGATAGGCAGAATATTGTCAAAATTGTCATATACAAAAAGCACTATACAGATTCAATGCGTTACCCACCAAAATACAATGAGATTCTCTATAGCATTAGAAAATAAAACCAGTTTCAAAATTCATTTTAAAGAATAAGAGACCTCAGAATAACCACAGCAATCCTAAGAAGAACAATAGAGGAAGAATCACAATACCTGATCTTAAATCATACTACAGAGCATTAGAAAAAAAAATAGCATGATATTGACTTCATGTAGTAGACATGAAGATCAATAAACAGAAGACAGAAAAACAAATTTCTTACAGAAAGACAATATACAGTCATTTGCTACTTGGTAAAAGTTCCAAAAATTATATGTTGGAGAAAAGATAGTGTTTTAAGCAAATGCTCTTGGGAAAATGAAAGAATGCATAGAAGAATGAAACTAAATCCCTGCACAAAAGTCAAAATAAAAGTAGATCAAAAATTTAGAAATTAGACCAGAAACTTTGCAACTGCTAGAAGAAAACAGAGACTCAACACTCCAACTTATTGGTTCAGGCACCAACTTCCTTTGCAAGACTCCTAAAGCTCAAGAAATAAACCCAGGCATCAAAAAGTGGAATGCCATCAATATATAAAATTTTTCTGGCACAGCAAAGGAAACAATTAAAAGTGTGAATAGAGAGCCTACAGAATGGGAGAAAGTATTTTGTCAGCTACTCCTTTAACAAGAGATTAATATCCAGAATACATAAAGTTCTCAAAAAGCTTAACACTAAAAAGAAGAAGAAGAAGAAGAAAAAAAAAAAGACAACGAAAAACCTCAAATAATTCAATCAATAAATGAGCAAAAGAAAAAAACAGGCATTTCTAGAAGGAATAAATGCAAATGAACAAAAAACACACATGAAAAGAAGTATTCAACATCTCTAGCAATCAAGGAAATGCAGATCAAAACTACATGAAGATTTTATCTCACTCCTGTCAGAATGGAGATTATCCAGAGTACAAATAATAGTCAATGCTGCTGATGATGTGAGGAAAAATCCCACTCATACATTGTTATTGGGACTGAAAATTAGGATAACCACTATGGAGAGCAGTGTTAAGATTCCTCAATGACTAAACTACCCCACTCCTATCCCATTCCAGAAGAACTAAAATCAGCATACTGTAATGATACAACCACTTCAGTGTTTATAGAAGAATAGCTCACTATAGCCTATTTATGGAATTAGCCCAGATGCTTGTCAATGGATGAATGGATTAAAGATGTATTATGTAAACCAGGTGCTGTGATGCATGGCTATAATCCCAGCATCTGGGCAGGCTGAGGCAGGAAGATCAAAGCCAGCCTCAGCAACTTCATGAGGCCTTAAGCAACTTAGCAAGACACTGATACAAATAAATCAATTAAAAAAATAAAATAAAATTTTATATGTATGCTCAATATACTATGGAGTTTTACTCAATTATATAGGGAGAGGGAGGAGTATAGGGAAATGATGGGAATGGAGACTTAAATGGAGTTAATTATATTCTATGCATGTATAATTTTGTCAACATGAACCCAACTATTATGTATAACTAAAATGCACTAAATAAAATGCACTAATAAAAGAAAAATGAAGAATAGCTGAAACCAATATTAACGTGTTAAGTAATTTTAAATCTTTGCGTTCATAGAGATTGATTTTGTCAAAGAAATATATTAAAATGCACTGGTAATTTTTGAAATAAATAAGTAAATAAAATCTCCCACTATTACAAGAATTTGTATGCATATTGAAATTACAAGAGTATCTGTTCTGGTAAACTAAATGACACTTTACAAAACCCATGGAGAAACCCAACCAGAAAGCCACATCAGTCTCAGTTCCTTTTTCAGTTTTTTCTCCACAATCTTTGTAACATTTAATTTATGATTTCTAAGGGCTTTACAAACTTTGTAATAACAATAATAATATCCATTCTGAGTTTTATACTAGACAGAAAGGATAGAAAGAGAAACAAATCAAATAAGTTCATGTTTTTGCTTTAATACTTACTAATATAAACTTCCTATGTGCTTATTCTGGTAATCAGCAGCCCTGCCAGGCTTCTTTTACAATGTCTCCTAAAAGTTATCAGATTTTAACAGACAGATCAAACACAAACCCTTAAACTTTGTTTCATTTGGAAACTTGGTTCCCAGAATCATATGAAATGAAAAGCAGGCACTATTTCTGAATATTTTAAAGAATTAACTTTTCTTTTGAAACAAGACTAATAATTTCTATCTGCTAGAATAGAAATTATTCTATTAATTTAATCAGAAAATTAAATAACAAATTTAGAAAAAATAAAGCATGATGCCTGGCATATAAAACTAATTTATTTATTAAGGAATAATTTATACATAAAACATACACATTCTAAGTTTACAGTCTACATGTTTTGACAATTTTACATACCTCTGTGGACACTTCTCCATAAAGATCTAGAATATTACTAATATCACAAAAACTATATTTGTATTCATTTGCAGTAAATAACTCACTAATTCCAGGAACAGATATCCACTAATGTTATCCATCATTTTAGAATCATTTCTAGAATTGATATGATCTCAGATATATATGAGTATTTTGGTTTTGTGGATTCTTAGCTTCAAAAGAATATTTTTAAATTGATCTTAAAATAAGCAAGTATAAATGTTCCCATTTTATTTTGGAGTGATATGGATTTATATGCTTATACTCTATTTTGTTTACCCATTTATGTATGGTTGAACATTCAAGGCTTTCAGCATAAGGCTACATGGTTCATATTACATATGTTAATATGTATATAAATAAAGGTATATAAATCTAATATAACATTGTATCTTTATATAGCATCTTATTCTCATAATCCTCTTAAAGAACCAGCTTGTTTGGATTACTTTTTCTCTATTTATTTATTTGAATTTTATAAATTTGCTCTCATATTTATTATTTATTTCTATTTTTAATTTAACTTATTATACCTTTTAAAGTGTAAATATAATTATTAATTATACACTTTTAATATTTCAATTTAAATAATTTAAGCTGCACTTTTTTTCTAAATATTATTTTTTGTCATATAACACTTTATGATCTGTTCTTTTTGTTACATTCTGGTTAAAATGTTGTGAAATTTATTTTGGTATTTATTTTTATTATATATCACTTAAAAATTTTTTGTAAGTATTTAGAAGATGTTCTAGTCTCACATTTTTATTGGTGTTTGGGCCTAACTCCATGTATTTAGAGAATATGCTATATAAAATTTAATCTTTTTTCAGTTTTTTTAAAAGCTTATTTTCCAGTTCAATATGTGGTCTGTCTTAAAGCATGTTGACTGTTATTAGAGATTGAGGTAGTTAGGGAGATATAGGGGTGAAGAGAAATTTGGCAAATGATATGTACAAGTACAGTTAGGAGAAATAAGTTCATAAGATGTATGGTTTGGCATGTGACAATAGTTATAATGATAAATCATATTCTTCAAAAATGCAAAGATGTACATTAAGTGACCTCACTACCAAAATGGTAATTATGTGAAATAACACATTTTTAAAATTAGATTTAATTAAATGACATACATATAAATTAGTATACATATTTCATATATATATTTCAAAACATGATGTTATATATGATAAATATATAAATATGTAAATAATATTATACATGATAAATATATTATCTTTCAATATAAAGATAGATTTACAAATGTTCACTGAAAAAATTATATATTTTGCTGGTATTGAGTAGAATATTATGCAAATGCACTGGGTGTAAAATTTGATGATGCTAAACTGGTATTTTATGTCCTCACTGATTTTCTTTCTACTTGTTCAAGCCATTGCAGGATTAAAATTTCTGACTTTAACTGTGGAATTTTCTATTTCTTCCTTTAGCTTAGACATTTTTTGTTTCTTATATTCAGTTATTTTTAGGTAAAAATTCATTTTATACATGTTTGTTATCTGAATGACTTGATAATTTCAATATTATGAAATGTTCTTCCTTACCTATGCTCAAATTTTTTTTTCTACAATTTATTTTCTGCAGTATTAATATAGCATCTTAGGTTTCCTTATGCATATTGTTCACATATAAATAATTTTCCATTTAAATTTTTTTTCTTTTCTATATCTATAGATTTCAAGTGTGATTCTTTAAAGAACATGGAGTTATGTCTTTGAAAACAATTATTCAGTCTTGATGTCCATGCCTTGGGAATATTTACTCTACTTATAAGTAACATACCTATTAGCTTCAAAGGATTTCATTCTATAATTTCACGATTCCTGCCTATAAGTTGTTCCATTTTCATTCATTCATTTCTTTCATTTTGATGAGCAGACTATGGTATCCTATTTTATCTTTACTCTTTATATTTTTATATATTTGTTTGTTATTTTATATATTTGTTATTTATTTATTTACTAACTTATTTTCAGACAGGTTCTCAATGTGTTGCTGAGGTTCTTGCTAAATTGCTAAGGCTGATCTCAAACTTGTCATCCTCCTGCCTCAGCCTCTTAAACAGGTAAGATTACTGTCATATGCAAAATACTCTTGGTATTTTATTCAAGTCTCTTTATTTACTTTTAAGGATTGAGCTATTCATCTTTAACTTACAACTTCTGTGTATAAGAATCTACAAGAATATAATTTAATTTATATTTCTTGTTCTTTTAGATAGTATGTTTATGTATTTTCTAAATATTTACTTCATTTCATATAATATTTTTCTAAACTATCAATTACTGGGTATGTTCATAAAATGAAAATTATATTTATATTTATCCAAAGATTTATGATTTCTTGTTTGTATATTTCTTGTGTGGTTTCTGTTTTCTAATATGCTAGTCTTTTTGTATGATATAACTCCTTTAAGATACTTTAATTCAGATAAGCTAAAGATGAATTATTTTAGTTGAGTGTATCAGAAGTCATCTTTTTCTTTTATGTTCTACAGGTACATTGATCCTTTCTTCTTAATTATTTAAATTTCTCTCATTTTATTTTACGGAACTTAGGCTGTTATTATAAACAAGTGCTTCCACTTTAATAATGAGTTAGAACTAAAGCCCGCAGTTTGTTTCCTCAGATGCCTCAGATAGGTTTCTGAGCAGTTTAAAGGAAGCCTCTACAATGACCTTTATCATTCTTGAATGGCTTTTTTAATACACTTTTTAAAATTTAACATCTTTCCTTCAAAAAATTCTATACATTCTCTGATTTTATCTTTCATTGTATTTTTTTTACAATTCTAGAATGAATTTCCTCTTTATTTTAGAATAAATTATCATGCTATTCCTAAGAAACAACAAATATGTATCTCATTACCTATTATACACTCATCCAAAATACTAAAGTACTTATATTAATTATAATTATAACAAAGTAATTGATTTGTATTTCACTGGGAAAACTGAAAGGTAATTATAAACTAAAATTTTGCTTAGTAATCAGTTTCAACATTCCATTTTTCTTATAAATTATTTGGGCATCTAACAATTAGCCACTAATTAACTCACCATAATATTATGCTAATGTTTTATCACTTAAATTACCTAAATATCTTGAGGATTATGTTCAAATTTACAAAATATTAAACATAATTTTATATAATTTTTTACACAAATCATCTAAACAAGTCCATCACAAATTTATAACCTCACATTCTTACATGTTACATAAGTATAACATTAACTTTCTTCATGAATAAACAAATGTAAGATATTTAAGAGGTTCTATTAATTAGGAGAATAGCCTAGCTTCATTATATTTGTTAGGTTAGTTCATCTAGGTTGAATCTTTAAAACCACTAAAATATAATTTTTAGAAGAACAGGTCATGCCTTTTTTCCAAATTGTAAATGCCATTTGTCAATTTTTATTCAATACATTAATTAATTAAAAAAGAAGTAAGATATTAAGACTGATTCAAAAATACTTGAAAGTTTAGATAGATGAATATAGAAAGTTTAATGATGGTAAACTAAGTTAGATTGTTGGATTAATTTCAAAACTGACTTATTTCCTACTGAGCAATAATCTCCAACATTTAAATTCAATATTTTAATTAAGGATAAATTATTTCCATTTCAACCTGAACTCTCTTATAACATGTTACCTTAATATAATCTAGAAACTTCACTCAAAGCTACCCAGTGAATAAAACAAACACAATCCTAACAAAGATGTCTATATTTGCTTGTGTCTTTAAAAAAAGGGAAATATTAGAGATATTTCCAATAGCCCAACTGCTAATCTCACAACTATGTTCTGGAGTAGGATTGTTCATGGCTTAGACACTGTTTTCCTTGGAATGCACATGGCTGACAGCTACTTGACTATAACTCTGTATTTATATTCATATTAATTTAAGAAATTACAGCTAGATTTTAAGAGTATGATTTAAACCAGAAATAATTCAGACTACTAAGGAAGCCTTGGTTTGTGACAATTTTCCCCTAATCCTCTGTCCATTAGAGTTTGATTTTTATCTCGTTGAGCTCCTATAATATTCTAATTCAGAAGCAGGGTTTTTTTCTGATTAAGTAATACAGAATAAAATTAAGATATTTATATTTCACTATATGTTATAAGCCAAATTTCATTTACCATTTTAATCCTATATTCTGTCAGTATGACTTTCACTTCTCTCTCAATATTAGAACATTGTAACTTTACTTAGAAGCAGAAAAACTCCCAATAAATAGGATTGCCATCTCTTTTTCCAATGGAAGATTATCATAAAAATAGTTAAGCAATATCAAACATGGCTAAAATTATAAAATATCTCCTAACAAATATACTTGTAATGTAATCATGAATGCTATTAGTGAAAGTGTAACAATATGCTTCATATTAACATTTTTTTAAATTTAAAAATCGATTGTAAGCCTACTAAATTTTATTGTGACAAAAATCCTATGAATTAGGTAAAATATGTATTACTCATTTTAACTTGCCAGAATGCGACAGTATGGTGAAATCATTTTTAAGTCTATATATTCTGTTTCCAAGCTGGGTTCTTTGCCAGTTTTCTAAACTTATATGGTCTACCTAAAATGTGAAGAGATTGACTTAACAAAATAAGCATCAGATGACTCTCAAAATATTAAGGAATGATTTGAGTTAATTTGGATAATTTTCCAGTATTTGTGCAATATATATATTTTTAAATCTTGAGATAGGATCTCACTAAATTGCCCAGGATAACCTTGAACTTGTAATCCTCCTGCCTCAGCTTCCAAAGTTGCTAGGATTAAAGGCATGTACCAGTGCACCTGACTTCTTATTTTTTTTTAATTTACTAATACATATATAATATGAAGAAAGAAGCAAAACACTTTTTAATTAAAAGTTACGTAAATTTAAAGCATTTTTGTGTTGCTAGTGATTTTTCACTAGAGGCCTCAAGCCACTCAATGTATCTCTTCTCACTCCTCTATTCTATATTCATGGTACCTGAATATAATATTGGATAAGTCCTAGGATAGTTGATAACTTTGCAAAACATAGTGGATTAATGGTTACTTGATGAAGGAGGAAATTCAAGCAAACACATCTCCCTGTGATATGCATAACACACAAACAGCTTTGGTAACTTCACGATAGTAAAATTGGTACTTGCTTTATGTTATTTAAGGAACTCAAGTCAGATCATGGGACTTGAATGATGAAATTACCACCCTATCCATTGTATTGTTCTTACATTCTCAAAAAAAATCGTCTCAATGATAGAAACTACCTAGGCACATACATATCCCTGCAGGATAAAATCATTAACACAGTATCTTTATAGTTCACACTTTATTGAGTTTGCCTTAAACTCTGTATCAAGGATGTGCAATTCAAATATTGTATTAGAACATTCCGTAACCCCATTTATTCACAGATTTTCTTTTTATAACAAAAAAGAAAATGCATTATTAATATCAATATCAACTTGCAATGAGCAACCTTGTAAGTCAAGGTAAAATATAATTAGAACATTTATAATGACAAAATCATTCAAGAAAATTTACAACACAACTTTTACTCTCTAAATACATTTTTGATTAAAAAGAACCTCTAGAACTTTGCAATCGATTTGCAAATTGAAAATAAGAATCTCTAAAACTTTTCAATCAAGTTTCAAATTGAGCTTCAAATATGTGTCATTCATCTAGTGCAAAGAATTCAAGGAAAAAGACTAATTAAAAATACTAAACTGACAGTTTTCTAAGCACATTCCTATTTATTTAGTGTTCTCAGAAAATAAATGATCTTTGTGCTAATAAACTACAATGATATCATCCTATCAGCTTTATCTTAAAGTTGCTTTCTCAATTATCTGTGATGGAATTTGCTCAAGTTGACCTGTAAAAAATAATAATTATAATAGACAGTTTATCAGAGTATGAATAAATAGACACAGAAAAATTTTTATTAAAAGAAACAAATGATTCAGAAAAACCTATATTCTACACTATTATTTATGGAAATATATACCATTCAAATTAGATCAGTATAGATCATGGCATAGAATGGACATAACTCATCTTTAATAAGACAATTCTGATCTTTCCTATATAATTGGCATGACCTATAATCCTTTTTCTTTTTTATGGACTGAAACGTAAAAACAAAACTTGTGCATATTAATGGAGTATCATGTGATGTTTAAATACAGATATACATCATATAATAAAGTCAAAACATTTATCACTTTCTTTTGGCAAAATTATTCAAAAGTGGTGCTGGGATGTTGGCTCAGCAGTAGAGTGCAGGCCTAGCATGGGCAGGGCCCGGGTTCCATCCTCAGCACCAAATAAAAATAAAGGATGGAGATTCTTTGGAAAGCTGGGAATGGAACCACCATTTGACCCAGCTATTCCCTTTCTCAGACTATATCCAAAAGACCTAAAAAGAGCATACTACAGGGACACAGCTATATCAATGTTCATAGCAGCACATTTCACAATAGCTAGACTGTGGAACCAACCTAGATGCCCTTCAATAGATGAATGGATAAAAAAATGTGGCATTTATACACAATGGAATATTACTCAGCACTAAAAAAATAACCAAATCATGGCATTTGCAGGGAAATGGATGGCATTAGAGCAGATTATGCTAAGTGAAGTTAGCCAATCCCTAAAAAACAAATGATGAATGTCTTCTTTGATATAAGGGGGGTGACTCAAAACAGAGTATGGAGGAAGAGCATGAGAAGAAGATTACCACTAAACAGGGACAAGAGGTAGGAGGGAGAAGGGGTATTGCATGGAAGATGGAAGGAGACCCTCATTGTTATACAAAATTACTTATATGATGGTGTGAGGGGGAAGAAAAAAAAGAGAGAGAGAAATGTGTCACAGTAGATTGGGTAGAGAGAGGTGATAGGAGGGGAGGGGAGGGGGGGATAGGAAGGACAGCAGAATACAACAGACACAGTATAAACATGGCTGTATAACCAATGTGATCCTGCAATCGGTACACATGGAAAAATGAGAATTCATACCCCATTTGAATCAAATGTATGATATTTCAAGATCATTGTATTGTCTTGAGCAACTAATAAAAAAATAAAAAATAAAAATAAATAAAGGTGTTGTGTTGTTCCATCTACACCTAAAAAATAAAAAAAGTATTTTGTCCAACTACAACTAAAATATATATATTTTTAAAAAACTATTCAAAGACTATTTCTAATTTTTTGAAATGTGTAGTTCACACTTACTATTGTCACTCTCCCTGCAAATAGCACACTAGAACTTCTTACTCCTAACTGTAACTTTGTATCCATTCTATTTCTAGGAATAGAATAATAGCAAAAAAGAAAATCAGCAAAATTAGAAGTTGGTTTCTGTCTGTGAAAAAAAAGTCAAAAAATTCTTAGACTAAGAAAAAAAATAAAACATGCTAAAAAAGAAGAAAAAAATATGCTTAAATAAAATCAGAATTGAGAAAAAATGCTTTGTGCTAGATGCCTCAGGAAAAAAAAAAACAATCAACAGAAACTATTGTGAGAAAATAATATACCCACAAATTTGATAACCTAGAAGAAATGAATAAATTTCTCGAGTATCCAAGCTGCCAAAACTGAATCTTGAAGAAAGAGAAAGCCTGAAATACTCAATAATGAATAAGAATAACCAATTAGTAATCAAAAACTTCCCAAGAAAGAAAACAAGGACCAAATGGTTTCAGAAATTAATTTTACCCAGCTTTCCAGGAAGAATTAGTAAAATTTCTTCCTAAACTTTTTCAAGGAATAAAAGTGGAAACCCTTCCAAACTTATTTGATGAAAACAGCATAACTCTGCTAATGCCAGAAAGATAGCCCAGGAGGAGAAACCTACAAACCAATATTCCTGATTAAATAGACTTCCACCCTCTTTGCATCATGTCTGTTTAAATAGTTTGCCAATTTTTAAAAATTGGGTGCTTCTCTTATTACTTTTAGCTTATCTATAACTTTTTGTATATTTTTGTGATGCCATACTGCATCTTTATGTTCTTAGTCTTTAATACATCTTTATGTTACTGTATTCAGCTTCCAAGTATTTTTATGCTACTTCACTTGTATTAAAAAATCCCATGGCAACAACATTTTGCTCCTTTCCCTAGTCTCTGTGCTATTATTGTCCCACATTTTACTTTCATATTAAAATAATATTGTTATTATTTTTCTTAAATAAGCATTTATCTTTTATAGGGGCTATTAAAAACAATAAAGCATTTCTTTTTTATTCACATACTTGAAAGAATATGATACTGCATATTTGATTATTATAATTTATTAGCAAACAGGCTTATCTTTTGGTCTTTTACTGCCCATTTAACAAAATGTAATTTTTATTTCATTGGCTCTGATGAATTGGTTTTACTACCAGGATACTAAGATTCCAAGCATGTTGTGTATATTAAGTATGTAACATAAATAAAGCTAGCCTTATTTTCTTTACCTGGATAATGAGAAGTATGGAAGAGGTGTAGTAATGAACACACACACATATATGTACATTATTAAATTTGGTATTTATGAAAACAAAACAAAATTTGAAATTATTTTTCCCAGGTTTGTGTGTATCTGTGTGTGTGTGTGTGTGTATTTTTTCATTCATGAGTTTGGGGAAATAAAAATGATGTTCTATTCAAATATCATTAAACTTCTAATATTAGAATTATTTTTTATACATCTACCTAAACAAAATTAATAGAATGACATAATACATAAAATCATTCTCTTATTATATGTAAAGGATAAGACCTCTTAAATTTAGCAATTTAAATGCAATATATGGGGAATTATTGACTTTATGGCAACACAGAAATGGTTCTATAAACATTTTAAAGTGATAAAAATAAGATACAATAATATTGTGAAAATATACTGAAACTAAGGTGTTTTCACACTAAGCAATCAAGTTCTATTTACTGCTCTGATCAATGCCCTTGAACCTTTCTTATTTAGGCTAAAGAATAGTGAAAAAAGTTTTGAACAAAAAAGTTTTCATATTGAATTCATTCTGTATAATGAGGCTAGAAATATACATGGAGTATCTCAAAAGTGTAGAGAAGAAAATCTTTAGGATGAATGCTCAAATGAAATAATAATAATAACACATCAGAATTTAAAAGGCCAAATAAAAATTATCATAACTAATAATATTGTAAATTATAATTATTTCCTAAATATAAATTCCAAATTTGGTTAGAAAATGTCAATGAAACGTGTAGTATTTTGAACAATGGGTCATATCCTCTCCTGAAATAAGGAAATTAATATTATACAATGCTAGATAACATTAAACACTGTTTGGAGTAAAACCTGAATATATTAAATCCTTAAGTGTAACTTCCTATGGTTACAGAGAAGGAGACCTACCCACAGAGTCAAAGCAGTCACCTGGTTCTCAGTGACAGGTTCTTGTTATCTCACAAGAAGGATTCATACAAGTCACACATAAAGCAGGAAGGAGTTTTACTTGGAAGAAAATGAGAAAAAGCAAAATAAACATGTGGCACAGCATTAAGTGACCAGGACCATCTCTGAAGACAGCAGCAATGTTCTTACTTAATCACTGGTTCTAATTTTTATTTTTTTATTATTTTTTTAATATACAAAAAACATCGTACAAGGCAAAGAAATACAAAATTTGTCATGAAGTTTTTGATACTTGTCTGAAGGTGCTATTTATTTGTTAAAAGTTTGTTCAGAACATCATCAATATCTTTCTCTTGGTGCAAAAGAAAAACGACAATGAAATGTGCATAAATCAGGGGTTTCTAAAAGGTTTTGAATAACTTTGTCTTTTTCTATGATCTTGTAACTCTCCCCCCCCCAACTAAATATTCAATTTCTTCATGGTATTTGCTTTTAGTGAATTTCCCAGAAGTTGCAAAGGATGGTTGTCACATGGTTTGAAACAGTAGTTCCCATGGTATTATAAATTACTATAGCTGAGAGATGTTCTAACAAATCAGCTCCTATTTTCCTGAAGATTGTCTGCTTGGAAAAGGTTCCCCTGACAGTAAGTAATAGTGCCCTTGAGGGTTTAACATTATCCATGGGGGAGGGGAAGGTTGAACATTTTGTCTCCTATTTTCCAGGTGCTTGTCTGTCCCATGAAACTCCCCAATGAAACTTCTTTTCTTAATGTGTGTGCTGATGTATTCCCTGAATGTCACTGCCCTTCATTATCCTTCCCCTACCAACCTGCTCTTGACTGCCTAATCTACCTAATACTATGATGATTAATTTTGTGACTGGCGTCAAGGTTTCCAGGTTAAGCATTTGCTCTGGGTCTCTAAGAAGATTTCCAGATGACATTAGCATTTGAGCCAGTAGAAAACATAAGGTGAGTTACCAGGCCTGTGTGGGTGGTCCTTGTCTAATCCACTAAAAGGCTGCATACAACAAAAAGAGTAGAAGAAAGAATTCACCTCTCTTTGTTTCCTGCCTGCCTCTTTGGGCCAGGATATCTCATTTCATTTTTCCCAGTCCTTGGACTGGATTTATATCATTAGTTTCCCTGGTTCTCAGACCTGCCAGATTTCCTGGTCTGCTAGCTTACAGATAGCAGATCATGGGAATGCTTGGTCTCCCTTACTGAATTAGTTCTATTTCTCTGAAAATCCCATAAATCATGTATTACTAAACACTACTTGTTGATTATATAACCTTGCATATCCACAATACACAAAAAAGTATGGTCTATTTCTAGCAAAAAAAAAATACAGATAAACTATGGTTAAATATATCCTAAAGTCTTAGGGAAAAAATGTTTTTATTTGTCTTTATTGTAACTTTGTACCCTGATTAGATAAACTTTAAGCATAACTATCTTACTGATGAGTACTTCCCAGTTGTTTGGTTTTTACTTTATAAATGCACTAAAGAGCCCAGGTTTTTTACTGGGTTTTCATACTTCTCTATGATTACCTGATTTTTTTTTTTTTTAAGATCTGAAGGCTTACAGCTACTGAAGCTCGAGATTCCCAATTTATTCCATGATGGGAATATGTTGCAAGACATCTGTTTGTATTGAAAATTTAGTACAGTTATCTTATTAGCAATTAAAAATTTATTAAAATACAAAGTTCCAACTCTGTAGGCAATCCAGGGTGAGTGGTATCTGTAAAATCAGGAGACTCTCCTTGTTTTTCTTTTCATCTAAGAACAGAATTTAACCACTCTACATATATATACAAATAATTCAGCTAAAATATATTTATCATTTTCCCTGATATGTGTAATCTTATAATCTCTAAATTATTAATTTTATTGAGTACAGATGATTAATAAATACATAATTAAATTATTTGCATATTTATGGCATAATAAATTTCACAGTATTTTTCTTCTTAGACTTGCTAAAGAACTAAATCAAATAGTGGATATAAATTGCCATGTATTTTAGACATTCATTTTAGTTTTCTGATGTAACCCATCTTCCATCATTTATTATTTTCTATCGATATTCACTTTATATCAACTAATTGAAGAACTATAATGTTCATGGTACAGTACTAGGTATTAGGGTGATTTTATCAGTCATTATGAATTTAAAGAGTGATTATGATGGTTAATCTTGATTGTTAATTTTATTGGATTGAGAGGTGCCTAGGACATTACAAATGCACACTTCTGGGTGAGTCTATGATGGTGTTTATAAAGGTGGTTGGCACATGGGACGACAAAGTGAAGTGCGGAGATCTACCCAAAATGAGAACTACCCAATAGTTGAGGGGGCCTGGACAGAACAAGAGTGAAAGAAGCAGCAGTCTTCCAACCTGTGTAAATTCAATTCTTCTTGAGTAGGTGCATCTTTTGCTGCTGGCACTGACTGTGGACATCAGACTTCACCTTCTCAGTCCTTCAGCGTGGACTCACAGCAGGGACTCCCAAGGGAATTTCAACCAGGACTTCAACCTCAGCTGGGACTATATCATTTGGCCCCCATCTTCTGAGGCTTCCAGCTTCCTGGACTGAGCAGATGCTTGTTTCTCTTACTCTGCAGCATGCAGGAGGATACTGTGGGACTGACTACTCAACATCTGATCATGTAAGTCAATCTAATAAGACCCCTTTTGCAGTCATACATACATTCATTCATTCTAGTGTTGCTGTTCCTCTAGAGAACCCTGGCTAAAACAGTGACTGGCAAATTGTACTGGTTTCTTATTGTTTTAACTATTACAAATTTGGAAGATTCAAACAAAATAAATTATTTTCTATATTATTTGTTCTTATACTTCTAATGTCTGAAGTCTGAATGAGTTTCCCTTGGAAAAAAATCAAGGTGTCAGCAGGGCTCATTACTACTACAGGTTCTAGGTGAGAAACTGTTTTCTCTGGTGTTTTCTGGCAGGTGGGCCCCATCTTCCATTTACATAGTCAGTGATCTAGTCTTTCTCACATCACATCACTCTGACATTACTTCCCTTGTCAAATATTCTTTGATTCCTAATGACATGTCTGCCTCCCTTTTCCACATTTTAAAACCCTTGTGATTCTACTGGTTTTATCTGAATAATCCAGGATAATCTTCTCATCTTAAAGCCAGCTGGTTAAGAACTTTAATTCCATCTGCAACATTAATTCTCTTTTGCCATTTAATAATATATTCATGAATTCAGGAGATTAGTATGTGGGCATCTTTAGGGTACTATTATTCTGCCCACTGCACATATGCTAAATCTTGATGCAACTGATAAAAATTTCAAGATTAATAGGTCAGATATTTTTTAGATAAAAGCAATTTTAATTATTTCTTTGAATCTCTATGTTCAAAAAAGCAGATGACTAAATATATATTATATAGTTGTCTGTATATATACATATAACATTGTGTATCATATATGGGCATATATATGTCCACCTATAGATAGATAGATAAAAATTATCTTCTAAATCATTCAAACCTTAACCAAATAAGGAATAATAATGATGACAGAATTTAACTCCTTAAATATATGACTTAATAAATATTTCTCTATTAGTAACTTTTCTAAGCTAGAAAATCTATGTTGTGAGCCATCCATGGGCTGTGTGTGTGAGCTATGCCCATTGGAGCTATATGAGGGTACAGGTCTGGCATTGCATGCTGATTGGGCTGTGCAACACAAGCATGCCTTTCCTCTTGCTCTGCCTGTGATCCCACACAGCACCTGAGATGTTTGTGACTTATCAAGATGTCAATCAATCTGCTGACCACAAGACATCACAAAGCAAGACTCCACTTTTAAAATCTTATCCCTTGCCTTACTTGGTGAAGAACATTCCATGGAAGCTCCTTTGTGTGTCCCCTCTATAAAATAAAGAGATTCCAGGTTCATGCTCTCTTTCTCAGCTGACCCTTAAGGGAAGCATTGAGTTGTTATGGCTAGTCTTTACCCTTTCTGATGACCTGTAAGGACATGCTAGTTTTGTTAGTTATTCTGCATACAAAAGATAAATGGATAAATTGTGGTAGTCTCCACATTATTCTATGCGACAACATCTAAAAGTACAGTCTTGCTGAAGACTATTTCTAAGTATTATATTTTAGTTTTTTTTTCTTTGTTTGTTTTTTTGTAATACTGATGGAACTGAGGAACACTCTACCACTGAGCTATGCCTCCAATTCTTTCTATTATTTATTTTGAGACAGGTTCTAACTAAGTTGTTTAGGCTGGTCTACTCTTGAGTTGCTGGGACTACAGGCATGTACCACCTATCCTGGCTTATTCCTAGGAATTTTTTATTATAACATTTTCTTTATTCCCTACATACTACCTAGTGGAATTTTAAATTACCACATCCATGTTATGTTTTCTGTCTCACTCTATTGGACTATGTGTTTCTTAAGGAATGGAGACAAACTGTGCTAACAGCTGGAAGTCATAATTTTTTTTTCAATTTTTCTTTTTCTTGTTCTTTTTTTTTTTGGAGGTGGAGGTAAATGATACATAAAAATGATGGAAACAAGTAGCTTTATAGTTTGACTTATACACTACTGTGCTTCTACTGGTCTGTTATCCCTGTGACACTAACTGACATATAATACAAAACTGATTACTAAAGCTATTAATTCCGTTTTGAATGTGACTTTTGGAAAGTTTCTTGTGGTGGTTAATTTTCAAATTAGAAGACCCTTGTATTTATGTTTTGTTAAGGAAAATAGGGTCTAGGAATCAAGGACTCTTGAGTCATTTAAAATGAAAATGTAATAATTCCTCTGATATTTGTACTAAAAACAATTAATTTAACTCTTTTCTTTTAAATAAGTGAACCATTTTTACGTTTTTTTATTAAGATATTTTATTGTTTATTGAAGTAAGATACAAAAATAGAATTAATGAGATAATATATTTAACTTTAGAAATACAAATGTTGTCAATTATCAATTATTTAGACTACTTAGGTCTCCTTAAAGTATATAAAATTATTTTATTGTTTTCACTGAACTTGTAAACTTGATTTGGGCTTCCTGGTGGAGTATGCACTATTGCTAAACTGTAAATTAATAATCTTCATCTCACTATCAAAATATGACATAATCTGCATTCTTTTGCAACAATAGATATAGTGGATACTGAGAAGAGAATACACATCCTTGATAAATATTGTATCTTGAATTTTTAGATGAGGAACACAAAGTCTTTGATAGTTGCTTTCTTTTCATTTACTCCAGGATCTCACCTCATAATTAGTGCTTAAACATTTTGAAGAAAAACAATTAATTTAGGTAAGGTGCATGTTGAAGGAAATTGCCCAGTACATAATTGCATAATGTACTGATATCAGTATGCACATAAAGATCACTGTTCATTGAACTTAAAGCATAGATTTAGTTGAGTGAACATAAATGTGGTTTTTAATCCAGTTTTTTAACCACTATTTCCTTCCTTTCTCAAGTGTTCAATGAACTGGCATTAAATTGCATGACTGTGAGAAAAATTGTGAAAGGCATAATTACTGCATGCATTAATTTCATCAATATTTACTGTTCTTCATTTGGGGATGCAGGTCAGTGTATTAGCACTTGTTTGGCATGTATGACTTTCTGGGATTGATACTCAGCACTTCAAAAAAATATACTGAAGGGATTGCATATTTCTAAAAGTTTTGATAATTTGGTTAAGGAATGGGAGAACACAGAATGTGAAAAATAAATTCTAGCAGCAACATTTAGTATAATAATTCAGTAGTCTATAATTATTTACTTCTAAGTAAATATCAATAAAATAAATAGTCTCCAAAAGATTTATATATTTGCTCTAGAAGAATATCTCAAAACATATCCCCCTGTGTTATGAAGGTTAACTGTGATATTAGTGTTATAGATTATTTCATTGGTACTCTTTAACATCCAATTTTTTTCATTTTAAATGAAATAAATGTGGAAGCCAGTTGATTTAATAAGGCATAAGTCAATCAATAAACCACTTTCTCTGGCTCTTTATTCCTGTTACTTCTATTCATTTAAACAGTGTTTTAGATTTAAACCCCTGCATCTCCTTTGATTTCTCATTCTTTTCCAGTGTCTATTTAAACATCAATGTCAAGAAATTTCTCTTTCATATTTTTGCTGCCAAGTTTATACATTTATTTTTTGTTAAATGACTATAGTAAAATTTTCCTAGCTGGACTCCTATCTAGTATCTCCTGGCTTCCCTCTATCCTAGTGTAAACATCATCAGACATTAAAATTCTTAATCATGATCCTGTTTCCATGATTTCTTCATTCTAATATTATCCATGGTTTGCCAGTACTTTATGAAAAAAAAATCAAATTATCTTATGCTAACTTATAAGATTACTACAGTCACATACCAAAACATTTTAGAGCATAAAACAAAATTTATATAAACTTTTCTGTAGCCTTTGAAACCAACTTTCCACAATTAGGCTAAATTTCACATTTAAAGGCATTGTTCTCCATTAATCTGCACTCACTTAAGACATTGTCCAAAAGTTGGACTTTCCCAGTTCACCTACACTTCTGACCAACTAGCAACAAAATTTTAGCTCCCCACTATCACCTTCAGTTCAGTTATTTGCTAGGACATCTCAGAGAACTCATGAAAGTGATATACTTTGCATTAGGGTCTTGTTACAGGAGAAAGGAAAGAAATCAGAGCCACCCAAAACACGAGACACATTAGGAGAGGCCTGGGAGGTTCTCAGAGATTATTTCCATGTCCTCTCTCTGTGGCATCTAGATCCATCACCATAAAAGTACACTGATGATTAGTTACAATGCACATGGAGTATTGTCAGTATAAAAGCTTATCTGAGTTTTGACCTACCATGATAAGAATGTTTATTACAATTTCATTACATAGGTATGATTAATTGAACTGTCACCTGCATAGCTCAAACCCCAGTCTTCTGCCAAACACAAGACAAATATCACATGGCTCAAGGCCCCAAATTTTTAATCACATGCTTGGTTTTTCTGGCATGATCCTCCTTATCATGGGCAATGTTGTTAGCATAAATTCAGGCATAGTGTAAGGTTACTGTTTTGAATAGCAAAAACACCCCAGTTATTTGGGCTATTTCCAGTATGTAGAGGCCCCCTCTTGGAACCCAGAGAAAAGGCCAAACAAACACTTATTGTCATCAAACTCAACCATTTCCTTCGTCGTCTTTCCCATTTCATCTCAATCCAAAATAATCTGCTTTCATGTCTCCACCTATGGAAATGCTACCTTTCTTTCCTTCAAACTCGTCACAAACTTTGCTTCTTCAGTAGCACATGCCATGATGACTCCCACTGTAGCATTTTTTAACTCTAGATGTTTTTGTTTTGTGACTCTTATTGTACTTGCTGCCTATAAATAAATATTAAAATTATATACTAATCTATGGACTACTTAATTTTTTTTATAAAGAACATGCAATTCATTTTTATATTTCAATAATATTCAACAAAAGATTATTCATGTAATACCTACTGAGATATTTAATGATATTTGTATCAAGTAGATCATTGCTTTATGCCAAGAATTGGATAAGCAAAAAAAAAAAAAAAAAAAAAACCACTCCACACACAAGTAATAATAGGGATTTCTTATTCTCAGGTGCTTTCTCTACCTGAGAAGAGGGAAGTCTCATTGATAAAGGATAATTGGACCATAGTTCTACAGAGAAATCTTACATATGCAGGAAAATAGCTTAAATATTACTTAGGGGAAATTCTGTTTGTTTTTTTTTTCTTAAATCTTTGTGGAAATTTATCATTTGAAATTCAAGTCTCCTATGTAGGTTTTGCAATAGATAGGGACAGAGTTATCACTCCTTCTCCTTTAAAAAGCCACAGTCTAGTTCACTGGGAAACCTGCTGATAATAGATATGACAAGTTTGGTTGGTCTGCTGGAAGTCCCAGGTTGTTAGGTTGTCTCAAAGCTTAATGGTGCTTACAACTTCATAGGATTTTAGGGCTTCTGTCCAAGCAAATAATTAATTCCTTTTCAACAGATATTGTTGTTATCTTTTTAGGTGACAGAAAGTAATAATAATTTATTTCCCTCTGAAGTGCCTAGTGAGTTGAAGTCAGCTGGCTGTTTGGCATAGCTGATATCTGACATAGTTAGGAGAACCAAGGGAATCTGAATACAGTTATTTATTGTGGTTGGTGTCAGGATCTACTTGTTCATCTTACTTAATTATGTACGAAAACCTTTCACACTTATTCTTGTGATGCATTATACATGCAATACAGTTTTTTTCTCAATTAATGAAACTGTGTAAAATATTGTGTCTCTAAATTTCCTAATTTTGTACTTTGTATTAAATGTGTTTTCAAACTAGAAAATACTGACAAGAACATAAACTCATGACTTTTGTTTATATGAAAGAGTTAGTGTATGTAGGAACAGGAATAAATTCTTTAAGCTTTGTGAGCCAATTTTCTTATCTGTAAGCTTAAAATGATAAACCTTTCCACAAAGCTTTGTTGTGAATAAGAAATGTTCTGCATCAAAAAGACACCAAGTGAATTGTTAATATTTAGCATACAATCAAAATACCTTAGCCGCATCACAAGTTCTGAATAAGATAAGTATTAAATTCTGCTTTTTAAACATTATAATAAGTCATTGTTATTTCAGCTGAGAGTTTAAGAAATTGTAAACTTGTATGTACTTAGATACCTCCTTATTATCTTATTATTTTTCCTCAGAAGAATGTATTCTAATTATTCAAAGAACCAGGTACTATTCACACATAAAAAGGACCTGACTAGGATGAATCATTACCTTAGGACTGAAAATAAAATACTTTTTTACAGAGGAAAATGTTTGCAATTGAGCAAGCTGTGCACAGCAGCTAATGGAGGTGGTATTCAGAGGAAAAGATATGTTTAAAAATATCTTTCTAAAAAAAATGGGAGAATAGAAAGAATAGAAAAATTCCCTAGGGATGCAGCAGGCAATAAAATTTGAGCCTGATAATGAGAAAGGCTATGGAAATCAGTGAATAAGAAAAGGTCCCTGATTAATTGTGTCCACATGGTTTCTCTAGATTCATTTGACATTTTTCTATGTAGAGCATCCAACTTGAAATCAGGTTAGAACCATGAGATATACAGTTGTATATTACTGTAGGGAATTACTCTTTTAGTCCTCAGTCAGAGGAATTTTATTAGGCCGAGAGCTTTGGAGTTTACCACATGAAGTATTGCTTCTAAAAGACAGAAATATTATTGTTACTGTTCAAATTCAAGAGTTGGGTCTTTATTCAATCTCTGCCTTTGGTTGTACCTCTGAGGTAAGTAAGAACGCTGGCCAAAGACTGTTTTCAATACATATATTACTACAGCAAGCCATATTAATGGGTGATTTTTAATATTCATTTCTCAAAGCATCCTCCAAACCCAGGAGATTAAGGTAGTAGAGAGAAATATCTGAAGAGTTCCCCAAAGATAAATCCACCCTTCTGCTTTTCTCAGGTCCATTCTTGGAGGGACATAATAAATGAATAGGACCTCAATTACCTATGTTGAGAAGTCCAAGAGAGGTCACTTCAGTATCTATGAGGGAAATCCTTATTGAACCCATATAGTTTATGTTAAAAATAGTAAATGCCTTATGTTATTCTTTTTCTCTTCTAAATTATTTCACATTGATTATATATCACTGTGTAGGGTAGTTATAACTCCTCCTCAACTCTGAAGTTTCAAATAACTTGAGT
Organism: Marmota marmota marmota; assembly: GCF_001458135.2. NCBI lineage: Eukaryota > Metazoa > Chordata > Mammalia > Rodentia > Sciuridae > Marmota > Marmota marmota. The sequence continues at coordinate 24,411,151 of NW_026000242.1, forward strand.
TATTGAACAATCTGACAAACAGATCAGCTGAAGAAAAGGTATAAAAGTTTTAAGTTGTGCTTATACATGGGAATCTCATGAAATACAATACTCAAGAAGGAGAAGCCAGCTATTAAGTTTAATGTCCTGAGCTACAGAAAAAACTAGTGGTTTGGGGCTTCTGGGAAGAGTCTCCACAGGGAATGGAGGAATGATGTGAGGAACAATTGTCTGGTCATACAGATGAGATCTTTAGGTCACAGCCCTCAGAAGAAAAAGTGATCACCTAAGTGTACATTTACTTTCTTTTCCTATGATGTGATCCTTCCTAGATATGTCTTTAAGCAGATAAAAGAAACACAAAGAAGACCTCTTCCTGCATATGCCCTTCTCTCTTATTCCTCAAACAGCATATCCAAGTATTATACTTTGGGGAATCATTTGTCAGAGTTCCCAAAATAGTGGACTTATTTATTTAGTCAGTAGACTGCAAGATTTCAAAACAGGATCACCACAGAATTAGAGATGTATCTTGAACTTACCTTGTCATTGCTTATCATCATGGATTGAAGAATAATTTAGTTTCATTCTGTTGTGAAGACAAAACAATCCTGTTCTCTATTCTGCACAGGACAGTTGCATTACAATAAGTGCTGTATACTTATTGCTAAATATGTGGGAATAAGGATCCTCATAAGTGATGAGCAACAAAGGGTTGTCATATTCTGCAGGTTTATCGCTGAGTGTTAGAACTTCTTACCAATCCTGTGGAGAGATTATACTTAAAGACCAAGTCCTGCCAAATCTAAAAAAAGATTCCTGATTATAGTGATCTAACCCCTGAAAACAGCACTATCCAAAAGTAAATCCTCCTTTGGAAGTCTGAGAAATGAGCTAATAAAGTTTGCTTGCTAAATGTACTTTTTCCATCTTATGGTTAATGTATTATTGCATAGATAGTTCGCAAAATGGCCTTAATAAAATAGGAAAACAGTGTATCCACAGTGTGACCAGAGATAACGGACTATAGATAAGTGGTCCACTGAAATTATTTTATAATACATTACCTAGATGTGACTTTGGATGGCCTACTTTTTTAGAAAGAATCATGTGCACTTTTCCTGTACTGAATAATCAGAGGCATTTTCTGAAGTAATAACTTTAGTCAGGAATCTGCAATCTTGTAGGTACTCAGAGTATACAACTACTTAATATTAATCAAATTCTCTGTGATTGGCAGTGTACTTTGTGCACTATAAAATTTACCTTTAAATTCCTAGGAATCTGATATGTTTACTGTTCTTTCTAAGCACATGAGATAGTGGCTTAAGATAAGATATATACTATTGGGAGAAAATTCCCCAGTAGGTAGGCTGTAAGGAGAAGAATTGGTACTATATGCTTAAGGATGATTGTAAAGCAAATGGCCTTAGAAGATAGAGATATCATCTCCCTCCTGAGCAAAAGTCAGGTTCTTTTTAGTTGTCCACAATGATAAATATAATTTCTCCCAGTGGGGAAAGGTTGGGCAGGCTTGAGTGCAGGTCATTTAAAAAATTGAGGCTCCCAAAGTTTTGCCTTTTTAGGCTCAAATGCAAATACATGAGGTGGGATGCAGAGCACAGTGAAGGTGTGGAGGGGCATGTAGCACAAACATGAGACTTTGCTGTCACTGCTCCTGGAAACATGATGTCCTCCATGTCTGGTTAGAAATCTTTCTTTCTTTTTTTTTTTTTACTTCCAGCCTCTATGGAACACTGGCAGGCTTACTTGTTCATTCGGATGTTGGGTAAAATCCACAATCATAATTCTTATCAGTGTGTTTAACTCTCCCCAGAGAGAGTCAGCAGAGAGCCAGGTTTTCAACCAGAAATACCTGTCTCCAGATCCCTTCTTTATTTAACAGCTGCACTGCACTGGTTCCTATAACCATCACAGAGTGTTATTATAAAAATATGTTAGTTTATTAAGCTTTAACTGCATAAATAAATAATTGTATTAGAATAATGCTATTTCGATTTCTACTTGTAATTCTACCTCAGTACAAAAAAGAGGAATATAAATCAAAGCTCTCAGAAAATCCTTTCATCACCTTGAAGAGAATGTGAAACAAAGATATAGCTTTAGAAAAGCAATTTATCTCTATAATAACATCTTGAGAATGCATCTATCAATTTGGAGGTCAGCTTTGTGAAGTTTAAAAAACAGAAAGACAAAGAGAGCTCTTGAGATGGAGGGTAAGTTGGGTGATTTAGTAAAATAATGAGTTTACTAAGAAAATAAATGATATTCATAACTGAGAAGTCATAACTGGAGTGCTTGAGAAGCTTACCTCACAGTGAGTGGCTGGAGGAGGATGAAAGATACACCTTAAACAGGCTGTATTTTGTTATTTTGACATTTGCAAATTTGTACTGCCTTCTGAAACCATATAATTGTTTACAACTAATAAACTCTAAGTAAACAATTAGCCTAGGATTCCACCAAACAAGTTCACATACCAATTTGTATCAGGTTTTATTTACTAAATTTATAAAGGAGTTTTCTCTCCTCTCCCTCACTTCCACCTTGTGAGGGTAGTCCTTGCCTAGTGGTCCATATTAATCGGATTTTATGTCAGTACCCAAGTGTGAAGGTTATTTTGCATAATTTCTTCTGGTAATAAAAGTCTAAATTATTATCTATGCTTTATAGAGGAAAATTGAGTACTCAAGACTTGAACTAACCTAGCCAAGAGCAAAATGCTTCTAAATAAGTTTGGTTTGAACTTAAATCTTATTTGTCACAAATAATAAAAAGACTTTTTGATGCTACTGAAAGGATTAACAAAGTATATTGCACTCAACTCCAAAGAAATTATAATTGACCCAAGTAATATATTTGAGTAAGCACTCTGTCTATGGTTCTAAGTAGGGGGGCGGGGGGTGGGGGAGAGGATACTGGGAACATTTGAAGTTTCTGTCCTGGTGAAGCACATAGAATTCTATGAAAGTAAAACAAAAGCATGAACAAGTAAGTGATTTTAAAATACCAAAGTTACTGGAGAAACAGATGAACACAGTAGATCTCTAATGGAGAGCATAAAGTGGGTTTGAGTGTTAAGAAGTTTGGTCAGGAGAGAGCACACCAGGAGTCACTGTGCTAGCATGTCCCTGAGAGGATAAAGAGACAGCTTCCTGAGCACCTCTGAAGAGAACTCCGACTGGAGGAGGTAAAGGTCCATAGGATTGTGACAGGTGTTCTCTGAAGGATCTGAGGGACTGAGCAAGGACTGCATTTCCTGGGGTATGAGGTTAAAGTACCAAGGCTATATATATATTTCACATTAGTGAGATTTTGGAGAAACTTTCAGTTCACCTAAAATACATTCATTATGTATTTTTATAGGCAGGACATTATATAGTTTGTTTGTTTGGTACTAGGGATTAAACCCAGAGGTGCTATTTGAGACAGAGTCTTGCTAAGTTGCTTAGGGCCTCAGTAAACACTAAAGATCTTCCTGCCTCAGCTTCCCCAGTCACAGTGGTGACAAGATGTGTCACTACACCTGGCATCAGGAAGTTTTAAATGGAGAACAGTGATCATATGTTAATTAAAAAATTGTCTCTGTCTTCAACGTACAGAAGGGATTTGGAAAATGGTAAAAGGGGACTACATGTATGCAGAGGTACAAATTAACAAAACAGTTATAAAATTTGATTGCTAGTGGAAATGAAAGGAAAATGAAAGAATTATACAAGAAATATTAAAAAGAAAGGACAAACTTTGATGGCAGATTTGGCCTGAGAGATAAAATGAAAAATAAGAAAGCAAAAATGCTACACTCCTGTTTCTCCATATGAGCAATTGGGTAATTTTTATGATTTTAGTTTCTGTTGTAGTTTGTTTAATAATTTATTTTCTAAAGAATTTTACTTAATTATTATTAAATTTCAGACAAAATATTATAAAGAAAAACCAAACATTCACCTACAGCAATCTGAAAAAGTTTTTTCTAACAAAGCATCTACATAAATTACAACAAATGTGGAAATAAATGTATAAATTCCAAATAAGGAAATAAAGTTTTACAAGAAAAAGCTGCTAAGAGTGGAACACATGAAGACAATACTATTTAAAGAAGATATTGTAGCCAGGGCGTGGTGGTGCATGCCTGTAATTCCAGCAGCTCAGGAGGATCACAAGTTCAAAGCCAGCCTCAGCAAAGAGGGAGGCTCTAAGCAACTCAGTGAGACCCTGTCTCTAAATAAAATACAAAATATGGCTGGGGATGTGTCTCAGTGATTGAGTGTCCTGGAGTTCAATTCCCAGAAAAACCCACCCCTCCAAAAAAGAAGATATCATAACCAGGCACAGTTGTACACATCTGTAATCCCAGAATCTTGGGAATCTGAGGCAGAAGGATCACAAGTTCAAGGCCAGGCCCAGCATCTTAGCCAAACTCTAAGAAACTCAGTGAGACTCTGTTTCAAAATAAAACATATAAAGGGCTAGCGAGGTGGCTCCAGTGGTTAAGCATCCCTGGGCTCAATCTCTGGTACCAAGAAGAAAAAAAGTTATTTTATATATATGTATCTGTCTACTATATATAGTAGTATCTATATATACTATATATATAAAGATAAAAAATATCTTTATTTTTTATTTATTTTTATGTGGTGCTGAGGATAGAACCCAAGTCCTCATGCATTCATGCATATGAGAGGAGCTCTCTACCACTGAGCTATAACCCCAGCACCTCATCAGAGAGATTTAAAAATTTTACACATTATTTACCAAACCATTTATTATTGCAGAAAAACTAAAATATAAAATGATGTAAAACACGTATTTAAGGCAATACTGAAGTAAAATAATGTAACTTTCCAATCACACCACCAGGAATTAAATTTAATACTGCCACTTAACTGTTTACTTAAAATGGGGGTAAGAATAATAGTACTTTAGAGATAAATTTATACATGTGAATATATACACATGCTTATACACACAAGGACACACACACACATATATATATATATTGATATAGCTATTACTATTGACATTGTGGACTATAAAATAATAGAAGAAAATGTCCATATCACTCAGAGAAGTTCTAGCACATAGGCACTAACTTACATGTATAAGAATGTTACTTTATGACGTAGAGTGTGTTTTGACACTTTTATCAAACACAATATATGTCTTATTCTAATTATGATCCAAGGCTTGTGGATGTACACAATGTTAAGATTTACTGTGGTGTATTATATTAGTACATAGGAAAGTCAAATTGGAATCCATTTATTCTCTTTCCTATTCCTATTTCCCCTCACTTCCATTCTTTTCCATTGGTCTGATCCAATATAAACTTCTGTTCTCCCCCCACTCCCATTGTGTGTCAGCATCCATATATCAGAGAGAACATTCAACCTTTGTTTTTTGTGTGTGATTGTCTTATTTCACTTAGCATGATAGTTTCCAGATACATCCATTTATTGGCGAATACCATAAATTTGTTGTATAACTAAAAAGAACAAATGAAAAAGGGCTATTTATAGCATTAATTAGATATTTAATCTAGGCATTTGCTTTATAAATATTCCTCCAAGTAAATATATATATATATATATATATATATATATATATATAAAATACAAAACCAAATAATTTGCTATTGTACAATGTATATTGCTTATAATATATAAAAAAAATTTAAAATTTAAAAAGTGCAATGTGGTTATATTGATGGAAAAGCTGCATTAAAAATCTTTGAAAATTCTCTCCTCTAAGAAAATGATGGAAACTCTGGAAAATATTGTCCAAATCCCATGTAGCTACTTGAAATTCTGTACAAGAGGAGAAAAATATATGAGGAAATAATGGCTAAAAAAAATCTACACATCAGAGAATTTCAATGAATTCTAAATAAATGTAATCAAAGAGCTATGAACCTAGAAACTTAACAAACCATTAAAAGAAAATGGAGAAAAATCTTACAAGCAACAAAAGAGAAACAGAAAGGAAATTTAGTAGGATTAACAGCTGAGTTACTATCAAAAACATGGAGCACAGAGGGTAGTTATAATAACATAAATGATTGGAAAAAAGAGAATAGGGATCATACTTCAATATCCAAGAAAATATTATTCAAAGTAAAGTACAAGTTGATTCTTACCAGTTTAATTAGTATCTAGAAATTGCCTATCTCAAAAGGCAACCTTAATAGAAAACAAGTTTTTATAGTAAGAAATGAAGCAAATATATGTACCAACCCAACTTCTACTTAACACTGAATTGAAAGACCCAGAAAGGACAATAAAAGATAAAAATTAAAAATTAAATAATAATATTTACTCATTGTAAAGAAAAATATTCAGAAATACTATGATTCTCTATACAGAAATATAAAATACTAAATAGAAAATTATTAAATGAAATCAGTAATTTTGTTATTTATATTTTTTGAATTCTGGGAAATTATTATAGTAAATTATAGTAAATGTAATTAAAAATGCTTATAAAATTGTTCCAATGAAATGGAGATATAATGGGATAATTGTTATAAAGACCATTTTCTAAGTGTCAATTGTGCTTTTATTAACCTATAAATTCAGATGCTTTTACCCAGCCTTAAAATTGTCATTTCAAGTGAATCTTGACAAGCTTATCCTATTTCTTTTAAAGGAAAACAAAACAATTTCCCTGCAAGTGGAGCCACAAAACAACAATAATTATTTCAAAGAAAATGAATAATAATGTCTACAGGTTTTATACCAAGTAAGACCAATGGAAAAAAATAAACATCCCAGAACAAGTCATGTGCATACATAAAACTTGAGAGCACAGTGGTTTTATGAGAAGTCAGTGGAGAAGAATCCATAGAAGGTCTGTCTATTCCATAACTATGCTGAAGCAATTGATTTATTTCCTTCCCTCCTTCCTTCCTTCCTTCCTTCCTTCCTTCCTTCCTTCCTTCCTTCCTTCCTTCCTTCTTTCTTTCTTTCGGAAGTATTAGAGATTGAACCCAGGGGCATTAAAACACTAAGTCACATACCCAGCCCTTTTATTTTTATTTTGGGACAGGGTCTTGCTAAGTTGCTTTGGGCCTTGCTTGATTGCTGAGGCTGGCTTCTAACTTATGATTCTCCTGCCTCAGCCTCCCAAGTCACTGGGATTACAGATGTGCACCACCTCACAAGCCAAGCAATTGATTTTCAAGAGGAAAAAGGAGAAATTAATTCATTTCCTCTCATCACCTAAAGTTTGAATATAAGATGATTAAATATATCATTGTCAAAGTCAAAACATTAAAATTTTCAAAGAAAAGATGCATCAATAACTTTATCACTATAGAATAAGAAATGATTTCCAAACTATAGCCTATAAATTAATGATCTACTTTACTTGATTTGAACTTTCGCTTCCATTTGCCCTCTGTCATTAGCTCATGATAGTTTCCCCTTTGTTCACTCTGCCCCATATACATTGACCCACATGGTGTTGCTCAAATACATCCACAAACATAATCATAATCAGGAACTTTGTTCTCACTCTTCCAAAAAAGGGAATGTTTTTGTCCTAATTATCTGCTTGATTGATGTTTTTTCTCTGTCTGGTCTTTTATAAAATTTCACCATTTCAACAAGACCTACATGTTACCCATTTTAAAATTAGAATTGCCCATAACCCTCATTTCAGAAATTTTGTTTTCTCTAAATAAATCTAATTTTAGCTTCTTAACATATTATTTAAAGACTTATTTATGATAATCATGTCTTTTTATTTTTCAATCTGTCCCTTGTTATGATAGCACAAACTCAAAAAAAGCAAAGATCTTTGATTTTTCAGTGATGTACCCTCAAATACTAATAGTATGAATAACAAATATTAGGATCAATAAAATTTATGAAATAATCCACAAACATTTGTTAAACTTGTCTACCTTCATGGCTTACACTTCTTTTCTTCTGTTTAGTAAATATTTCCCAATCATGACAACACACAGGTAAACTTTTACATTTTTTGAAAAGCTTCATAGATTTCTTTTTCAGATTTATATGTTTAATTAAGAAGAATACATTTTCTGTATGAAGTGAGGTAATGATACATGTTATTTTCAATTGTCTGCACAGATGTACCAAGCACTTTCTCAGTCTTCCTTAAATGTCAACTCTCCGTTTCTCCATGGATCAAGTTTTCTTTTATGCTTTTAGTGCTCTGGCAAATGACAGTGATTCTACATTGCTCCATAACCATTAGATATATATTTAAACTTACCTCTCTCTTACTCTCTGGAATATATAGTGAATGTCTAATTCATTTAGTTCTGAAGTGATCCTCAGTTCTGGTCTTTTTTGGGTTTTTACCGGTCAGACCATGAGCTAGCTAGTTTTACAGAGCACACTGAAATTAATTTATCTCATATCAAATTATCATTTCTTTCTGATTCATATTCTATCTAAAAACCTTCATTCTCTGCATAACCTAATACATATTGAGAATGTATTTAGCATTTTGTTAAATGACTGTGTCAGTGAATGAAAGCTATCTTAAGATTTGTGTGACTGCTGTTCTCCTTATACAATATTATCTTATTAAAAGTGAAAATTTACATTTCAAAATTTTCTTGATTCAGATTATGAGACTCACTTCCATATATATTTTGTTTTGAACAGGATTTTGAGGATAGGTCTTTCCTCCACAAAATGATACAAAAATCAAAAGGAAATTCATTTATGCTTGCTGTCATCTTATCCGGGAATCTAAGAATAGTATATTCGTGGATTCTATAGATTTTCCTAGTGGCCTTCTTGGTGTGGTTTGATTTTTATCTGGAGGATAAAAATCAATATAATAATCAATATAATAAAAATTTCTATAGACTTTGAAACTAAATTTTTATGAAAATAAGTTTATATGATTATAATTTTATTGTTTCAGTTCCTTACAGAATAGGGCTAATGCATTGTTTGTGTACTTAATATTTAATATGACAAGAAATATGAGTGTGTAAGTAGTTCATCTAAAAGTGTAAAGAACTTTTCCAATAAAATTTACTGCTGCAAAAGTTCTAGAATCAATGGTGGCAGCATTGGCACAATAGGATTGCCATTTTAGGTGACTAGTTCAAACAGATCCACCAGTGCTTTGTTCATAAGTTCTTGTTTAAAAATTTTTAAATTTAAATGTATTAATTTACAAAACAACTCAGCTCTCTCTCTCTCTCTCTGCCCAAGATTTTTCCGCCTTTTTCATTTCAAGATGGTATTGCAATGATCTGGACCCAGGTGCCATCACCACCCAAGTTAACCAGTAAGCAAAAGACAGCTGCCACTGTGAATTAAATATATCTTGTATCTTTCCATGCAGGAATTCTGGAAAAGCACATTCAACACAAGGTCAGCAAAACACTTCAGAAGTTCACAGTTCATTGGGGAAATCAGCAGAAGAACTGGATGCAGCTGGAACGTATGCTAATCATCTTGGCATCACTTGCAATTTCTGCCATGAGATATCTCGGGGTTGCCATTATTAAAAATGCATCAACCTCAAGTAGTCACCTTTGAGCTCTTATATCCAAAAGACCATGCCAGCAACTGAGAGGTATTTGATATCAAGGGTAATGAGATAGGTCAACTGGGAAGGTGTTCTTTATGACAGCCTGGCAACTAACATAGAAATAAGGTATATTTTGCTTTGGTTTTATTACTCATATTTATCAGAAGTTCCATATCTCTTATAGTAATATACCATAATGCTATGTTTAGCATGTCACTTAACTATAAGTTCCCAGTGAGTAGGCTACTAACTGTGGAGAGTATCTTGAATACTAGTTGCTCAAGATATTTAGTTATTTTTTTCCTTGAACTATGTGTTATGATATGCTCACAATAGCTACTATATAAATGAATTAATAATTCTTAAATATAATTGTCTTAGAAGTATTTCTACCTTCACAGTTTGCAAATGTTAACCACAAGGAATAGTATATGTAAAAGACTAGGAATAGGATGAAGCTGCATCTTTATCTTTTTAATTAGAGTAAGATAGCTTTAGAAAAATAGTTGTTGAACAGAGGAGCCTGGGTTTTTATGTAAAACAATACATGTTTCCACTCATTTCATGTGCCTGAATTGCTTACTGTTTTGCTAATGAGAAAGGATGTTTTTCATAAAAATAAAAGCTACAGATTTCCACCATAGTTGAGGATTTTCCTCTTAGATAAGGCTACAGATTAAACACTAAATGTCCTGGTGAATGATCTACAAAATACCCATGTTATGATGCTGTACTTAATAAATCATGTTTATATTAACACAATATAGAATGTTCCAAAACAGGTCTCTGTAGGTATTAATTTGTATATGAAAAACATTGCCAAATGCAGTTATAAAATTGTTTGGAGAACTCTTAATCTTGTATGGATTCCGTATTAGTTTAATGAATGAAAAAGCACTGTCTTCCCAGTATTCTTGGAGGCCAAAGTGTGTAGAGCCAGGGAAATACTTACTCATAAGTATGTGCTAATATTTAGAGCATTTTCCGCCAAAAATACAAGCTTCTAGTGTGAGTGAACATATTTGCATTTTTCCTCTGAAAGTTTTATTTTTCTTTTTTCTTCTTTCCTCCCTTCCTCCCTCCCTCCCTCCCTCCCTCCCTTCCTTCTTTTCTT
>NW_026000242.1:24422120-24491824 GCF_001458135.2 Marmota marmota marmota
TTCCTTCTTTTCTTCCTTCCTTCCTCCTTTCTCCCTCCTCCTTCCTTCCCTTTCTATTTGGTAAATTTAAGAGCATGACAAGGAAAGTGGAAAATGAAAATACCCCTATTTTTTCTGGGTTTTTAAAGGTTTTCCTATATGTTGAAGAGAGACCCTGTGTATATGTCTAGCTGCTCTGAGAACTAGAGCTCAGACCTGAGAGAGAACAGAGGGAGGAGCAGGCAATCAATGAATAGTTGGGGATTGTAATCTAAGGGTTGATGATACCTATAACTAACCAAAATAATTGTTGCTTATTCATATTAGATTCAGGAAATAACTGCATGAAATTATACTATTATAAAATTATTTCTGCATATAATTTTACATTTAAATTTGTCCCTACTTCAATGATATATTTTAATTCTCTAAATTTATCTAAATAGAAAGTCTTAAAATTTAAATTTTTTTAAAAAATGATGCTATGATGTAATACTTCATAAGATACTTTTTAATGGCTCTGTCAATTACGTCATGGACATGAAATTTGGAACTATGGGATTTTTAAAAGAATTTGTCACCTTGTGTGACACAACTGGATACAGATAGGTGGCATGCTCATATTAAAGGATAAAGATGATTTAATAGGCTATTTTTGGCCAGATTTTTTTAAAAAAAGATAAAATGACTCTAGGTAAGAAGTTCACTGTCTTTATTCTGAGATTTTTTAAACATATGGTCTTTCTTATGACATTGTGTTTTTGTGTGTGTGTGTGTGTGTGTGTGTGGTGTAAGCTTTTAACTGACTGTTATAGGTATTTTATAGCAGAATAGGAGGATCCTTAGAAGTCACTGAGTTTGGCTCAATTGCATCTCAAAAATAATATGCCATCTGGGCAAGTTATCTAAAATACACAGTTGCAAATTGGGTTTTTCACCTATCAAATCATGTGATTTTATATTGAGAGTGTATGCATGTGTTTAATTTAAAATACAACAGAAGGGTTTTCTAAAATTAATATATGTATTTCTACATAGCTTTACAAGATATATTTAAATCTCATTTGCAATAGGATTAAATATGTAATGGAGTCCAAAATATGTAAGTAGTATTATTACAAATAATAGTTCTGAAACTCAAGTTAAGAAAAAGCGCAGTATTAAAAAGTCACTAGAGAGGGAGGTATTACACTAAAGGAAAATCTAATCAGAGGAGAAAACAAGTCACATTAAATACCAAAAATAAGCAAAAATGGCTGGTAACACAAATCATGTCTCAATAATAACCCTGAATGTTAATGGCCTAAATTCACCAATCAAAAGACATACACCAGCAGATTGGATTTTTTTTAAAGAGACCCAACAATATGCTGTCTCCAAGAAACTTAACTATTTGGAAAAGACACCACAGACTGAATGTGAAGGGTTGGGGAAAATCATACCACTCACATGGACTATGGAAGCAAGCAGGTGTTTCCATTTGTATATCAAATAAAGTAGACTTCAAGCTCAAGTCAATCAAAAGGGATAAAAAGTGACACTACATATGCTCAAGGGAACAATACACCAACAAGACTTAACAATTATAAATATACATGCCCCAAACAATGGAACATCTATGTTCATCAAACAAGCTCTTCTCAAGGTCAAGAGTCAAATAAGCCACAACACAATAATTTTGGGGTGACTTTAACACACCTCTTTCATCACTAGATAGCTCTTCCAAACAAAAGCTGAATGAAGAAGCTATAAAACTCAATAATACAATAAATAACTTAGACTTAGCTGACATATATAGAATATTTCATCCTTCAAAGGGAGTACATTTTCTTTTCAGTAGCACGTGGGTCCTTCTCTAAAATAGAGCATATATTATGCCATAAAGCAACCCTTAGCAAATATAAAAAAGTAGAGATACTACCCTGCATTCTATCAGACCATGATGGAATAAAATTAGAAATCAATGATAAAATAAGAAATAAAAGCCACTCCAATACCTGGACACTAAATAATATGCTACTGAATGTACAATTGGTTGCAGAAGACATCAAGGAGGAGATTTAAAAAAATTAGAGGTGAATGAGAACACAGATAATACATATTGAAATCTCTGGGACACTATGAAAGCAGTTCTAAGAGGAAAGCTTATTGCATGGACTTCATTCCTCAAAAGAAGAAAAAGTCAACAAGTAAATGACTTAACATTACATCTCAAAGCCCTAGAAAAAGAAGAACAAATCAACACCAAAAGCAGTAGAAGACAGGAAGTAATAAAAACAGAGCTGAAATCAATGAAACTGAAACAAAAGAAACAATTAAAAAAAATGACAAAACAAAAAGTTGGTTCTTTGAAAAAAATTAATAAAATTGACAGACCCTTAGCCATGCTAACAAAGAGAATGAGAGAGAAAACTCATATTACTAAAATACCTGATGAAAAAGAAAATAACACAACAGACACTACAGAAATACAGAAGATAATTAGAAATTATTTTGAAAACTTGTACTCCAATAAAATAGAAAATATTGAAGGCATTGACAAGTTTCTGGAGTCATATAATTTGCCCAAATTGAATCAGGATGATATATACAATTTAAACACATCAATTTCAAGTGATGAAATAGAAGGCGCCATCAGAATTCTACCAACCAAGAAAAGCTCAGGAATGAATGAATGGGTACAGAGCTGAGTTCTACAAGACCTTTAAAGAAGAACTAATACCAATACTCTTCAATTTATTTCAGGAAATAGAAAAAGAGAGAGCACTTCCAAACTCATTCTATGAGGCCAATATCACCCCGATTTCAAAACTTGGCAAAGACACATTAAAAAAAAAAAGAAACTTCAGACCAATATATCTGATGAACATAGATGCAAAAATTCTCAATAAAATTCTGGCAAATCAAATACAAAAACATATCAAAAAGATCATACAGCATGATCAAATGGGATTCATCCCAGGAATGAAAGGTTGGTTCAACATATGGGAATCAATAAATGTAATTCATCACATCAATAGACACAAAGATAAGAATCATATGATCATCTCAGTGGACACAAAAAAAGCATTTGACAAAATGCAGCACCCATTCATGTTCAAAACACTAGAAAAACTAGGGATAACAGGAACATATGTCAACATCATAAAGGTATCTATGCTAAGCCCCAGGCCAACATCATTCTAAATGGAGAAAAATTGAAGGCATTTCCTCTAAAAACTGGAACAAGATTGGGATGCCCTCTTTCACCACTTCTATTTAACATACTTATTGAAACAATGGCCAGAACAATTAGACACACAAAAGAAATTAAAGAGATATACATAGGAAAAGAAGAAAAAATTGGCACTATTTGATGATGATATGATTCTATACCTAGAAGAACCAAAAAGTTCCACCAGAAAACTTCAAGAACTAGTAAATGAATTCAGCAATGTACCAGGATATAAAATCAACACCCATAAATGAAATGCATTTCTGTATATCAGTAACAAATCCTCAGAAAGGGAAATGAGGAAAACTATGCCATTTACAATAGCCTCAAAAAAATACTTTGGAATCTACCTAATGAAAGAGGTGAAAGATCTATATAATAAAATTATAGAACCCTAAAGAAAGAAGTCAAAGAAGACATTAGAAGATGAAAAGATCTGTCTTGCTCTTAGATAGGCAGAATTAATATTGTCAAAATGACCATACTACCATAAGCACTATACAGATTTAATGCAATTTTGATTAAAATCCCAATGACATCCCTCATAGACAGCAGTCATGAAATTTATCTGGAAAAATAAAAGATTCAGAATAGCTAAAGCAATCCTTAGCAGGAAGAGTGAAGCAGGTGGTATCACTATACCAGACCTTAAACTATACTGCAGAGCAATAGTAACAAAAACAGCATGATTGGCACCAAAACAGATTGGTAGATCAATGGTACAGAATAGAGGACACAGAGACTAACCCACAAAACTACAATTATTTTATATTATACAAAGGTGCCAAGAACATGCATTGGATAAAAGATAGCCTCTTCAACAATTGTGCTGGGAAAATTAGAAATCCATATGCAACAAAATGAAATTAAACCCCTGTCTCTCACCATGCTGAAAACTCAACTCAAAATGGATCAAAGACCTAGGAATAAAACCAGAGACTCTGCATCTTATAGAACAAAAATCTCCATCACGTGGGATTAGGCCCCAACTTCCTTAATAAGACTCCTTTGGTGCAATAATTAAAACCAAGAATCAATAAATGAGATGTATTCAAACTAAAAAGTTTCTTCCCAGCAAAAGAAACAATCTTTGAGGTGAATCGAGAGCCTAAATCTTTGGAGCAAATCTTTATTCCTCACACATCAGATAGAGCACTAATCTCTAGGGTTTATAAAGAACTCAGAAAGCTAACATAACAAAAACAAATAACCCAATCAAAAAATGGGCTAGGACCTGAACAGACACTACTCAGAAGAGAATATCTAATTAATCAACAAATATAAGAAAAAAATGTTCATCATAGCTAGCAATTAGAGAAATACAAATCAAAACCATTTTAAGATTTCATCTCACTCTAGTCAGAATGGCAGCTAGTATGAAGACAAACAACAATTAGTGTTGGCAAGGATGTGAGGAAATGGCACACTCATATGTTGCTGGTGGGACTGCAAAATGGTGCAACTATTATGAAAAGCAATATGGAGATTTCTTGGAAAACTCTGAATGGAACCACTGTTTGACCCAGCTATCCCACTCCTTGGTTTATACCCAAAGGATTTTAAAAAAGCATACTACAGGGACACAGCCACATCAGTATTTATAGCAGCACAATTCACAGTAGCTGAACTGTGGAACCAATCTAGATGCCCTACAATAGATGAATGGATAAAAAATGTGGCATATATACACAATGGAATATTACTCAGCACTAAAAAAGAATAAAATCATGGCATTTGCAGGTAAATGGATGGAGTGAGAGAAGATAATGCTAAGTGAAGTTAGCCAATCCCTCCAAAAAATGATGGTGGAATGTGATGGACATTATTATCCAAAGTACATGTATGAAGACATGAATTGGTGTGAATATACATTATATACAACCAGAGATATGAAAAAATGTGCTGTTATATGAATTGTAATGCATGTTATATTATATATAATTGTAATTTTATGTTATATAAAATATATGCTGTTATATGAATTGTAATGCATATGTTATATTAGATATAATTTCATATTTTATATGAAAAAATGTGTGTAATATGAATTGTAATGCATTCTACTATTATACATAAATAAAAAATTAATTAATTTTTAAAAAGTCACTAGACATAGAAGAATGACTTCTGCAAGGTTTCAGTTACTACTTTGGTTGTAGTTCCCTCATCAGATTTAGATACTGAACTAGATGTTATTTAGGGTTTTTCCAACTCTAACATTTCATAATGTTTAAATAAAATAATATCTATAAATTTTCCTCACAGACCATGTTATAAAAAGAAAAGTACAGTAAATGTTTATTCTTCTGACTCTTTGTTTCATTTTGGTCAGATTCTGAATATGAGTTTGCCTACCAAGTTACATTCCAATATGTTTAGCAAAGCTTTATGTTTTTTTCTTATGATAGATAGTGGGGTTTGTATATAATTTTTGTTTTTTTAGAAAACATGTATTCAGATATTATATTTCTCTACACATTTTCAAAACATAACAGTCCTTCCTTGTTTTTCTTTCTATCCCTCTATCTTTACTGCTCTTTCTTTCTATATATGTATACTTAAAAAAGAGAATACAGATTTAACTCTAGTTTTATATTATATATATATTAACTAATATATATATAACTATATATATTATATATATAATATATATAACTATATATATTATATATTAATATATATAAATATATATAACTCTAGTTTTATATATATATATAAAGAGAGAATGTCATTATCTCATATATATTTACACATAAATATAATGCATCATTATACCATATGCATAGAGATATATCATTAAATTATGTAGTTAATTATATACATTTTTGTTATATTGTTATTTAATATGTCATCAATATTCCATTAGCTATAGAATTTACATATGAGGATGCAGACATTCTATAGTACCAATAAAGAAGAGTGGAGGTTCACTGGATTGGACCTGGGATTTGGGGGATGGAAGTGAGAGATGTCAATAGAAGAGACAGTAGAATGAATTGGACATAACTTTCCTATGTTCATATATGAATACATGACCAGTGTAACTCCATATCATGTAAAACCACAAAAAATGAGAATTTATATTCCATATATGTATGATATGTCAGAATACATTCTGCTGTCATGTATGCAAAAGTAACTAAAAAGAATAAAAAATTTAAAAAATAAATAAAACCAGAAAAAAAGATATTTGACTTATTTTTTCCTCTTAGAAATCTTAGAACTTTGCTGGTATCAACAAAAGTTTCTTAAGTTAAATTTTTCCCAATTATTGGAAAAAAACTTTTTCTGACAACAAATGAAAACTTATTATTTGATGGCACCTAAATCCAATCCATCTCATGCCAACCTCAAGTATTAGTCTTCTCAAAACATAATTGAAACGATAGAATGTCTTATGCTTATTTTTTTAATATAGCTTATTATTAAAGGAGCAAGCAAACCTACAGACTAGCCTGCAGTGATATGGTGAGATGTTCTCTGCTTCATGGTATAAAAAGCAGATGTCTAAATGAACTTGTCTGCTTCAGGGACCCAACTGAAAAGCCCTCAAAACAGGATGGAAGAAACATGCTCAAGGGAAATAGAGGGAAGGGTCACAAACTCCATGCCATGCCACGAACGCAGTGATTTCCAAATGAATGTTACAGCATCCCAAAATATGTATGATATCAACATACATTTAATATCAACATTAAAATACTTTTCAAGTGACGTCCCCAAATACGGGAAAACATTAAGTTTTTTTTGTTGTTGTTTTTTTCCCCCAGTGATTTTCCTTCTTACTTTCATCCAGTCCTCTCAACAGAGACTGGTAGCCAAGATTCCCCTTGAAAATTGATTTCACCTTAATGAACAGAGATTCTGGAAGTATTTGATTTGAAGTAGGAAGCAGATGTTAAAAATATTCTGTCTACTTTCAACTTATAAAGTGTGCCACAGCAAGATGTCCATGTATCTACAGAGCATGGACACATCAGTACAGAAAAGTTGTTCATTGTAAGAACTCAAATGGGAAATATTACTGTAGAAAGGATGTAGTAAGTATTCAATTTAGAAATAATTTGTATCTCATCTACACAATTTGAAGAAAACTAAAATAGTTTTTAAAATCTCAAATTATTAATGCAATTCTTTTCAATTTTTTTTCTTTTTATATTTTAAAATAAAGGAATCATTTGTGTCATATTTCTCTTTCATTTTTAACATATTGTAAGTATGTACTTTTGAAATAACTTTTATGTTTGGTGTATGTAGCTCTTTTACTTCACTATATGTCCATGTCTATACAAAAACTAATATTTGGTAAACAGACTTGGTCTTGCACTTAAACTTCCAGAGTTTGTATTCTTGTTATTATTTAATTATTTATTTATTATTGCATGACTTTGCGCAAGAAATTTCACCTACCAAGGCTTCATTTTCCTCAGTTTTAAAAAGAAAATATCTCCTGTACTTGTTATAATAACTTAATAAAATGTGAATAAATTTTCTTACATAGAGTCCAGTGACTATTAAGCATTCATAAAATTGACTACTATTAATAGTAAGAGTACTAATACATATAAACTTCAGATTAATGGTTTTTAAAAACATTTTGCAAAAGTGGAAATGACTTAAAGTCAATTATTTTTATCTTTGAAAATGCTACTCTCAAAAAAAAGGAAAATGCTACTATTATATAAACAGTGTTATATGATGTTTACTTATTATTCTGTGTGAATGTAAATAATTGTGATAGAAGCTATTAAACTAATTGTTCTACATTAGGACATTTAAACACTTGGAAATCACTTAATGATTATTTTGATAAAACAATTGTTTCAAAAACAATCCACAAATCCAGTCTGTCACCCTGTTAAGCTTATGAAACATACACTATTAAGCTAAGCAACCCAAATATTAGATATAAGAGAGCAAAAAAGAATCATGTATCTGGCTAAAAGTTTTATAGGCATTGAGAATATTCTTAGATATTTTAAGTCCACCAACCATTCAGCTATTGGACTGCAGGAAAATATTGTAACTTTTATACGTCTTTTTGTCTTTAAAAAATTATGATTGTAATACTGAATTATTGTAAAGCTTGTAGAAAATAATATTGTATAAGAATTTTTCTAGTATTAAACTTGCTTTTTAAAAATTTCACATTCCTTATGCCATTTGGAATGTTTCACTAAAGTAAAACTAAAAAATTAACTTTGTGAAAACTTTATTGAAAGGAATGACTGAAAGAATAAGGAAGAAAGGTGTCTTACAACTTTTCAGGATAAAATTATTGGAAACGTCAAAAGGTCAGGTAAAGGAACATTACAAGGGTACATTCAGGGTTCTGCTACATATATAATTGCACATCTTGGATATGTCTCTCAATTCCTCTAATCTTCAATTGTCTTATGGAAAATATTCTATGACCAATCTTTTGTATATCAAATAATTTCTTTCCAGTTTATGGTTGTACTTTCCTGAGTGAGAGTTTTGAGGGAAACCATTCTTCCTTCATGAGATAAACATATTTGGAATGAACTTCTGCTAAATTAGGAATAGTAATAGGAACAGAGGTATAGAAGTATACAAGGCTACCCAAAGGGAAACCAGGGTTAAAAATGCACATCTATAAAATTCAACTTTGATATTGTGGCTAAAAATCTAATGCTGTTGTGTTAAACATACCACCACAACAGAACATTCAGGCTATGCAGGAGAAATTGAAAGGCTTCACAGAGAGAGGCAGTCAGATTCGAATTTGAGAAATGGGTCAAAATGACACTTTTCTTAAATATCTACTCAATCATCAAAACCTTAAATTACAAAATACAATGTAAGTGATACTGGCTTAACCTTGATGAAATTAAACTGCCCAGAATAACTACAGATGAAAAAAAAATTGCAAATATGTCTCAAAAGGTGAAATTTTTGCTCAATAGATATTCTTTTCCTGAGAGTATAAATATTGTCTTTTCTCTTGGTATTGTTGTCTTTTATTTAAAACACACAGATATTCAGCTGACCATTGTTATAGGTGATTGACTATAACCATAACTGAAGTAAAAAAATTTCAAGTGGAAATAGAGAGACGCTATAAGCTGAAAAGGGGATAAAAGAGTAATTTTTGTTAAAGTGTTTACTTTTGCAGTATAGATTTTTCTGGGACTTATATACTGGCAATTCAAAACATCTGCAGGGACCTAAAATCAGAGCTCACATTGTCATTATAAAACAAGCATTCTTGACTTAGTGTCAACCTTTGTTAGGGAAACACTATTTTCTCAGAGACAGGGAAATATGTTTGTAGGGCAGAGGCTTATAAGATTTTCTCTTCTGGACCCCTGAGTAATGATATAAGACATTCTAACTGTTTGTCTCCTAGTCCATTTTCCCACATTATTGAAAGGTAATATATAGTTGCTTCTGAGACTCTATGACTTAGAAAGCACTAACTACCAAATTGCATGTTTTCATCACTCTCAACTGGTAAAGCAAAATCTGCTATCTACAATGACCCCAGGAGTAAAATGTTCCAGTTAATCAGATAGGCTTATGCTCTACTACTTCTTTCACTTTTCAAACCAATCTCTCAGAAACACTATGATCTCCATAGATGCCCATACTCTGTATTTCCAGATGCCGGGTAGTTAACATGAGAAAATCAGGTTTGCATTTTCTTGTATTCATTCATAGGCCCTAGGACTCAGACATGGACTTTTGGTTTATTTGAATAATGAGGAGAGAAATTATATCTGGCTACCTTATCTGATAAATATATAGAATCTTGTTTTAGTTAGCTTTTTTATCATGTAGAAAAAAAATTGACAAGAAAAACAGAGGAGAAAAGATTATTTTGGCTATGGTTTCAGAGATCTCAGTCCATACACAGGTGACTTCATTCTTCTGGGTCTGAAGCAAGGTGGAACCTCATGGAGGAAGGGTATGGTGAGGAAGCAACTAAAGACAACAGTCAGAAGAAGATAGAAAGCTTGCTCACCAGGAACAAAATATAAACCCCAAAGTCATACACCTAGGGAATAACCTCCTCCATCCACACCCTACCTGCCTATAGTTACCACCCAGTTAATTCATATAAGGGAATTAATCCACAGGTGAGGTTAAGGTTCTCATAATCCAATCATTGCACCTCTGAAAATTCTTGCATTGTTTCACACATGAGCTTTTGGGGGATGACTTTTATTTAAAACATAACAAATATTATTGATATTGAAGAAGTCTCCTTTCAGTAGTTACTATTCCAAGAAATAGCTGGTATGTCAATCTTTATCATAATATGCTAATTTTCCTTGTTTGTAAATTCCAAATCAAGTGTAAGATTATATGGTGAGATTTTTGTTGCTGGCTTCTATGAGTAAATATTATGACTGAAATATTCATTTGGTGATGAGTTTAACAGTAAGTAGTTCATAGGATATAATTTTCTTTAATGAAAATGTAGGGTATTTCCAGTCATGGACTGCTATGAATAATGAATAATGCCTATACATATATATATGTATATATATATATGTATATGTATATATATATATATATATATATATATATATANATATATATATATATATTTTTTTTTTTTTTAATTTGGGCATGGTTGTCCTTTTTTTTTTGATTTGTAGATATTCTTTATTCCATGTGTAAGACCTTTTTCTGATATATGTATTGCAATGTCTTTTCTAAATATTTGCCTTGCTTTTTTACTCCTTTGCTAATTTGTTATAAGAACTATGCCCAATCACTAGCAATTAGAAAAATGTAAATCAAAACCACTCTAAGATTTCATCTCACTCCAGTCAGAATGGCAAGTATTATGCATAGAAACAATAATTAGTATGTGGGGAGAAAGGTACACTCATACACTGCTGGTGGGACTGCAAATTGGTGCAGCCAATGTGGAAAGCAGTATGGATATTTCTTGGAAAATTGGGAATTAAACCACCAATTGACCCAGCTATTCCTTTGCTTGTTCTATACACAAAGGACTTAAAAACAGCATACTACAGGGACACAGCCACACCAATGTTTATAGCAGCACAATGCACAATGCTAAACTGTGGAACCAACCAATATGCCCTTCAGTAGATGAATGGATTTTAAAAATGTGGCATATATACACAATGGAATATTACTCAGCAATAAAAGAGAATAAAATCATGACCTTTGCAGGTAAATGGATGGAGTTAGAGAAGATAATGCTAAGTGAAGTTAGCCAATCCCTCCAAAAAACAAATGCCAAATGTGTTCTTTGATATAAGGAGGCTGATTCATAGAGGGAGAGGGAGAGGGAGGAATAGATGAACTCTTGATAGGGCAGAGGGGTTGGAGAGGAAGAGAGAGGCATGGGTTAGAAATGATGGTGGAATGTGATGGACATTATTATCCAAAGTACATGTATGAAGACACGAATTGGTAAATATACTTTGTATACAACCAAAGATATGAAAAATTGTGCTCTATATGTGTAATAAGAATTGTAATGTATTCCACTGTCATATATAAATCAAAAAGAAGTATGCCCTAAATATAATAAAGTATGTTAATACTTTGGGTCCAGTGAAAGATATTACATCTCCTTCCACCCTACTTCAAGATAAATCAGGAGTTCTTTTATAGAAACTTTAAAAAACTATTTTCACTTTTCTGTATGTCTATAGTCCATGTGGTATCTGTTTCTGTATGTTGAATATGTGCTTTATTTTTCCATATAGATATCCAGTTCGTCTAGATATATAAGACTAATGTTTTCTCCTTAATTATTTCCATTAATAAAGTTCTTGCCCCTGAGTTTGAGGGAAGGTTCTTAATAAAAATCTAAATTTTTCCTGTAGCATTTCTTTTTATATTGATTTTTATGTTATTTTTTTTCTAATATAATTTTTACTTTATGTTATTTTCTTTGTTGATATGATGATATTCACTTGTTCCTTTAGGCTTGCTTTTTTACTGTCTATAGTGACGTATTTAATATTCATTATACCAACAGAGATTTGTATACTATGCATCAGGAAAGAAAATAAAGAATGAAAAATATGTAAATTGTATTCAAAGATGAGAATTAATTTATGGTATGATGAAGGACATTAGTGACCTTAGACAAAAGTGGTTTGGACATTACGTTGGAGAAAAATATTTTTATGAGATAATAGAAGGTGTTAATGCTGAGAAAAATAATACAGATAATTTATTATAAAGATTTTGATGTTGGTGTGGTATTCTAATTGAGTTGTAGCTGGCATATATGTTGTCAAGGGAGAATATTTATTAACAGGTAATATTTACATCAACAAGTTTATTATGGATGTCACCATATGATCCTATCCCAATATGATTTTAAAGACAGGGAATTCCAATCCTACAGAATTTGAAATTCAATGCAAAGTACAGGGAATGTTCCTTATTACAAATTGTTGTGGGAGGATTTTTTTGTCTGCTCAAAAGATGTCCTAAGTCATAGATGTACCTAGTGCCTGGGAATATTAACTTAGTTAGAAATAAGGTCTTCAAATCATTCCCCATTATCTATTCTGCTGATTTTATGTTCTCTCCCTTCCCCTTGTAGTGTGTTAGCATCCACTTATCAGAACATTGGACCCTTAGTTTTTTGGCTTATTGGCTTATTTGACTTAGCTTGATAGTCTCCAGATTCATCCATTTACTGGCAAAGGAAGGGAGGGGGTGTGGGAATAAGAAAGAGTAAAATGAATTAGACATAACTTTCCTATATTCATATATGAATATGCCACCAATGAAATTCCACATCATGTACAATGACAAGAATGGAATCCTAACTGGAATAAATAATGCTCCATGTATTACATTCTGTCAAAATACACTTTACTGTTCTGTATATCTAAAAGTAATAAAAAATAATTTAAAAAAGAAATGAGGTCTTCACAAATGTCATCAAGTTGAGATGAGGTTATTAGAGTGAACTGTGATACTATATAGCTCGTGTTCTCAGAAGAAGTGGGGAATTTGGATACACAGAAATATTAAGAAAGAATGTCAATTGATTACAGAGGCAGAGATTGAAACAGTGCAGCTACAAGCCAAGGAACATGAGCTTTAACAGCCCCCACCAGAAGCTAACAAGAGGGAAAGAAGGAATCTTCCCTGTAGGTCTCAGGAGGAACATGCCCTGCTTGACACCTTCATTTCAGAATTTTATTCTCCGGAAGTGAGACAAAACATTTTTTTATAATTTTAATTCACCTAGTTTTTAGTACTTCAGTAGGGCAGCCCTAGGCTAATAATACAGAAAATAAAATAACTAATCATTGCAAAGAAAAAGCTTGTGGGTCCTGATTGGTTAGGAAAGTGAAGGGAGTTTTCTTTTTTTTTTTTCTGCTTTCAAGTACTTTTAAAATTTGTTCTTATTAGTTATACACGATGTAGAATGTGTTTTGAGGTATATATATATATATATATATATATATATATATATATATATATATACATATACATATATATGAAGTATAACTTTTCATTCTTCTGGAGTTACTCTGGTTGCATATTCACCCATGACCTTAGGAAAATAATATTCAATTCATTTCAATTCATTCTACTAGTTTTCCTATTCCCATTCTCCTTCCCTTCCCTTCATTCCCTTTTGTTTAATCCAAAGTACACCTATTCTTCCCTACCTACCCCACGTATTGCGAATTACCATCCATGTATCAGAGAGAATATTTGGTCTTTGGTTTTTGGGGGGATTGGCTTATTTCACTTAGCATAATGGTCTGTAGTTCCATGCATTTACCAACAAATGCCGTAATTGTATTTCTCTTTATAGCTAAGTAGTATTCTTTGGTGTATATCTGTTCATCTGTTGAAGGGCACAAAGGCTGATTTTACATTTAGCCATTGTGAATTGAGCTGCTTTTAAACATTGATGTGGCTGCATCACTGTATTAAGCTGATTTTAAGTCTTTAGAATATAAACTGAGGAGTGGGATAACTGGGTCAAATGGTGTTTTCATTCCAAGTTTTCTGAGGTATCTTCATACTGCTATCCAGAGTGGTTGCACCAATTTTGAGTCTCACCAGCAATGTATGAGTGCACCTTTTTCCTTACATCCTCGCCAATATATTGTTACTTATATTCTTGATAATTGCTGTTCTGTCTGGAGTGAGATGAATCTTGGTATAGTTTTAATTTGTATTTCGTAAACTGCTAGAGATGTAACCATTTTTTTTCACATATTTGTTGATAGATTCAATTTCTTCTGTGAAGTGGCTATTCAGTACCTTTGTCCATTTATTAATTCAGGGTGTTTTTTTTTTTGGTGTTAAGTTTTTTGAGTTCTTCATATTTTCTCCCATTCTTTGGGCTATTTCTAAAGTGAAGGGAGATTGATTGATTGATTGATTGATTTTCAGTACTAGGAATTTAGCCTGGGGTGCTCACCACTGAATTATATCCACAGTCTATTTTTTTTATTTTGAGTCAGGGTCTTAAATTACCATCCGTGGTTTCCTGAGTATAATTACAGATGTTCATCACATCTGGTGGGAGTTTAAAGGTTTTTAAAGTAGGGAATGAAGTAGCCCAGAAAGTGAGTAATCAAATGGAAAACTAAGTGGGAAATTATGTAAGATTGCTAACACTGAGGGTCCAGAGGTAACTCCTGGTTATACATTTAAGGTAATATGTGTATGCTTGGTTTTAAACTTTGTTTCTTAGGCATGCTCAACTATTTCATTCAGAGATGAAGTTTTTCAAGGTAAGTAAAACCAGAGTGGCACTAAATCACTCTAGTATTCAAAGATATGTGCAAGTGATGACAGTCACAGATGCTAGAGCATTAGCTGGTAAGGACAAAATGACAATAAATATAAATGTGGTATATTCCACTGGTGGGTGGTCTTATCTGGGATTGAAAATTGTTAGAGAGGTTATTTAGAATATAAAAGCAGAAACTGTTAGAAAACAGATTTGGGTGTGGGATGCTTGAAATGAATATTGTGTAGTCATGCATTATCTAATATGAAAATAATGAGCTTCCTACATGTGTTTTCTTCAGGGTACAGATAGAAAGTCAATATGTGTTGATGGATAGCTGAGGTCAGCAAATAAGGTTCCTGTCATTCAGACATAGCAGAACCTGGGCTCTAGCCTACACAGTCTTCACACAGTGATTAACATCTGGTATACAACTGCATCTTAAAATGAGACCAATCCATTCCACAGCAAGAAAATGAGACACTCTGGTCTACCTTAAGGGCACAGAAGTAGGTGGTTAAGGTATAGGAGAGGGAAAGTCTGTTGGCCTGAGGTGAGAGAAACTGAAAGGTGAGATGTCGTATGTATTTTCTATGTGGGTGTTGAAACATGGAGAATGATGCTCTAAATAGAGGCAGTAATGAAGATGGCAAGAATGGTGTTAAGAACTTCAACTAAAGAGGATTTAGTATTAGACTTGGCAGACTGGAGAATATGAGTGGTTTCAAAGCAATACATGCTTTGAAGAAACGAAGGTTTTTAGAGACATGTTTGGGGAAAAGTATAAGAAGCCAAGAACCACATCTTCCTCTGGAAGGAGCAACTGCTACTTGATAGCAATACAGTTAAATCAAAATCTGGAGAATTTAGAAAGTTTCAAAATAAATTTTTTTAATGGGAAAATGTTTTAACATGAGAAAAAGCTGAAGCTACACTAGATTTTACTCAACACAATGAGTTTTCATAGAAAATGATATGGGAGGCTTTTGACGATAACTGACACATATCAAGATATAAAGCCACACCAACCATTAGGAAACCTTGATCATCCTAATTAAAGCCTCCTGCTTGGGTGTACTTTGGGGCAGTTTTTGGTGATGAGGTGGGAAGAATTGAGGCTGAAAAATATTTGATCTATTGGTAGATTTATATTTAGTCAAGAAAAACAGAATGTTAAATTATATCTGAATTCCATATAGGCAGCAAATAAAAGTTTGATTTTAAGTAGTAAATATTGCATGGCATCTACTTAACCTAAAAATTATTTGTTGTTTATTTGAAATTGAAAGCTGACTAAGCATCTTGTTTTTTATCTATCAAACCCATTTACATAGCACATTCATCTCTATACTTTCTTGAAGCTTTGGGTGGTAAAGTTATCTTAGAAACTAACAAAGGTGAACTTATAATATGTTTTTTTTTTCCCATCTGAACACAGAAAAAGTCAAATATGCAATTATTTCGGAAGTGACTGGTAACCATAACTAGAAAACTAGCCTTCTAAAAGTAAGGGTTTCCAAACGGTACCTTTGCCTTTTGTTTTTCTGAGTCGTTTCTTATTTATGTTTGAAGGTTAATTTTGCTAGACATAGACTTTTAGTTTGGCTGTTTTCTGTTTTTCCCTCCACACTTCTAGGAAAGGCCCAAGCAAGATGGCTATAGTTAGGTTCCTCACGGACACTTCTGGAGAGCCATGTTTTTAGTATATTTGCTTGTGAGCATGTGCCCACTGATGTAACTTGTTGGCAATATGCCTGCCTTGTCTGGCCTGCATATAAAAAAGGTCAGTGGAAGGACTCAGGTACTAAATGGAACTGACTATGGGTTGGAGCTAGAGGCTGGGGGTTGCCAGAATAAAGAATATCCACTGTTCCAACTGCACCTCGAATCTTCCTTCACCTGCCAGGACACTAAATCTGTTTCCCACAGGCTGAGACTCCATCTGACACATTTCAAATATTCAACTCCACTCATTTCATCCTTCCATGCTATTGGATGAGAAAACCACTGAAAATTGTGTTACTTGTTGCTCTTTAAGTAAGATATTGTTTTCTTTCCAACTCTCCCCACCCTTTTCTGTATTGGTTTCAAATTTTTCTATTTGTATTTGGTTTATGTGATATATCCCTACATCCAGAATTTTTGATATTTATTTTGCTTTTTGTTCTCTGAGCTTCCTGCATCTATGAGGAGTTTGTTTTTAATTTTGGAAAAATTTTAACCATTATTATTTCAAATATGTTATTCATTCCATTCTCTTTCTTCTAATATCCCATTTATGTGTACATAAACCTTTTCAAGTTGTCCCACAGTTATTGGATGTTCTGTTCTGTTGTTGTTTGGTGGTTTTTATTCTAGTTTATACTTATATTTCAGTATAGGAAATTTATGCTGGCATAGGTTGGAGTCCATTGATTCATCTTCAGTAAGGTACAGGCTACTAATGAGCATCTTAAAGACATTCCTCATTTTTGTTAAAAGTGTTTTTTTCCCCTAGCATTTCATTTTGATTCTTTCTTAGCTTAAATTACACATCTACTGTTGCATGTTGTCTGCTTTTCCAGTAAAGGTTATAATATATTAATCATGGCTACTCAAACTCCCTGTTTTCCATTTCCAACATTTGTGTCATATCAAGTCTGGTTCTATTGAACCAAGTCTGGTTCTATCTTCAGGATGTTTCTCCATTACATTTTAACGTCTTTTTTTTTTTTTTTTTTTTAATGTATGTGATGTTAGGTATCAAACCCACATCCTTGTACATACCAGGAAAGTACTTTACCACCTAGCAATATATCCAACCCAAATGTTTTTGGCTAAAATTTAGATATAATGTACCAAGTAGTTGCAACTAAGGAAAAGGCCTCTAGTGTGAAGATACTTGAGGTAATTTGAGGTTACTAAATTAGTTGCTTGGAGGCAGCCTTGTTTAATGATTGTTGTTTCTCTTGGTTCATTGTCTCTTTTTAGACTTTGGGCTTGCTGGAGAACCCTTCCTTCAGCACCCACCTTCCAGTTCTTTCAGTGGTAACACATTATTAATACACTAGGGCCCATTTGTGTGGTAGCAAGGTTCAGGGAGGAAGAACTTTTGTACTCTTAGGATTAAACCACATTTTTTGTCCCCAGGCTGTGAAGACTCCTTCACAAGTGTTTCTTATTTTTTCTCATTACATCCATTTGCCTGAGAGAGGAAAATCTGGAGAAGCTATAGATGGAATGAATACTCTTCCCTCCAGGTCTGATAAGGATCTCAAAATCTTATCACCTGGGGAGTAAGTATTTATTTTGGAGACTCTGCAAGAGAGGTTCTTTTCCCTCTCAAGGGGCCAGTGCCTTGTGGAAAACCTCTAACTAAGACTGTGAGTCCTGGAGTTTCTCACTCTTCTCTGTGATCATCTTGCAGCATTTCAAGCGTTCCTACCAGTTAATGGCTTCAGCAGCTTTTGATTCAGGTATGTAAAACCTCCACAGAGATTCTTTGTATCCACCTCTTTCTTGGAGTGACAATTTGCCCTCAATACTCGTTTCTCTGGTGAGTACAAGAAAAGTTTTTGATTTTCATCCAGGATTTTTGTTGTTGTTATTGTTGTAAAAATGAAAAAGATGAATTCTGAGTTCCTTATATTTCAAAGCTATAATTGCCTTGAAACAATATATTATTGACCAGTCATGCCATCAAGCATATAGGGATTTTGGCAAATGGAAATATTTGAAAATAGTAGAATCAATCAAATGTTTTCAAATATATTACTTGTTGGTCTCCTGTGTGCATGAAATAGTAGAAATAACCAAATATATCAACAGATGAAAATTTTCTCTGGGAGGTTGAATCTCTAGGTAATTAAATATATTTTTAAAATTATATTTTGTATACACAATTTTTGCTATAGGAAAAAATACCATCATTTGTAAAATTAAGAAACATTGTAAAAAGCCTGCATTTGGCTCTGGGAAGTTCAGAATGCTGAACAGACTGGAAAACCTAAGTTTTCAATCACAGGCATGTCTCAGGATTTCTATGAAGTGATACAGTACTGACAATTTAAACAATATTATAGTGTAAATATATGTTGAAAATGTAGAGCAGAGCCAGGCCTGGTGGTGCATGCCTGTAATCCCACGGGCTCAGGAAGTTGAAGCAGGAGAATCATGAGTTCGAAGTCAACCTCAGCAAAAGTGAGGCACTAAGCAACTCAGTGAGACCCTATCTCTAAATAAAATATCAACTAGGGCTGGGGATGTGGCTCTGTGGTCAAGTGACCCTGAATTTGACCCCTGGAACCTGGTCAGCTCCCCACCAAAAAAAAAAAATGTAGAGCAGAGAAAACTGACTTCTTCCACACATCTTGATTCTTTGCATGGACTACAAATTAAATTGGAATATGATAGATTAATAGTTGCAAGAACATTTTAATTATGCCTGTATGCACAAGAGTCTCACACAAAAAAAGCGACTCAAATATTTAAGTGCCAAATAATTGTTACTTATATAGCACCTTAAGCTCTAGAGACAAACAAGGACTCGGGGCTTCTGGGGGATGTAAAGGCAAATGAGGAGGGAATAAGAGTAAGAAAAGCATGGTGAATAAAGGTTTGCCCTTTTATATACAGAGTCTCTCAGGTGATACAACTTCTTTTACTACTAGAGATTTCTTTTAAAGTTGTTTCTTTTATATATGTAAAGTGTTCCAGGGCTACTTCTTTGTCTGCAGTTTCTCAAAATAATTTTAATGACAAAGAGACATATTTGGCATTGCATCTTCTGGTACAGTCATTCTCCAGTGTTGTGTACTGAGCCTCAACAGGTTTAGTTCAGAACTAAGTCCTTACAGTATATGAGTATATGTATTACATGCATTTGTATGAAATTTGTGTTTGACTCTTAAAGTAGCACCTCGTCATTATGGGTTCAGCTTTCCAAAGTGGAAAAGATACAGCAGCAGGTTCTACACAAGCTCTGTGGTAGTTTCCTCAGGACAGCTGGATGTGGTAGAAGGAAGAGCAGGTGTGACTCACATTGACCCAGGTTTAAATACCAATTGCCACCAGCTGACTAATTTAAAATGCAACCTTTCTAGTTCTGTATGTTCTTCCCCTAAATTGCTATTGTGATAATAATAATGCCTTTCTTTCCTCATAGCCTCCATCACTACATTCCTACCATTTATCATTTGTGTTATTATACATTCTGAAAATAAAATCCTTAAGATCCATAATTTCCAAGATTATGTCACACATACGGAGCTTTTCACAGTTGACTTATTGGCTGTATTTCTATAGTCTATTCTAATGATCTTTGCTTTATTTCTTTTATTCATTTTTAGTTACACACAGTAGGATCTATTCTGATAAAAATATACAAGCATGTGATGTGTCCCAATTTTAAATCCTCTAAATATTTCACCTGAGTATCTTTATAGCCATGAGTTTTCCCCTATGTTTGTCCTTCTGTATATGTTCAATCAAGTTCTCCCATTCTTATAGATCTAATCCATGCCTAAGATCATTTATAGAATAATTTCTAGGCCGGGATGGTAGTGTACACCTATAATTAGAGTGACCAGAGGCTGAGACAGGAGATTGCGAGTTCAAGGCCAGGCTCAGCAACTTATACCTTGTCAATAATAATAATAGTAATGTTGAAAATGTAGCTCAGTGGTAGAGTATCCCTGGGTTAAATCCACAGTCCTCCCCAAAAAATAAATAAATAAAAAATTCTAGATCATATTTCCATATTCCTATTGCTAATTTTTAGATCAATTAGTATGTCTCAACACATTATCAAATGTCTATATTGACTAGTTTAAGGCCTTAAACTTCAGGAAAAAAAGCACACACATAATTATATTTCTCTAGGTATACAGCATGTTTTGTATATAACATATCCTCAGTATATAGTCTCTTTGGGCTAAATTTTGCACAGACCCACTCCTTGCTACGATGATTTTGAAGACTATATCCAGGCAAGCTGGAAAGCATGTCACTGCAACCTCCCTGAACTCCCACTGGGACCTCTTGCTTCAACATCTACTAAGAAGAAAACAGAACTTTGTTTCATATGCATTTGACTAGGGAGGAGAGGTTTGGGGGCCTGGTAGTCCATGTTTTCTCTACTATATAGCTGAACTTAAGTTGTGCGTGGGGATTTTTATTTGGAAATTCTTAAAATAATACTGGGGGTTTTCCAAGTTCTCACTGAAAGTGGAAAACAAAACAATGTTATACCAAGTAATTATGTATGTCATGCAAAGGACATTTCTTAGGACCTGACTGGTGCTTCAATTACCCAAGCTTGCTTAACTGGCTCAGGGCTTTAAAATATTAGTTTAATATGTTTTCTGTGCTTACCTGCCATTTCTTCTGGCAGTAATAACAACTTATAATATTCACATAAGTATGTTAAATCATGCTTTAATATGTAATGGAGTATAGCCCACTCAGCAGGGACCAATAATCCTTTGACTGAAGCTAAAATTCAGAAGTATCAATATTGTATATTTGAACTCTCTCCTTACCTTTCCCAGATCAGAAATAAAAAATTTATATGCAGATTTATATAAACATGAATGCACATATTTTCTCTGTTACTTTCACTTGTGTCAACTTTATTTTTACCATGAAAATACACAACTAAATTAATCTATCCAAATAACTCAAATACAAACATTTTGTTAAAAGGATTTATGAATTTTCTCTTGACTTTCAAACCACATATGTCTTAAATCACCAAAAGCCCGTTCAGATTTCTCATCTTTACTTTAACCTCCAAGACCTGAAGCAGCCCTGAGTTGACACTAACATTTCTTTACCAGTCTTCTCAAATAATCCACTACAAATAGCACAAATCAGCCATTTGAACACACTACTTAGCATTGGCATTTTTTCTTGATTTAAGCTTTTTATACAATAATTTCAAGAAAACATGAACTACATTTTTAAAGACAACTTGATATCATTACCCGAAGTACATGTATGAAATGTGAATATACTTTGTATACAACTAGAGATGTGAAAAAGTGTGCTCTATATGTGCAATATGAATTGTAATGCATTCTGCTGTCATATGTAACAAATCAGAATAAAAATAAATTAAAAAAATATGAACTACATTTTTAAAGACAACTTAAAAATAGATAATGTCATGTCCCAGAGATAGAAAACTTTAAGGAAAATAATTCACATTGTAGGTTGTGAAATCTATGTGGATTTTATTCCAAGTAAGAAAAGGAAATATATATTGTGGGAATGTTAGCCTTTTGAAAGGATGTAAACAAGCCACAGAGAGCTATGAGGTTGAGTTAGAAGTGGTATTGCATCAAGTGCCAAAACTGGGCTGCAGAAGGGCCAAGATTAATCATAGCCAATTAGGTATCATCTGTATTCAAATATACTTTTAATATTAGTTTGTCATGCCTTAAGTGTGCTCACCATTTTATTTATTGATTTATTTTCCAGTCATGGAGATCAAATCCAATGCCATGTACCTACTAGGCAAGAACTCTATCACTGATCTGCCTCCCGCCTCCCCAATTCTGACTCTATTCCCCCATTTAAATTACTTAAGGATTTCCTTCTTTTATCCTTATATGATTACAAAAAGCAATATGTATAATATGGTTTGAAAAGAACACTTAAAACAGAAACAATTAATACTTGTTAACATAATGAAATAGTAATACTGCTTAATTTTACTACTTAGTAAAAAAATTCTCATAGATATGATTTAATCATTATATCCTTCAGATATTCACATAATTTGTATTTTAAAATAATTAAGGATTAAAAAATTCACCCTATAAGTATATGGATTGAAAGGCTTGATCTCTCTAAGAGAAGATTAATATTTTATAAAAAGACTCAATCTAGAGTATCCTATTGAAATTCTTGAACAGTGGAGATAACAAAGTATTATAATTTCAAAAAGTAGAAAAAACAAATTACAAAGAATGCTCTTGTAAACATCTGATTTCTACCTGAAATTATGGATACTAAAATCAATAGAAAGCTATCTGCACATACATGAGAAAAATGGAAAAAAAATCATTTAATTCTATATCTATATTAAGATAACAGCAATGTGACAAATAAAGTGCATTTTGAAAAACATAAGAATTAAAATTACTCAAAAAATGTAAGGCATTTTTTTCGTTGTATGAGTATTAACTATTAAATTTCCTGAAGTTTTAGAGTTTGATAGAAACTCATAATATGAAAATATTTGCCGAGAAAACTAAACATGTAAAAACATAATCACATCATTTTGTAGATAATTTGCAAACCATAAGTAATTTAGATAATAGCTATTTTTATAAACCACAAATTTTAATTTGTGCTTACATACTTGTGTTTACAATCACATGGTTCCTCATATATTCTTAGAGAAGTTATACAACAGTGTTTAATCATTGATTTAT
This sequence comes from Marmota marmota marmota, assembly GCF_001458135.2. Lineage (NCBI taxonomy): Eukaryota > Metazoa > Chordata > Mammalia > Rodentia > Sciuridae > Marmota > Marmota marmota. The sequence goes on from NW_026000242.1 coordinate 24,445,459, forward strand.
TCAAGTAAAAGCAAACAAAATATTTACAAGAAAATTAAAAATCTTAAATGTATGAAACTTTAAAGCATATCATATATAGATAGTCCAACAGAGAACAAAGTACCAGTGACAAAAGTTAGAAAATTAGAGAAAGAAACATTAATTATGTGTTGAAAGTGACGGAATTTTCCTTCTTGCTCTAAAGTTGTCCCTGAAGGGAGTTTTTATCATTACATGTCTATTGTTAATGTATGTATCTGAAAACACACACACATATATTGTGTCACATATTTTGAAACTTCACATAAATGGTAACACAAAAAACACTGATTTTTTTTTTGTGGGCAGGGCATATTTTAAATAACTGTTGGGAATATTCTTAAATATATCTTTTGCACATATGAGACATTTTTCATACCCATATCTTCTACCTCTTCTTTCTTTCATTCCCCTCTTACTATCTGGGAGGAAATTCACTAGTTACTGGTACTAAAACCTTCATGTTTATAAATATTGGCAAGTTGTTTCTGTGCACTCTTTTTAATGAATTTTTAAAGCCTTAATATTAGTAGTTTTTGTATATATTTAGGACAGATATGACACTCAACTTAAAATGTACCATTTTTATTTCATAAAGAAAACCTTTTAATGTTAATATATTTAAACTTAAGAAAATAGCATACATTTCAAATGAGAGTATAACAGACTACCTTCTTTAAAATAATTTTTAATACTTCAAATGTTTATTGTTTAGTGTTTTGTGTTAGTCAAGTTTACTTTGTCTTAATATTTATTTGTAAGCAGTTTTTCTTTTGATTAAATTTAATAATTTCTCTGGTTTTCCATTACAATGCTTAGGCAGGGGCTTTTTATTTATTCTTGATTCTACCAAATCAAAACAACTTAAAGCTAGTTGGGGTAGTTGTTGTAGCTTGAAATTTTCTGGATCATAAACTAATATATACTTAACACAATATGCATGAAAGGGAAGATCTGCAGTTAACAAGGTATATATTCTAAAATTTGCTACCAAGAACAAAGGTTCATAATCCAAGTTTCTTCTTTGTCTTTGTTTAAGCACTAGTTTGTTTTAGTTCATTCTTATAATGATGTATTTGTATTTTCTAACTTCGTGTTGGAGTCCAATTATTATTCCCATTTTTTATTACCTATCTGTTCACTTCTTGGACTTGTGCAACTGCCAAAAAAAAAAAAAAATCTGTATTACAGAAACTTGTATACTGACCAGCATCATCAGCTTAATAACAAAAGATTTTTTCATCCTTCATGAATTTTGTCTCTATGGATTGTTCCTTAATTTTTTCCCACCAAAAATATATAAGGTTGTTTCTTGTTAGGTACTCATATGTGTTTTATGAAAGGATGGTTTATAGTATTGAATTTTTCTAGACAGAAGAATCTTTGTATTGTGCTAATGACCTATCTATATACTTATTTTTCATTGATATTTTATCATGATTGTAGATTTACATGCAGTTGTTAGAAATATGAAGTAATCCTAAAAAAGTTTACCAAGCTTCTACCAATTAAATCAATTTGGAATACTATAATGCAAAATCCCAATCAGTATATTGATGTTAATACAGGCAACCATTTATAGTTTAATTTCCATAGTTTTACCTGTACTCATGCATTTTTGCATGTGTTTATTGCTACACAATTTATCGTTTGTATAGATTTATTTATCCCCTGTCATAGTCAAGATATAGAATACTTTCATCACTGCTAGGATCCCTTATGTTGTCCTTTCATAACCAGACCCATCTCTCCTACCTCCTTCCTTTGTTATTCCATCCCTGTCTGAGCAAATACTTACCAGTCTTCCATTCCTAAATGAAACTTGTGTTTTCATCTTCTTCTCCATGTATTACACAAAGAAATATATATATGCTAAATTTATGTTTGTATAAATTTATACATATAAGTTTATAAATTCATATGATATATGAAAATATATTTACATGATATAGTAAAAGTTTACATATTTATATATGATATATAAAAAACATTTATGACATAAAATATACATGGTATAAAATATATATAATTTTGATGTACATGTTATAAATATGTATTATAAAAATGTATTTATATAAATTATATGTAAATGAGGTCTGTTGCATCATTTATTCCTTTTTATGAACCACATTTTGGGTGGCAATTTTAAGAATTTTTGTCTTTAGATATAAAATAACTTCTACTTTTTTTCTAAGTGTTTTATACTTTCATTTTAGTCTGATTCATTTTGAAGTTTTTAAATTTTACTCTTTTTGGTTAGTTTTTGGTTAGTTTATTTTGACATATTTATACAATTATGGGGTATGTATTATTCTAATTAGGATCCAAGTGTTGTGGGTATACAAGATGTGGAGAGTCACTGTGGTGTATTCATATATGTACATAAGGAAGTTATGTTAGATTCATTCTACTGTCTTTCCTATTCCTATCCCCCTCCCTAAGATGTGAGGTTTAGATCAAGGTTCGATTTTTTTGCCTGTGCACTTCTCCCACCCGCCAAGTGCCTGGGCAGAGGTTATCTAGGAAAGTAGATATATATTCAAGGGAGAATGGGGACGATCTCAAGTGATGCTTCAGGGAGTAAGACAAGAAAGAGATTTTCTAGGAAGAATGTGGCCATCTTAAGAGTAAGAGTCAGACTGATCTACACACTTTTTACTGATCCAGAAACCATTTGTTGCAAAGTGGGTCTCTTTGTAAGTTCTTCCTTCTGCTCTACTGGAATTCACATCTATCCTTCTTCCAAAGTTGCACTTTAATTACTATAGATATTTAGTAAGCCTGAATGATTGGTAGATTCCTTCTACTTTATTCTGCTTTGTCAAAATTGTCTCCCACCCCCCACCTTCTCTCATACTATGTTAAGTTCTATTCTATAAGAAACGTTAGAAGATAGTCTGTCAACACAAATCCTACTGGATTTCAATAGGAATTGCATTAGGGTTTTAGAAAATTGGGAAAAATCACATTTATATTGTCTTCTAATCAATGAACACCCTATTCTGTATACATTTATTTTGGTTTTTGAGTTCTTTCAAGATTTTATAAGATTCAATATATATGTCTTGGATATGTTGTGTTTTGCATATATCTTACTTTAAGTATTTCAATTTTGTGTTTTTTGTTTTTAAATTTTGTTTTTGCATGTGCACTGTGATTATATACAATTGTGAACAATGATTTTTATGGGTTGATGTTGTATCCTAGTGTCATTGTTGAAATTGTCTAAGATGCTTTTGTGACCTAGATTTCTATGGATTATATTCATAAATCATGATGAGATATACATATGGGAAAAAATTTTATCACTAATATGTGTACCTTTCTATTGTAGTGGCTAGAACTTCTATAATAAATGAAAGTTATGTGAATACACATTCTTTCCTCTTCCTAATCTTGAGGGCAAGCCATCAGTCCTTTATTCACAGAATGCATTACTGTTATTATTAAGGATGTCCATTGATGTGTTCAAATAATTTCCCATTATTTTGACCTTGCCAAAAGTATTATTCATGGATGCTGAATTTTGTGAATTTTTTTCTCATTTTATATGATTTTTTCTTTAATCTCTTACTAAGGTAAATTGTTCTGATTAAAAATCAAATCATGATCAAGACCTGCATCTTACTTGTTGATGGTGTATATGTTTTTTTCTACACTGTTGGATTTTGTTTCTAGTATTTAGTTGATTTTTATGCATGTATAATGTCTTTGTTTTGTAAATTCATGAAATTTTCATCTGTAGTTTTATATTTTTATATTATGCTTCTGATTAGGCATCAGGGTAATTGTTTTCATAAAATTATGAAGCATTCACTTTTTTCCTTTGGAAGGGATTTTTTAAAACTGAAGTTAATTCTTAAAATGCTTGGTAGAGTTCTCTAGTGAAGCCATCTGTGCCTGAAAATTTCTTTTTCAGCAGTGTTTTAATTATAAATTCAATTACTTTAATTGCTACAGGATGATTCAGATTGTCTATTTCATCTTGGTTTAGTTTAGTTTTGTGCTGTTTTCAAGATGTTGGTTCATTTCTCCTGAGTTGTTGAGTGTTTGGGAACATAAGGTGCTTATGAAATTCACTTATTGCCCTTCTAATAGCTGTGGGATCTGCACTAATGCCCTATGTTTCATTCCAGATATTGATAATTGTGTCTTTTTAAAATGAATTCTACAAAAGTTTATTTTTTCTAAATGTTTTAATTGTTCTGCTATTTTGTACTTCATAGATTTATACTAATATTGACATTGTTACTTTCTTCTGCTTGCTTTAGATTTGTTTTGCTCCACTTGTTCTAACCTTGAGATGTAAAGGAATCATGATAAACAGTCTGACTTAGTGTGGTGTTAAGTGTGGGAAGAGAATGTTCTACAGTCCTGTGGAGGAGGCCCCAATCTTTAGTTGCCTCTGTGCCCCTGGACTGAACTTCATCTGTGCATCTCAGTGTTTTTGTTTTTTCATCTTAATGGGACAGAATTACTGGAGGGAACTTTTGCTGGGTATTTCTTCTCATGAGATCCTGGAGCCAGCTTGATATAGCCACTTACCTTCCAGATCAGTGGCTGGTAAAATAGTTTCCCTGAGGGCAGGTCTTGTTAAGAACAGAATGCTGTGGTATATTTCAAAGCTACTAATTTCTCTTCCACCTTGTGGAATCTGGTAGAAGTACTCAAAGTAAAATTTAAAAATGATTCAGGATTCCAATAGCTGAGAGATACCTTGGAGGTTTGTTTTGTTTTGTTTTGTTTTAACTCTCAAATCTCAGGAATTTGGGATTTGTCAGAGTTCATGCTTTCCCACAGAGGTTTCTGCTCCTAAGTTGCTATCTTTTATATATGCCTGTGTTTCTAATTTTTGTAGAGTGGTTTGCCCTGTAACTTCCATTCCTTGATGAATGCAAGAGATATTACTTTTTTTTTCATTTTAAGCTTTTTTCTTGATGTGGGGATACAGTGCCACCTCTAAGTTCCTTCCATAATATAATATGAACTATACATCTGAATCTGTTAGTCAGCTTCTTGTGACTATGAGAAAATGTCTGAGAAAAATACCTTAAAATGAGGAAAGATTTATTTTGGCCTATAATTTCAGAAGTTTCAATCCATGATGACGTGGGTATTGTTTCTCGGTTGAAGGTGATGCAAAACATGATGGAAAGATGGTAGTGAAGCAGAGCTACTTACCTCATGATGGCTGTGAAGCAGAGAAAGGAAGAGGGAGGGCCCGGGGACAAACCATACCCATGAAAGCCACAGCCTCAGTGACCCAGCTCTAGGGTCAGGTAGGAAGTGAAAAAACAACAGGGCTTTGGTCACCTTCCTCAGCTTCTTTAGGAAACACTTACTTAAGGATTTTAATAACTAAATATTTTAGCATGATTTCTATTTGTCTAGTTTTGTTCCATGCAATTCCAGAACATATATAAAACAGCCCTGATCAAAGGGCTATTTTTTATATAAGGGAAAATACACAGGAAATTACAGAATTTAAGCCATTATCTCAAGTTTACATAGCTGAAATCTAGTGGAGAAACTGCATGAGTAAAATAAAGTATCCTTGTAGCAGAATTCTACTGTATGCTTATTATTATAGGGGGAAGTATCAATGAAAGTTAAATCACAGAGTTAGATAGCTTAATGGTACTTATTCTTAGGAGTGACTATTATTTGGGGAACTATTAACCAGTTACTTTTGTAACTGGGAGAAAGAAACTAAATCAAATATTGGTCCCCAAACCTAAAAGAGATGAAACCTTTGTTATGATTCAAAAGATAAAAATAGTTAGAAAAGACCTTGGTGATTTTCAATTTTATCTACTAAAAAAATCATATCAAATATTTTCTAATTTTAGTTTTCCCTCCAAAATCAACTCAATTCTAAAATTAGAAGGTTCTAATTAAATAGAATACTAGTTTCAAAGGAGTTAGCAAATATATATTTTTAAGATTTCCAGGCTCTGCTGTGAAATGTATCTTAGAGGATGGTCATAAGAAGAACTATATATGCAAAACCAAATGTCATATTTTTTATATGAGGAAACAAACAACTGAGTTACTCTGATGGTTACTTAGCAGTACAAGAATTCAGAAAATAGAAAACATGTTTTGAAGTAGAATTCAAATAATTAAATTGAGACTTTGGATTTGGTATGAAGGCTGTCACTCAAGTATAATATAAGGAACACACTTCACATAGATACTCATTGTTTAATTCAGAGGAACAACACTCTTTATCAAAGGATTTGAATTTAATTTTATTTTAAAGTGAGGAAAGTAGGATAATAAAAATCATATGTGAACACCGGATTGGTCTTTTGCAGTAATGATGGAGAAAGCCATCTAAATTGTCAATTCATAACTCAAATTTTAGTGGTGACTTCACAAAGAGACACCTTCAGAGACCTGAAAAGGGTACCCCCACAATTCTTCAGCTGGTAGTAATCTCTGCAACTCTGTAATGAAACTGTGTGAATTGGAGAAAGGAACACCCAGAAACAGTACAGAAAAATCCCTTACAGTCCTACAGAGATAGGAAGAGATCCTGTTTCCACCAGACACAGCCAAAAATCCTAAGTGACTAAGTACTGAAAAAAGTATTCAGTAAGATTTAGACAAAATAATAACACGCTACCCTTAAACAAAATCCTCCTCTAGTTCTTCCAGATAATGTTTAAAAAAAACAAAAAGTGTTTCCAAGTAACTTAACTGTATGCAAAAATTAAGCATGAAATCTTAATTAAGAAAAAACTAAAATAAAAGGAGTCAAAAGGTGATCTTCCTGCATCATTATGTCTCAGATGAGCAACATCAGTTATTTTCTCCCCCAAGAAACTACAGAGGGTAGAATAGTACTAACCCCAACTGAAGTTGTATCAGTCTGCAAATTTGCATATGATGTACTATTTGGTATTACATTTGGTTCTTCTGCAAAGATTAAAAACAATGTTAAACACGTTCAAAAGAGATTTAACCCATTTGTGACATTAATTGTAGACCAGATCTTAAGGACTCTGCCAGTTTATTAATTGGTAAGTTTCCCATCCTATTACCAATTGGCTCAACAATTAATCATGACTTAGATAATTTGTATATGAAATAGTAAACACAAGTTTCACCTAAGAAGTAGTTGATTGAGCATTTATGGATGGTCTCCATTTATATCCAAGAAACTACATATAACAATATCTGACATAAACAATTCACAAATAATATAGTTTTACTTTGTCCTGTTGCCAGTGAAATTTCTGCTTTCTTGAAAAACTCAGAAAAATGCCAAAAACAAATTGGGTTCTGTTTGGAGAAACCCAAACTTCTTTAGTTCTAGAATTATCACTTCAAAAGCTCCCAACCTTTCTACTGCTGCAGACAACCGGATGAAAAAGCACACTCTGTCTTATTGTTATAGTTAAAACTTCATCCTAGGGTTTCATAAACTGACTTCCAGACCACTCACATATAATCCAATCAAGCCTTTATTGAAACACACTGGTGGTGGCTGACCAGAACATAAAGCTGTTCCCCTGATCAGCCCTGAACAATTGCAAGAACACTCCTTATAAGCCTGAAAACTGCAAAAGGAATGTTCAGTGTCTAGCCAATGCAAGTAAGCCAGGTTACAGAAGCAGGAGAATGTAGTCAAGCGGCGGGAAACCTAACCAATCACAGTTAGCCCAATCATCCCAGTTACAGAAACAGAGCCCCATTACCCTAGTTACAGAAACAATGTCCCATTAGATAGTTCCGTGTTCTTAAAGGTTTCTATAGCAAACGGAAAAGAACATCTTGCCCAAGTCATGACCTTTCTACTTGACATGGTTGTTTTACAGGATGAAGTCATAAAACAAAATGGAGTCCCATGTGTTTCTACTATCACTATAATGCTTTTGCTCCTCCTTAGGGGACAATGGGAGCAAGTTTAAGACACTATGTACTTGCTGTTGCTTCTGGCCAGAGGATCACTCAGATAAGTGATCAATGTGGTTTGGGTCCAAGTGACTAAAAAAAAAATTGGAATAATTGTTCTAAAATTGCTAAAATTATTTATAATCAGTTTTTTGTTTGCCAAACCTATAATCCTGGGAGGACAACAAAAACTTCTGATGATGCATTTTCACCACTGATGGACCCATCAAACATTTACAGATGGACTTATTTCAATTACCACCCTCAATTAGCATCTAGTATGTTCTTGTAATAGTTTATTTACTGTTTGAATGGAAACTGTTTGAATAGGAAAGCCAATGCTATGATATTAAGAAACAACTAGAAAATATTTTCTTTATGGAACATCCCTGGAGAACTATCCAGTGACAAAGAAACCCAATCCATTGGTCAATCTGAAAATTACACAAATAACATTTGGTAAACAAGAAAAGTAAATAACTATTATAACTTGCATTTTCCCAAGATGCCATGGAAAAAGTTGAAATATTAAGTAAAATTCTGAAAAAAATGTATAAACAAAAAGGATTGAAATCAAAACTTTATAGGTGGAACCTCCAGTGATCAAGGTGAGGTGGATTTGGGGTAGGGGAGAGTGAGTGCAAGCATTCCCTGGAAGGGATTATTGGCCCATTAAACATTGCAGAAAACAAGTTTGGTAAACTGGAAGATATAGTGTAACTGTAAAAAATCCAGTTATGCTGCTGCCTGATGAAACCAATGACTCAAAAGACAGTGTGATAAAAGAAATACAAGCCAGCAGGTGGAGGATGTTGGGCTGCCACACAAACACTATCTCATCAGGAGTGGCAGGTGCATAAGCATTTATGGAGTTTTTCAGGAGCCTAATTTTAGCCACAGCCAGGTGGGCACAGAATGATTGTTAAATTTTGCCATAATCAATTCTCCTGATGTGATTCAGGGTTGTCCACAGGTCATCAGGTAACTTGGGTCTCACTGGTCTATAAACCAAAAGATTATAGGTTAGGAGGTCCTTTAGACTGTTAATATTCTTTGATGTTTTCATTGTTCTTTCTCTCTCTCTCCTCCCCTCCCCTCCCTCTCTCTATCCCTTTTTTCATGCAAGTCTACTTTTTTTAATTATTTAATTATTTGGGGAATGAGGTGTAGGGAAATGAGGCAAAAAAAGAAACAATGAAAAATATACTTTCTAATGATATGTGCAAATTAATCCCATCATCTCCTTTTATATCACTGGAGTTCAAAAGCACTTAAGAATAAAAGACAGAAAAAGAGAGCCTTAATTATCTGTGGAAAACTTAAAGTGACATTCTGTGTGTATAATTGGAGTTTCTAAGTTGGATGGGAGTGGAGACCAGAAGTATTTAAAGTAATTGTTTAAAGAAATTAAGTTTGATTTATATTGTATACCTTCATATTCAAGAAGCTGAATGAATCCCATGCAGAATAAATATGAAGAAAAGCACACCAGTTAATTGTGGTCAGGTTGCTTAAAAGCTATGACTAAGAGAAAATTGACTGTGAGAAAAACTCATTAAAGGGGAACAAATATCAAAGTGGCAGCAAGTGTCTCTTCATTTAATAAGGCTGAAGATATTTAAAAACATTTTTGAAGTACTAAAAGATGAAAGCTATCAAACTAGAAATCCATACCTTGTGAAAATATATTTCAAAAATGAAAGTGAAATGAGGGCAGAAATGATCCTTTGGCAGTTTGAGTATGATGGTAAAAAATAAGAAAAATTGGGAAACTACAGTTCTGAAAGATGAGAAAAAGATAAAATTGGGACTCTAGCAACTCTCCCCACCACTATGAAACAAATAAAGCCTACCCAATAACCCAGACTTCATGAAAGAAAACTAGAAATCAGAAGTATAAAAATTAAAACCAGAAGCATACAAAATAGAAGAAATGTAGACTTGAACTAAAGAAGACAATTACCTCAGAAATGAAAAACTATGATGCACAGCATAACCTCAAAATAAGTGTTGATAATCAAAGTCATGGACATAATTGCCAAGAGAAAGAAAATAACACAAAGAAATGAAAAAATAAAATCTCAGGGAGTGATGTAGATAGGGAAGACGGGCAAAGAACAATATTCATACTTTCAAAATCCTTAAAAAAATAAAGTAGACATAATTATTTGAGACTATAATTCAAGAAATATTTTCAGAAAGAAATATTTTCAGGATTATTTGTAAATGTATTTTCTTAGTAAAATTTTCAAAAGTTTATTTTTTTCTCCAAAACAATTGTGACATTAACTGTAAGCACCTCACTTTAAAACACCCGACTTAAATCACTTGAATATAAGCGCAAAAAATACCTATTAATGCACTAACCCTGCCTACTTCTGAGACATCACTATCAACTTATGCTCTTCCTTGTCTCAGTGAATTTAATAAATTCACTTTATCAGTAAGTAGTTCTATGTGAGATTCTACTGTCAACACATGTCAGTTTTGATTATAAATAATCAGCATGATGAAGCATTAATTTATCTTGAATCTTTGAAAACCAAGTATCCTTAAGGTAAATTTAAAATTCTGATACTCATAAATTAAAGCCATAGACTTTTAATGAAGCTTGCATTTCTTTGCACATGTATCATGTTACACACAGCCTTATTCCCTTAAACTGCTTCTTTGGAAACATTTTAGCAAAAGTTCAAACACCAAAAGAAAGTCTGAAAAGAATATTTTCTCCTACTACTTGATTCTGCATTCACTCAGTAATTATTTTTTTAATTTTTTTTGTTTTAATTAGTTATACATGACAGTAGAATGCATTTATGTAGTAATTCTTTATTTTACACTTTTGACCACTTTTTAGTCTCATATACTAGTAGTTGAAGGCTGACTATAGTTGTATTTTTTATTTTCCTTTACAAGAATGTCATAACATCTCTCAGTACCTCATAAGAAAGAGTATCATCAGTATCATATTTTGAAACTGTTTTTTAACCAATCTTTACCAAATTGTCACACTGGTATTTTCATAGAAACTCTTAAACAAAATGATATATGGTATTACATGTCATTTCCCTTCCTCCAAATCTGTACTTCTTACTTAAAAGTTTTTGCCTATCAATTAAGGTTCTAATTGGTACGCTGTTTTTTTAGAGAATTATCTCAAGGCTTCTGGTGGTGTATTGCATATGTGCATTTTGAAAAGTGTGATACAATCACTTATCAAGCTCTTCTCCCTCACATGGTGAAGTATAACAGTAGAGAAGCATGACAATGCAAGCATAGAAAACAAGGTTTATTTAAAAAAGAGTAACATGGACTTCTCCTGAGAGGGAGAAGGGGGCCATAGCTTGTATCCTGGTATCCCAAGGAGTGAGGGCATTTGGGTTTTTTATGTATCCTAGGCTTTCTTTGTTCTCTGACTCTTTCCCCCTTATATCTCTCCTGCCTGCTCAGGAGATGCTCACTGGGATGGACAAAAGGTGAGAAGCAGATGGATAAGGGGAAGGGCCAAACTCCCTGTAGGGAGGGGCAATTCCTTGGACAGGTTACCTTAGTAACAGGTTGGGGTGAGGGAGCTGGTTATCTTGATGGGGGGGAGAAAGGGCTCTGAAGGCATTTCAAGTCCTCAGGGGGCAGTCACCAACTTCCTAGACTCAAATTGTCCTCCTTGATCTGACCTGACTTGATTTACCTATCTATACTGTCTGCCTAATTCTGGCTTCAAGCAGACTTGTGTTCTCAAAACTAATCACCAGTCCACAGTTGGGTAAGAGGATGGAGTTTACAAAATCACTCATCGAAAGGAAGGTCCAGGACTTTTTCTGCTTTCTTCCTGTCTGCATACACAAGAATGAATGGGAACACAGTGAATATCTAATTTTGAAAGGGCAATTATTAGACTACTTTCCCTTTTCTTTCTTGTTCATATATCTGAAATGATATTTGTGCATAGAGGTCTGTGGGAAAAGAATTCAAATGAATTAATTTCTTAAACTCCCTTAACAGAGGAGCAGCAAGCTGTATCTCCAATGTTCAATATACTAGCCTGCCCTAAATTAAAATGCCATCTTAAGATCGAAAAATACTAATAGCATCATTAATTCTATCAAATAGTACTGAACACTTTATTTCTGTCAAAGAGCCTTATTCACATTCTTTCGAATCACACCAGCCCTGCCAACAGTCCATTATTACTGTAACTTTGCAGAGGGTGAGAGAAGTCAACTGTTTCCCAGGGTAACAAAGCTAGTAAGGAGGAGATGCTGCAGTCAAATATATACGTGTTTTATTTCAAGACTGTTTCTCTTTGCATGATACTATATTTCTTATTCTACCAATAATAATGAGACAATGGAATATATGAAAGTGTTAACCTTGACCTGTCACTCTCCTTTATCATTTGCATCAGTAAGCACCCCCTACTCCAGCTCACCTGACCCAGTTTACTTCCTGCCTTAACAAAACATTTTCTTTGGTTGCTTTAATCTCTCTTCATGGATTATTGCAGTGATGTTTATGGGATCACTTCCTATGTTCTATTTCAGCACTCATCTTAAATATTATTATTCACTCAGGAAAACTTTCCCTACTTCCTAAGAAGCAAAGTTAGGTAGGCTTGCAATACAGAGCCTGTACATATCATCTGAATTATCTAGGTGTATAATCATGATCAATTTGAAGGATAGGGAAAACATTTTCCATAAGTTTTGTCATGTAAAATCCCAGGCCTCAGCCAAAGCTAAGGAACACAAAAGGGACTTGCACCAGAATGGCACCTGACCACCCTCCCCACCATGGGTCACTCAATACAATAAGCCCTAGGAAATTCCCTATTCACATTCTTGTCCTACCTTAATGGATCTGCAGGACTCCAATACAATGAAACCCAGGAATTACCCTTCTGTCCCACCTTGAACAGAGCCTATATAATCAAGACCCTTGTTTCAGTCCGCCAAGATTTTCTGCCCCCAAAATGAGCCATAGTAGCGTTCCACCAATTGACTCCCCCATTGAGTACTGAATAAAGAAAAGCCTGCTGATCTGAGGTTTGCTTCCCATTTCCTGCCTTTATCATGTGTGCATCATTTACCCTAGATCATGAAATTGTACTTAAAATCAACATTCTTCATTAGAAATCCTGACTTACACATAGTCTGTGACAGTGCATATAATATTTATAGATAAAAGCATGTGTGACACCTGACAACAGGACCTTGACAGTTCTTGAAATAATTAATAAGACAATTATATCTTAGATAATCATTCACAGAAAAGCTGTATCTTCTAGGTACTGATTTGTCTTTTAAGTTTCTCATTTTATGAGACTCTTGAATTATAGTCCAAATATAGATAAGATATTGGTGTTGAAAACATTTAAAATTTGTCTAGTTCTAGAACAAATACTTGTATCCTAGGTATCACATCTCTTAAAATGGTCCTCTATTCTCTGATATTTCATCTTCAACCTTAAGGAATTTAGTATTTAGAAGAAGTCCACGGGCACGCTGATCTTTAAGTCCATTTTGCTGAATCAAAGAATTCAATTAAAATGTGTACTTGGGCAACATACTAAACTCATACCTAACTCATTACTGAATGTCTACTTTCCCAGTCTCAGAGAGGAAGTCAATTAACAACCAGAAGGTCTTAGGAACACTGTCTGTTGCCCTTCTACCTGGGCACCTATGATACAGGCTTTAGTTATAATCCCTGTGGACCTTGACAGTTGGATGCAATTCCAACTGTGCTTCAGGGAAAAGTCTGTTTGCTAAAACATCAGCTGCAGGAGATTGTCCCAGCTCACTGGAATTCTATTATTTAGAGGATAATATCTAGCCCTAGAACAAAAAAGCTCTATGATTTTGAAATGTCACCATTTCAAAATAGCTATAAATTGGACTCCTTGGAGAGTACTTATATAAGGTTTAAAAAAAATATGGAAAGATAGTAGCAACATCTTTTTTTTGTTTTGTTTTCCAAAGACAAGGAGAAAATGTCATATGCCAGTTGTCATAGTGCTGTTTTTTGTATCAACTGTTGGAGACATACAAAAAAAAAACTCACAGGGATTTTGCATTATTCACAGCAAGGAATCATAATCATGTAAAATTTTATGATTACCTAGCATTTTCTTTTTCGTTTTAAGAAACAGTCATCTTCTGGACCATAGTTGCTTAGAGTACAAACATTCATATTAAATGGTTTCAACATAAAGTGAAGGAACATCTGTACTTGAGTTTACATTGCCAGTTTTTCCTGGTTCTCAAACTGTTAGTGAAAGTAACTATTTGTGAAATCTGACATTAGATAACTTTCAATTAACTATAAAGGAGTGGCAGACAGACACCCAGGGGAAGATGCATTTTGACTTAATGCCAATAAAAAACAACATAGTTCTTATTCTAGAAAATAATTGGAGGTGACAAATAAAATCCCAGTTATTTTATAATTGAAGCTGATATGAAATATTTACAAGATAAATTTTCATTTTAGAGTAGCAGTACATTGTTTTCTCTTTTGGTGTCATTTTCTTTAATTGAAATTTGGAAAATATGGTTGTTAATCTGATGTCCCTGAAATATTCTTCATATTTACAGAATCTTCACAGTAAATCTAACCTAATAACATTAAAAAAATTCCTACAAATGTACATTTTTTTTACTTAATGAGTCAAGATTAATGTTCTCCCCCACAGCTTGAACATGCCAACATACCTGAGTCATCTTTCCGTACAATGCACAATTATTTACCCTAAGCATGTTGAATAGTTTTATTACTTGATTTGTTATATATTCTTTCTAATTGTTATGAAGATCTATTTGTATTTGTATTTTTTAACTTCATAACATTTGGAATTGTGCTTATTACTCTAGTTGATTACTTGGTGTGATCTTCCACTGTCAGGACTCACCATGCTTGTCTTAAAATCTAGGAGATTCCTAATCAGTATCTCTCATATAAAAGTAATGTAAAAGCATGGCTATGTAGATGTATCTATCTACAGAAATTTGAGTTACAAATTTTGCAAGGTCCTTGCTTAGCATCTAGATGGCCATCCTAAGTGATAGCCCATTTTAAGAAAAAGTTTGCTTTCCTGCCCAAAGGAATTTCTGAGAAAGGTTTACCCCTCCCTCATAGCAACAACCCTTCACAACCCTCATTATTTCCTGCCTAAGAGTGTATTACCACTTCCTCATACCAAATACACCCTTAACAGCCTGCATTAGGACCTGCCCATCTCTAATCCCTGAACCTGCCCCATAAAAGTTCCAAACCTCAAGCCTGTTTTGCCTCTCTCCATCTATGGAGAGATGTGTCCTTATTTGTCAGTTATGACAAATAAACTCTCATGTGTATCTCTGCCTGGTCTCCATCTTTTATTTCTCACTTGCCTATATCCCAGTTCCTTGCTTTCTTTTCACATTTGATTAAATTCATTGACAAATTCCTCAATATACCTCTTTGATGAAACAAATGAAGTTCTAAATAAACTTAGAATATGGAGACAATTACAACAGGCATAAGACAACCCATCAGAGGAATTATTCCAAGCTAAAATGAAATAGCAATCAAAAGAACACCAGAGAGTGTGAGGAAAAAATCTAAGAACAGAAATTGTATCACAATCAGTGGCATAATAACCCACCATATATACTTATTCCATTGCACATAGAACAAAAATGATTCCATGTAGCAATGTCTGTAGATAATTGGGATCCTGTGGATGTTTTCTGACTTCATTGCGTATGCACAATGTTTCTTCAAAAATCACATGATGCCAGGGAGAAATTTAAGGTCTGGTTTTAGCATAAATACTATGAAAAAATATGTGTAAATTTATGGAAATATCAACAAGCTAAATGATCAAATGCTATTACAGTTGTAAAGAAAGCCACACAATAAGAGAATAATGTTTAGGAAGCAAGAGTTTGAAACTTAGAGAACATGGTCAGAATGAAACATATAGGCTTTTGGAGAAAATGAACATATTCTCCCCAGATATCAGCATGAACAGAGACTTTATAGGCTTTGCTTTATCCTGATAAAATTACTTTTACCTAATGTTAAGGTCCTAGGAAGAACTTCCCTTTGTCTCTGTGGGTACAAATAGAGAATAATAGAGAAGGGACAATTAGATTTTAGGGTCCAGTGTAACAGAGATTGTTAAATAGGTGGTACAGCAGTACCTAATATAGATCTGATTTCATGAAGGAGATTATGTATTGTACATTATAATTTCACTGATTCATGTTTTCAGGATTTGATTTCAAGATTTCAAGTATTGAATACAGGCCAATATTTATCTATATACATATAACTACATATACAATTATATACAGCTATAATGTATATAAAATGTAATTATATATATTTATATTTCATGTGCCTACACATAATCACACATTTTAGTATTTTTCTTTTTGCTCAAATATCTGATTTTCAGTATGTTTAATAAATTCTTAAAATTTATAATTTTCTTACTGCTCTACTAAACCATAAAATTGTACATATTTGTGGGGTACTCTGTGATAGAGACTATTTATGTTGAATTACCTTTAAATCAAGTCAAACATATATCTTGTCAAATATATATTATTTCTTTATAAGTGACAACATTCAAACTCATTTCTTAGTGGTGCTAGGTATCAAACCTGGGGTCTTTCACATGCTGGGTAAGATCTGAACTATACCGCCCTGCCCTCATCTAGTTTTTTGAAATAATAGTGCATTGTTTTAATTTATATTCATGTCCTATTGTACAACAATAATAAGACTTTTATGCCTAATTATAACTTATTACCCATTGATCAATCTCAACCCATCTCCCCCTCCCTGAACCTGCCCAAGTTTCTGAAAACCACTATTGTATTAACTTCTATGCTATCAAATTTTTAGATTTCCATATATAAGTGAGATTATATGGTATTTGACTTTCTGTGCCTGAGTTATATCACATAACATTATGATCACCAGTTCAATCTATGTTGTCACAAATAATAGGCTTATGGTCAAATAGTATTTCATGGCATATGTGTGCCACATTTCTCCATCAGTTGATGGGCACTTAAGTTGCTTCTGCTTCTAGTCTATTGTAGTAAAGATGCAATAAACATGAAGCGAGGTGTCTCTTTGCAATATCAATTTCATTTCCTCTCTACATACCCAACTCCAACAGTGGGAATGCTGGACGATCTGGTCTCTTTCTGACATTTTGAGCAATCCTGTGGTGTGTCCCTAGTAACAGTACTAGTTTATGTACCTACCAAGAGCTCTATGGTTCCCTTTCTACATCCTTACCAGCACTTGTTATCACCTGTCAATTCAATAATAGCCATTCTAGATGGAGTAAGTTGATATCTCATTGTGGTTTTGCTGTATTTCCCCTAATCATAGTGAAAAAGAACATTTTTTTTTTCATATGCCTGTTGGCCATTTGCTGTTGTCTTTTGAGAAAAATCTATTTGGGCCTAACACCCATTTTTCAATTGACTTATTCTTTTGAATATTGAATGCTTGAGTTTTCTATGCATTCTGAGTGTTAACCCACAGTCACAAGTATAGTTTCTAAGTTTTTAACCCATTTCATAGGTTGTGTTTCACTTTGTTGTGTAGAATCTTTTTGGTTTGACAAAATTCCATTTGTATATTTTGCTTTTCTACCTATGCTTTCAGGCACTGGATAGTACCAAAACCCAAATGCTACAGAGTTCACATACTGAGATGGACTCAATGCCACCACAACCAGCTACAAGTAATGCAGGGCTGAATAGAATTCTGATGTACTTGGGCCACATGTTTCCACTTGGCACTGGGGCTGTTTCAGAGGCCTGTGTGCTGGTACTTGCATGGAGATGAGGATTGTGAGGATTTGAGCATAAGTTTCACAAGCCTAGAACTGAATTTTAAAGCAAAGTCCTGTAGTTTACTACCTGTCCTACCCCACCCACAACAAAGAAGTCTTGCTATATACTATGCTGATTGCTATTGGGATAGTATTATTAAAGACAGTGTCTTAGTCACCAGAGTTGATGGTCAGCTGAATTATATCCAAGTCTCTTGACCACATGACTTGCATATTCTCAGAGGCACATGCAGACCTAAACTGTACCTGTTAGTGATACAGGTTCTGTTAGTGACACAGGTTGAAATATGAATCTAATCTACCCAGGTACAAATCACTGCCTGATGCCAACACATGACTAGAGTTCCATCTGTGAGCAGTGGCCGGGTGACAGCTGAATAGTCTATTGTTGGGGGATCAGTGGTAGAGGTATTCCCTTTGCCACCAAGGCTGATGCTAAGATAGGTTGCACCAAGTTTCATAGCCACAGGGATCTTAATGGTCTGGGGGATGGGAGAATGTTATGGACTAGTAATGATGCAAACCAACATTCAAATCTTTCCAGCCAGCATTCACATATCTGCAGTATACAGAGGCAGGTCTGGAGTTTTTCTGTGGATTCTGACCTGGCTATATTATCCTTTGATTTGTACCTGGAGCTTGGTCTTATTACACTGGGCCTGGCACAGAGCTTCAAGAAAAACTCCTCTGTGTTCACTTTTATGTCCTGCTACCCAACGGGTGGAGTGTGGTTACTTCCTCTGCTTCCTAAGATTTGAGGGGGAAAGGTGGAAGCAGTGAATTGCCTGGCTAATGAAGTTCCAGTGGCTCAGTCTGCAGATACAGGCCTATGGTAGGGATTGTGGTGGCACTGCCTGGCAGTGGCTGTCACCATGGTAAATCTGGTACTGTGTTTCAAGTCTAGACCTTAATCTTAATTCCTTCTTTCTCCTCCAAGAGGGAAACATTTCTCTCCAACCTACTTAGAGTGGAGAAGATGTGACACAGCAAGTTTTTCCTCTTGGCCTGTTCATTGTAACCTTTCTTATAACTTTAAAAGACTGGGCACTATAGTCTTTCTCCTGACTTCCTTACTTCTTTTAAAGGTAGTTTGGTGCCTGGATAACTGTTCAGCTTGTTGTATCTTTGGGAATATGGGCCCTGGCGTATCTTCCTCAGCTGCCACCTTACTTCGTCTCTCTTGCTTTCCAATAACTTCAAATATTAAAATATTAATATTTCAAATATTAATGGCCATGCACAGACATATAAAAGACTATAACTTTATCACATGAATATAACCAGTGTTGCATTCAATTTTACTATTTTAGTGCATATACATATCTAATAAATTGTATTTTTACACAAAATTTTTTATTTTTATTCTACTTAGTTTTACCAATTTATTTTTATATCAGTTTATGACATAGGAAACTGTGGAAGTAGTGCAGACCATTCCTATATACCCTATGCCAAGTTTATCTTCTTCCTATTAACATTTTACATTAGCATAGTATAATTGCCAAACTTAATGAGCCAACGAACTAATATTCATGCATTATAATTAGCTGGAGTCCAGACTTTTCAGTTTTCATTAGTTTTTCTTGTTTTGGTGCAAATTGAACCCAGGAGTGTTAACCACTGAGCAACCTTCCCTTGTTGTTGTTGTTATTATTAGTTTGATACAGGTTCTTGCTAAGTTGCCTAGGGCCTCACTAAGTTGCTGAGGCTAGCTTTGAACTTGCAATCCTCCTGCCTTAACCTTCTGAGCTGTTGGGATTACAGATGTGTCCCATAATGCCCAGATGATTTCCTTAGTTTTTTCCCCCCCTAGTTTCCTTTTCCTGTTCCAAGATTCCATCCAGGATACCACAACACATTTTCTTGTCATGTGGTATTTCACTCCTCTTGGATGTGGTAATTTTAGACTCTCCATGTTTGTACTGGTCAGGTAATTTGTAGAATATTCCTCTATCTGGAGTTGTCTGTTTTCCTTATGATTGAAATAGTGCTATTGATTTCGGGGAGGGAAACCATAGGTACAGTGTCATTTTCATCACATCATTTTAAGGATATATATTATCACTTGACTTATGGCTATTTCTGTTAATGTTAATCACCTGCCACAGATACTGCTTGTTAAGAGAGTCTACTGCAAGCCTACTTTCCTCTTTTCCATTCTCTATTCTTTGTAATGAAGTTATTTTGCACAGTCTACCCTTAAACCATAAGAAATTCCTCTCCTCTTGCTTGAGCATGGAGAACCAATCATTTGGAATTCTTGGGAATTTGCCTCCTGTCTGCCATTATTTGCCTACTTATTACAGTAAATACTCATGGCTATTTATTGGACACTATCTCTTATGTTCTGCAAATTGTTTCAGCTTTGCTTCTTGAATACACTTTAAGGTCTTTAAGTTGATCTTGTATATTTTTAAAATTTTTTTATACATGGCAGCAGAATTCATCTAGTTATATTGATACAAGCATGGAATATATCTTATTCTAATTAGGATCCCATTCTTGTGGATGTATATGATGGTGTGGTTCACTATGATGTATTCATATATGAACATAGGAAAATTATTTTGGATTCATTCCATTGTCTTTCCTTTTCCTATCTCCCCTCCCTTTCCTTCATTCCCCTTTGTCTATAATCTTTTGAATAGACAGATTTTTGAGATTCCCCAAATAGCCAAATTGTTTTTATTTTTAATTTTACATTATTTTATTTATTCTTCCCCTCTCCCCTCTTACTATGGGTAGCTTCCAATATCTCTTTGACATATCTCCAAGATGTTTGTTATTTTGTTAAGCATTTCATTACTTTCATACTTCAGACTTACCATGTGTATTTTCTGCTCAGTTCCTGGAATTGACTATTGTCTAGGAATCAGGTATCTCGAGGAATTCTGGCTGCTTTTATTGCAGAATAGTATTAGAAACCAAGATCTAAGTTCTATGTGTGCTCATTTCTACTGAATTGCCATTGCTTTGAGAGTTTCTCAGCTGATAGAATAAGAAATATGTGTGTATATCCTAACCAAAATATACACGTATGCATATAAATATTTTTATATTTAACCATCTGTGTCTATATCATATTTGTGTCTAAATGTAATCTATTACCATATGGATTATTCTGGAATTTTTCACTTATTTGCAAAGTCCCACTTCAACACAGAGAAACTTGGCTCCCACCATCTGCCATTTACTTAATTCTGATTCTAGTATGCAAGTACAGCAGTATGTGGATTATTAATCTTTAATCCCATATGTGGAAGGAACTTTATGATGTAGATCAGTTTTTATATTGATAAATGCTATATTTATTCTGACAGAACCCTGTCATTTTATGTGTTCCCTATCTTAATATCTTCTTTTCCCATTCTCATTAGAAAATTAGATTTATTTGTTTATAATAGTTAGATCCTTTCTCTTACAATTTTCATTAAATTGTGAGATTCTCCAAATTGTTTTTATTTTTAATTTTACATTAATTTTAACCGTTTGTGCTATTAAGTCCTACAAGTTTTGCTGCTTGGTAATGTATCCATCATCATAGTACAATAAAGAATGTTTTCATTTACCTAAAAATTTTTCTGATGCATTACCAACTCAAGTCTCCCCTCTGGGTAGGATCCTTGTAAACAGCCAACTTTCTTATAATTATATTAGCTTTCCTTTTCCAGAATGGAAAATGTAGTATGCAGTTTTTTAAACTATCTTCTTTCATGTAGCAATATGTATTAAATTTCATCCATGTCTTCTGAGTTTGGTAACTCACATCTTTTTTTTTTTCCTTTTCCATATTTTTATTGGTGGACCATAAGTGTCCCTAATGGTGGGATTTATTACTACATATTCATACATGCACACAGTATAACAATATAATTTGGCCAATATCATTCTTCAGTATTGTCTCTCTCCCTTCCTGCCTCCTTCCCTCTCTCTCTACCTCCTCTCTCCCTACCCACTCTGCTTCCATGGTCCCTTTGCTCTACCGATCTCTCCTCATTTTTTTGTGAAATCCTTCCTGTCCGCAGTTTTCTTTTCCTTTTCCCCCTCTATCTTCCATATATGAGAGAAAAAGATGATACTTGATGTTTTTGGTGTGAGTAATTTCACTTGACATAGTATTATCAAGTTCCATCCATTTTCCTGCAAATTATATCATTTAAATCTTCTTTATGACTGAATAAAACTCCATTGTGTAAATATATCCCATTTTTTAAAAAATCCATTTGTCCATTGATGGACACCTAGGCCAGTTCCATAATTTGGTTGGCTATTATGAATTGTGCTGCTATAAATTTCAGTATGTATGCATCACTATAGTATGATGACTTGAATTTGTTAGAATAAATGCCAAGGAGTGGCATAGCTGGGTCATACAGTAGTTCCATTCCTGGTCTTTTGAGGAACCTTCATACTGATTTCCAAAGTGGTTGTACTACTTTATAATCCTACCAACAGGATAAAAGTGTTTATTTTTTTCACATCCTCTCAAACATTTATTATCTTTGTATACTTGATAGCTTCTGTTCTAACTGGAGTGAGATAAAATTTTGGTGTAGTTTTAATTTCCTTTTCCCTAATTTCTAAAGCTGTTCAACATTTTTTCATATATTTGCTGGCCATTTTTTTGTTATGAATTTTACTCTTTATATCTCTTTATATTCAGTAAAACAATCATACTTCATGTTAGAAAACAATGGTGAATGGTTAATAGACATAACATTTTTTTTAATTTGGGCATTTTTATATATTCTTTTGAGAAGTGTCTATTTAGTTAATTTACCCATTTATTAATTGAACTTGTTTGATATTTTTTGGTGTTTCGTTTTTTGAAATCTTTATATATTTTTTATATTAATCTTCTGTCTGAAAAATCATTTGGATAACTATATATTTTTCATTTGAAAATTAGTTATACATAACAGGAGAATGTATTTCGATATATCATAAATGGAGTATAATTTCTCATTCTTCTGGTTGAACACAATTTAGAGTTATACCCGTTGTGTAATCATATGTGCACATAGGGAAATAATGTCTGATTCATTCTACTATCATTCTTAACCCCCACACCTTCTCCCTTCTCTTCAGTTTCCTGTCTTATCCAAAGTACCTTTATCCTTCCCTAACCCCTCACCTACTTATTATAAATTAGGATCCTCATATCAGAGAAAACATTAGGTCTTTGGTTCTTTGGGATTGGCTTATTTCACTTAGCATGATATTCTCTAATTCTATATATTTGTAGGCAAATGCCATAATTTTATTCTTCTTTAAGACTGAGTAATATACCATTATGTATATATGCCACATTTTCTTTATCTATTCATCTGTTGAAGGGCACCTAGGTTTGTTCCAGAGTTTAGCTATTGTGAGTTATGCTGCTGTAAACATTGATGTGGCCATGTCACTAGTGTATGCTGATTTTAAGTCCTTTGGGTATTAATCAATGAGTGGGATAACTGGGTCAGATGGTGGTGCCATTTTAAGTTTTCTGATAAATCGCCATACTAATTTCATTTGGATAAATATTGAGGAGATAAAATATTGGATGGTATGTTAAGAATTTGTTTAGCCTATAAATATTGGCACACTACATTTCAAGGTGGATTGTAGCATTTGTTGTATTTTACCAGGATTGAGAAATAATCTCTATTGCCCCACCACCTTTCCAGTAATTGATACTGCCATGCATCTAAAATTTATCCATTTTAAAAAGTGTTATATCTAGATGTTATTGTGATTTGCAATTTACTTTATCAAATAATATCAAGCAACATGTTTGTTTAAGGCCATTTACATATATCCTCTTTGGTGAGATATCTGCTCACATCTTCTGCCCAGTTTTCAATCTGGCTGTTTTATGTTCTCTGCAAAGTTTTAAGAATTGTCTGTTTATTTGAGTAACAGCAATTTAGAAGATATGTCTTTGCAATTTTGTTTTACCTCACATTGTGACTTACATTCTTGTTTCCTTGGCATTGTCTAAGAACAGCTTGTTTTTGTTGATACCAGGGATTGAGCCCAGGGGTACTTAACAACTGAGCCACATCCCCAGCTGCTTTTTAAAAATATTTTACTTAGCCACAGTTCTCAGTGAAGAGAACTTTGAGTATTGGTATAGCTTATTCCTTAAAAATTTGGTAGGAAAACATACTGCCTCAGTTCTTTATATTCTGGAAAATTATTATTCATTAATAAAATACTTTAATAGATACAAGCCTTATAGAATTATGTGTAGAAAATTTTTGTAGCGTATTCAAAGAAACTGTCTATTCAATTTGAGTCTTCAAACTGTGGTTTATCCGTTGTTTCATTTTTGTTATGCTTTTTCTGTTGTTTTTACTTTTAATTACTTTCTCTAGATTATCAAGTGGAACATTTAGGTATTAACTTTAGGTCTTCCTTACTTTCTAACATGTGCACTTAATGCTGTTAATTTCCCTGTAAGCATTACTTTTGTTCTCATATCAAAAATTTTGACAAGTAAAATGAGGGTGAAATGAGGACTCAAGGTGACATAACCTATTGTCAGGACCTATGCATGTAAGAACTTTTATAGTGAGTTCAGAAAGTAAAAGAGAAATGATCACCAGATTATCCCTTAATTATACCTTAAGTTGACACACAAGATTTAAAAAAAAAAAGTTAGAAATGGTACATGTCTTGATAATGAGAGAGTTATATTTTTACTTTTTACAAAATCACTTTTTTTGCATGGTGCTGGGGTTCAAACCTGGGTCTTGTGTGTGCTGATGAGCAGATGCTCTACCATTGAGCTATACCTCCAAAGACAACTAGACTTGACTTTTCTTTTTTTTTAAGATAAAATGTTTAATTCATTTTTATTTTCTTAAGAGCACAAATGAATTATGAAGTAAAATAAAATTTCATTATTTTTGGAGTTACATAAAATATCATTCAAAATTATACTATTAAGTTGTAGCTAAACAATATACTAAATAGAAAAATAATTTCTAAAATATTTAAAATGAGATTTAATCACTATAACAAAGAGGAATTAATATAAATGTTATAATAATGATACTCAAGCTATAAGGAAGCAGGAATTAGGGATAAAAATAAGACATCAGATAAAAAAAACTAAAATAAAATTCTTTTTAAATGCAACCGTATCAATAATATATCAAATATCAATGAACTAAATACACTAATTAAAAGGAAAAACATTTAATCTTAAAAGGAATTGACATGTCCCATAGGCTACATGCAGATAAACTTTTATCATGTCTAAAATAATTAGAACAGACAAATGCATACCTACTGTGTTTTCTTTTATGTGGTGGTCTAGTATAAGTGAAATTAATCTACATTAAAATTAATCATATATATATATATGACAGAAGTAGAAGTTGGTGAATATATTAAAAGGTGAAGGTTTTGGTTGAATTATTTTAATTGGGATGGAAGATTTATGGCTTTAAACATTTGTCTAAAATTACCAATATCTACTAAATTTAATGCATATTACTATATGTAAATCATACTTTAATACATTTAAACATTTAGGAAAGGCATATCAGAATTAAAGAGTGTGATTTATGACCCTGAGTCTGACTGACAGTTAAATCTAGGAAAAGGAATCATATGTTTAGGAGAGGGAGACTAATGATAGTGGAGGTTATGTACGTATTAATTAGCTTTATTAACTGATAGATCAAAACTTCACTGTATCCCATTAATATATACATTACTGTTCACCAATTATGAAAAGAAAGTATTTGGAAGAAATTTAGAAAGCATAAAGTGACAATGGCAGCCTAAATCTTTTCCTAATTTGTCATTAAGAAATTATCAATTTGAAGTTTTCTTCAGTTCCAGAAAATTATACATTCATGTAGTTTTAAAGCTTGCTTCTGCACTATTCTCTGCCATGATATGTGACTAAATCATTCAGGGTCACTCCAGGTGAATTTGTGTTGTCACAAAAAAATTACGCAGACAGAAGTTACCTTTTTCTTAATGTCCAATGATGGCTCTTGACCTTAGGGGTCTGTTGGAGAAAGAGAGAGCCACCTGAATTCTTTATTATTATATGGGGGGAACACACAAAGGGAGGTTCCATGGAATGTTCTTTTCAAATAAGGCAAAGGGTCAGGTTTCAGCGGGGAGACTCTAGCTTCATGATGACTTGTGGTCAGTAGATTGACATCTTGGCAAGTCACATCCATCTTGGGTACTGTGTGGGATCAAAAGGCAGAGCCAGTGAAAAGGACACATCTGTGCACAGCCCAGACAGAGCAGCAAAGTCAGTCCAGTCCACTCAGGCGCTCAAAATGCTCACAGCTTGTGTACACAGCCCATGGCTGGCCTGCAACAATTCTCTTTATGACATTTTCTGAGAACACTATTAGAAGAACGTTTTGGTTTTGTTTTCTTATTCAACAGAATGATTTATTTCTCTCTCTGACTTTTTCATATTTATTTCAAACTATATAAATTCCATTAGGACATAGACATTTGTGGGTTTTTTTTGATTGTTTGGTTTTCTTTTCTTTTGTTTTCCATCAGTAATGTCTAAATCAGTGGTTGACATAATGCAGGTATTCAATGAGTATGTGTTCAATGAAAAGATGTATAATGCCTCCTTGCCGTGTTCTTATGCATTTTCCAGTTATAGTTTCTTAATGTGTCAAGCATTAAACCCACATTTGAGAGCACAGACTCTGGAACTAGAGTATTTTGATCAGAATCTTGGTACAAACTCTGCATTTAAAATTATCTAGTGATTTAGGGAACATACTTTTAAATTCTGTTTCCTTTAATTCCTTATTTTTTGTGGTTATGATTAAATAAGTTAATTAATGATTAAGATGCTAAAAATATTGCTTGCTACCTAGTATGGACCTTGTAAGTGCCAACTACTTTGCTAATTCCTTAGTCATCCATCTCTATCCCATGTACTGCCTTTATAATTTTAGGGACTACATTTTATATTTCCAATGTTATTACTATTTTTTTCTACTATTAACTACTTGTTTAAAAGATTAAAAATATTAATATATTAATAATCCAGAAATGTGCCTTATATTGCAAACATTGATGAATTTGCCAAAATAAAAATTCCTAACATCCATACATAACAAGAAGTACAATATTACTAGGACTTCAGAAGTTCACTTTCCTTTAGGAATTATATAATATCTTATGTTATAGCATTCCAAAGAGAAAATATGAATATGTTATAATTAATGGTGTCATTAGATAGTTTTCAATTTTTTTAATGAAGAAATTTTATTACATAAGCTTCTGCTTCTGAATTGTTGCAAAAGTCCATGATTACACCATGCGGCAGCTATAGGACAGCTTCTTACTGAGCTACAGTGTGAGGTAGGCTGGTGAATTAGTCTAAAACCAATTCGGGCTTTGCTTCCCTATGCTTCTGCTCAGTTGCATGTACACTGTGCTGCCTAAGTCCTTCACTGTGTGAGGGTGGGACCTGACCCATCCTCTTAAGCAGTTGTAAGTATGCTCTAGGATGTTTGCAACATCTTCAACCCTGAATAGGTGATATTGTAAAACTTCAATCTGTTCTTTGTTTTCTATATCTGATCCATATGGATTGTTTTTTAGTACAAGGGCATATTTTAGATCTTTAGTTGAAGGAAAAAAGTTTCAATATTATATCTACTGTCTTGACTTTTTTTCCCATTTTCCTATTTCATGCAACCATCTTTTGATTCCAACAAAAAATATTTTAAAAAGGAAGCAAATTTTCAATGTCTACGTTTATTATTTAATAGTTTAATGAGAGACTTATACATATGTTTCAAGAGGAATAATTTTTTTAAATTCTTTTTTAGTTAACCAAAGAAAGCATTTTTATTATATTTTAAGAATTAGAACTTTGAACAAGAGGAAAAATCATTATAGCAGCATTTTGAATGATGTCTCTCCTCAAATATTTAACCATTCATATGGATACAACAAATGAATCCACCAATATTTCTTAATCATTCAAAATTTATCATGTCATTTCTCTGTTAATCGGGAGTCAATAGTTCTCTTCTACATCCCAATATTTTGTGAATAATCGCATATTATATGATAGGCATTTTTTTCTTCTAATTTTCAAAGAGTTTTATAATTTCTTTGAAATCGTGGACATGATTCAAAGAAGCAATATATTTTAGTTTGCACTCCTAAGAGCAAATACCACTGATTAAAGCAATGATTAACTTATTAGTCCTCATTTAATAAGATATGTATATTGCATTTTTATCTTAATCTTAATTACAAATAATGATGTATTTGTATAAGACCACAATCATTTCCTTCAGCATTATTAGACATACTGTCATTAATGTTAATTTCTATGCTATTATACAAATACATAGATAAATTATGTAGGTATTTTTGTATCAATCCATATAATAGTATATACACAGTTATTTGTCATTTAACAATGAGGTTATTTTCTGGGAAATGTGCAAATACATAATTTCATTGCTGTGAAAATATTCTAGAGTGCACTTAGGCTTACCTAGACAGTGTAGCTAACTAAAACCAAAGCTGGCTCCACAGTTTAGCTATTGTGAATTGTGCTGCTGTAAACATTGTTGTGGCTTTGTCCCTGTAGTATGCGGTTTCTAAGTCCTTTGGGTATAGTCCAAGGAGACGGATAGCTGGGTCAAATGGTGGTTCCATTCCCAGATTTCCAAGGAATCTCCATAGTGCTTTCCATATTGGCTGCACCAATTTTCAGTCTCACCAGCAATGTATGAGTTACTTTTTTGCCCACATCCTCGCCAACACTTATTGTTGTTTGTCTTCATAATCACTGCCAGTCTGACTGGAGTGAGATGATATCTTAGAGTAGTTTTGATTTACATTTCTCTAATTGCTAGAGATGCTGAGCATGTTTTCATATGTTTGTGATTGATTGTATATTCTATTCTGAGAAGTGTCTGTTCAGGTCCTTGGCCCATTTGGTGATTGGGTTATTTGTTTTTCTGCAGCTTAGCTTTTTGAGTTCTTTATAAACCCTAAAGATTAGTGTTCTGTCTGATGTGTGAGGGGTAAAAAAATTGCATATATACACAGTGGAATTTTACTCAGCAATAAAAGAGAATGAAATCTTGGCATTTTTCAGGTAAATGTATGGCATTGGCAAAAATAATGCTAAGTGAAGTTAGCCAATCCCCCCCCCCCAAAAAAAAAACAAAAGCTGAATGTTTTCTCTGATATAAGGAGGCTGACTCATAGTGGGGTTGGGAGGGGGAGCATGGGAGGAATAGATGAATTCTAGATAGGAAAGAGGGGTGGGAGGGAAAAGGAGGGGGCAGGGGATTAGCAAGGATGTTGGAATGTTATGGACATCATTTTCCAAAGTACATGTATGAAGACACAAATTGAGTGTCAACATACTTTATATACAAGTAGATATGAAAAATTGTGGTGTATATATGTGTAATGAGAATTGTGATGCATTTTGCTGTCATTTTTTTAATCAATAATAAAAAAAGACCATGGCTGTGTGGATACCTCTTTGGTCCTGGGCTACAAACCTGTGAGTGTGTTACTGAACTGAATATTGAAGGCTTTGACAATGGTCAGTATTGATATATCTGAATGTATCTAGATATAGAAAATGTACAGCAAAACATGGTACAATGATAAAAACAAGAACAGTGGACCAATCTAGGCCATTTACTGAATGGAGCTTGCAGGACCAGAAGTTGCTCTGGGTGTAGGTGAGTGATGAGTCAATGTGAAGGCCAGACATTACTGTACACAAGGCCAGACATTACTGTACACAACTGCAGAATTTATAGTACTTTTAGGCTACTCTAAATTTATATAAAGTTTTCTTTCTCTAAGACTAACCTTGTCTTTTTCCTTTGTAACAGTTTTTTATTTGTATAATTGTATACATTCCTTTTTACTTCTTAAATGTTTTTTAAACTCTTTACTCATTTTAAATCTTAGCTTAAAAACATGTTTTACAACTGTACAAAAAGTATTTTCTTCTCTAATGCCATTGTTCTACAAGCTTTTATATTATCAAGTTTTTTCTTTTCACTTTTTAAACCATCTTGTTAAAGACTAAGGCACAAACACATTAGTATAGTATTGCACAGAGTCAGAATCATAAATATCCCTATCTTCCCTCTCTGCACTTTGTCTCTCTATGAGATCTCATAGGCATGAAACTGTCATCTACTATGAGGACAAAGCTTTCTTATGGACTATTTCCTGCAGAACCTACCTGAGGATGTCCTAAGGTTAATCACTCAAAGAACTGTAGTTTAGTAAATACATACAACAGTAACATGGTATTTATTATCAAGTGTTAGAAACTGTATCTAATACAGTTTCTGATTCTAATATCAAGTATCTAACACAAAAGTACAGCACATGCAAGTATTACTTGTGGTACCATTGATATGTTTACACCTCAATCATTAGAAACATTTTTATAATGCCTTGCAACTTTGCTGTCACCAGGCAGTAGGATTTTTTCAGCTCCATTAATCCTTAATGGGACCACATCATGTGTGCAATCTGTCATTGACTGAAACTATAAGAACCTCCTCCATCCTTGATCCTGTCCTGAGATGGTTAATTTGCTTAGTTTTCTAACATTTTCCTCAAGGTACACTAAGGATATCATTTCCTGCCAAGACTTCCTGACATCTCTCTTAAGTTAAAACATTCTTCTTTAGGTCCTCTAATATATTTCTATGATAAATATATCTGAGGAACAGCAGCTCTGCATGTCTTCCAGAGTATTGCTTCCAAACATTAGGCAGTGCTTAAGCACTGTGACTGACATTCAAACCTAAGCCTGCTGGCCGTTGCTGATACAATAGCTATTCAATGATTCAGTGTTTGCTGAGTCCATGACTAGATGGAAGAGTGACTACAGTGATAACTAAAATAAATGCTTTGATTCATTTGAGCCATATTAATCAATTTACAGTTGGGTTTCCATTAATTCTCATAGCAATCACAAGAGGTAGATTTTACAATTTAAGCTGTTTGGGGGGTACAATAAATATTACATGGTACAAAGAACTACCAAATGTCAGTTTTTATTTTGTCCTTGTATTCATCCTTTGTGGGTGTTTGTTAGTTAGGGGTTTGTTTGTTGTTTGCTAATATATCTACTACACTACTTTTATACCTGCCTGTTCTCCCTGTAATGGCTAATCTACAATTTCAAGTATATTTTTTCGAAGAATACACAGTGTGTGTGAAACTTGTTTCTGCTTTATCTTTCTGCAAGTTTTAGTTTCATCCTTTATAAAATTTTAATAATAACTATACAACTTAACGGTGGTATGTAAGAATAAAGCTAGACTATGTAAGGAAGTTAGCAAAATTTCTGAAATGATATGGATTTAATAACTATGTAACCGAGTCAGAGGGATGAAAGAAAAAGTAATGAGTAATTGAGATTTGGTTTCATTTTATTTTCAAGGAAAAAAACAATTGGCATGTGACATGCAAATTAAGATTACCATTAGATTTACTGTTTTCTTTAGTGTCAGTATACAAAAAAGTATCAAAGGATGGTAATTTATCTATGGAAAACTTCCCTCATTTACTACTCAAACATGAAAGCTCAAACATGATAGCACATGCAATAAGATAAAATTGCAAGGCCTCTTTTGTGGAAAAACTTTTTTTCCATTTTTCCCTACTATTTCAGCTCTACTTAAATATCCCATCAATTGCTCATTTTATTATAATTTGCTAATTTATCATGTTGTAATTACCCTCATAGGATAATTTTATACATACAGAGTAGAGTGCTAAAAATCATGAAATTTAGATATAAACCTATACACACATATACGATATATACCTACTGAATACTTGTTTATTTAAAAAATTGCTTCACATTTCTTATTTTAAAAGTAGAAGACCTTCTGGGCATAGTGGTATACTCCTGTTAGAGTCTGTAAACAAGTCAGGATGGCGCCTGGCATTTTGCCAGAGGGAGTGGTTTGTGAAGTAACGCCAGCCAGCCATTAAGTGTGGAGATTTCTTATTGGTTGACTGCTGTATCTAGTTTATGGTAATTAAGATAAGCTGTGTGGAATGTATAAATACCCCTCTGTTGTCCTACAATAAACGGCTCCCACTCCTGCTGTATCAATCTACACAAGTTGCTCGTCACCCCCCTGGTTATTTTGCTGCAGCCGGACTGTGGCAACTCCTATAATCCCAGCAGCTTGGGAGACTGAGATAGGAGGACTGCGAGTTCAAAGACAGCCTCAGCAAAAAGCAAGGCACTAAGCAACTCAGTGAGACCCTGTCTCTAATTAAAATACAAAATGGGTCCGGGGATATGGCTCAGTGGTTGAGTGGCCCAGAGTTCAATCCCCGTATAGACACACACACACACACACACACAGTAAATGTAGAAGTAGAAGACCCTGGAGCAATAGGAATTCTCATTCACTGCTTGTGGATATGTAAAATGTTACAGCCATTTTGGAACACACTTTCTTACAAATTAACAACTTAACACTTTTATCATAAAACTCAGTATTCATTATACTTGGCATTTACCAAAAACAGTCAAAACTTAACACAAAAATTCAGATGTGAATGTTTATAGCAGCTTTGCTCATAATTTTCAAAAACTTGAATGCAACCAAGATCTCCTGTAGGTGAATGGATAAGTAAATGGTGGTATATTTATGCAATGAAATATTATTCAGCAAAAGAAAAAAAAATGGAATGAGCTATCAAATAATAAAAGGACATTGAATGGGCATGGTAGGAGGGGCAGGGCAGAGCCGCCGCCCGCGCCTGCTAGGTAGGCAGACCTGCGACAGACCGTCGGATCAGGCCCAGCGGCCTGCCAGAGTGGTACACACGTCACCCCAACTGGAGTAGGGACAGAGGAGAGCCTTCGCCCGCGCCCGGATCAGGCCCAGCGGCCCGCTGGCGTGGTAGTCACATAACCCCAATTGGAGTAGGGGCAGGGCAGAGCCGCCGTCCGCGCCTGCAAGATAGGCAGACCTGGGACAGACCGTCGGATTAGGCCCAGTGGCCTGCTGGCATGGTACACACGTCACCCCAATTGGAGCAGGGGCAGAGCAGAGCCGCCACCCGCGCCCGAAAGGTAGGCAGACCTGCGACCGACCCGTGGAACAGGCCCAGCGGCTGGCCGGGGTGGTAGGCCCGTCACCCCAATTGGAGTAGGAGCAGAGCAGAGCCTTCGCCAGCACCCGGAACAGGCCCAGGGGTCCGCGGGCGGGGTAGACACGTCACACCAATTGGAGGAGGGGCAGAGCAGAGCCGCCGCCACACCTGCAAGGTAGGTAGACCACCGCCCGACCCTGCAAGGGAGACTTTTCAACTATACAAGAGCAATATAAATATATAGAGGGAAAATTTTTTCAAAAACACAACAGTTTCACCAAGCAGAAAGAAACCCAAGCAGTATGAAAAGACAAGGAAAGAAAGGACCACAAGCAATGCAGGTCAACTCAACTTTAGAAGAGGTAACAGCTGCAGCAGATGGAATGTCAGATAAAGAATTCAGGATATACATGCTTCAGATGATCTGGAGTCTCAAGGAAGACATTAAACAGCAAAATCAGACAATGAAAGATCACTTCGACAATGAATTACACAAACGAATCCAGGAAGCAAAATATCAACTATACAGGGAGATAGAGGTTATAAAAAACAAACAAACAGAAATCCTAGAAATGCAGGAAGCAATAAACCAACTTAAAAACTCAATGGAGAATACTACCAGCAGAGTAGAACACTTAGAAGATAGAACATCAGACAATGAAGACAAAGTATTTCAACTGGAAAAGAACATAGACAGCTCAGCAAGACTGTTAAGAAACCATGAGCAGAACATCCAAGAAATATGGGATAACATTAAGAGACCAAACTTAAGAGTCATTGGGATACAGGAAGGTACAGAGCTCCAAACCAAAGGAATGAGCAGTCTATTCAATGAAATAATACGAGAAAACTTCCCTGACTTGAAGAATGAGACAGAATCCCAAATCCTAGAAGCCTACAGGACGCCGAATGTGCAAAATCATAAGAGATCCACACCTAGACACATTATAATGAAGATGCCCAACATACAGAATAAGGAGAGAATTTTAAAAGCTACAAGAGAAAGGAAGCAGATTACGTTTAGGGGTAAGCCAATCAGGATAACAGCTGATCTTTCAACACAGACTCTGAAAGCTAGAAGATCCTGGAATAACATATTTCAAACACTGAAAGAAAATGGGTTCCAACCAAGAATTGTGTATCCAGCGAAATTAAGCTTCAGGATGGAAGATGAAATTAAAACCTTCCACGATAAACAAAAGTTAAAAGAATTTGCAGCTAGAAAACCATCTCTTCAAAACATCCTCGGCAAAACATTACAGGAAGAGGAAATGGAAAATAACAATGAAAACCAACAGTGGGAGGTAGGACAGTAAAGGGGGGGGAAATAATCAAAGAGGAAAACAAACCATGTTTAGTAACAGAAATAAACAAATATGGCTGGAAGAACAACCCATATCTCAATAATAACCCTAAATGTTAATGGCTTAAACTCACCAATTAAGAGACACAGGCTAGTAGAATGGATCACAAAACAAGACCCAACAATATGCTGCCTACAGGAGACGCATTTGATAGGAAAAGACATACATAGGCTGAAGGTGAAAGGTTGGGAAAAATCATATCACTCATATGGACTTCGGAAACAAGCAGGAGTGTCCATACTCATATCAAATAAAATAGATTTCAAGCCAAAGTTAATCAAAAGGGATAAAGAGGGACACTACATACTGCTTAAGGGAACCATACACCAACAAGACATAACAATCATAAATATTTATGCCCCAAACAATGGTGCAGCTATGTTCGTCAAACAAACTCTTCTCAAGTTCAAGAGTCTAATAGACCACCATACCATAATCATGGGAGACTTCAACACACCTCTCTCGCCACTGGACAGATCTTCCAAACAAAAGTTGAATAAGGAAACTATAGAACTCAATAACACTATTAATAACCTAGACCTAATTGACATATATAGAGTATACCACCCAACATCAAGCAGTTACACTTTTTTCTCAGCAGCACATGGATCCTTCTCAAAAATAGATCATATATTATGTCACAGGGCAACTCTTAGACAATATAAAGGAGTAGAGATAATACCATGCATCTTATCTGATCATAATGGAATGAAACTGAAAATCAACGATAAAAGAAGGAAGGAAAAAGCATACATCACTTGGAGAATGAACAATAGGTTACTG
Source organism: Marmota marmota marmota (assembly GCF_001458135.2). Lineage (NCBI taxonomy): Eukaryota > Metazoa > Chordata > Mammalia > Rodentia > Sciuridae > Marmota > Marmota marmota. Next base: position 24,480,499 of record NW_026000242.1, read on the forward strand.
AATGATCAATGGGTTATAGAAGACATCAAGGAGGAAATTAAAAAATTCTTAGAGATAAATGAAAACACAGACACAACATATCGGAATCTATGGGACACATTGAAAGCAGTTCTAAGAGGAAAATTCATTGCTTGGAGTTCATTCCTTAAAAAAAGAAAAAACCAACAAATAAATGATCTCATACTTCATCTCAAAATCCTAGAAAAAGAAGAGCAAAACAACAGCAAAAGAAGTAGAAGGCAAGAAATAATTAAAATCAGAGCTGAAATTAATGAAATCGAAACAAAAGAAACAATTGAAAAAATTGACAAAACTAAAAGTTGGTTCTTTGAAAAAATAAACAAAATCGACAGACCCTTAGCCATGCTAGCGAAGAGAAGAAGAGAGAGAACTCAAATTACTAGCATACGGGATGAAAAAGGCAATATCACAACAGACACTTCAGAAATACAGAAGATAATCAAAAACTATTTTGAATCCTTATACTCCAATAAATTAGAAGATAGTGAAGGCATAGATAAATTTCTTAAGTCATATGATCTGCCCAGATTGAGTCAGGAGGATATAGACAACCTAAACAGACCAATATCAATTGAGGAAATAGAAGAAACCATCAAAAGACTACCAACTAAGAAAAGCCCAGGACCGGATGGGTATACAGCAGAATTTTACAAAACCTTTAAAGAAGAACTAATACCAATACTTTTCAAGCTACTTCAGGAAATAGAAAAGGAGGGAGAACTTCCAAATTCATTCTATGAGGCCAACATCACCCTGATACCTAAACCAGACAAAGACACTTCAAAGAAAGAAAACTACAGACCAATATCTCTAATGAACCTAGATGCAAAAATCCTCAATAAAATTCTGGCGAATCGGATACAAAAACATATCAAAAAAATTGTGCACCATGATCAAGTAGGATTCATCCCTGGGATGCAAGGCTGGTTCAATATACGGAAATCAATAAATGTTATTCACCACATCAATAGACTTAAAAATAAGAACCATATGATCATCTCGATAGATGCGGAAAAAGCATTCGACAAAGTACAGCATCCCTTTATGTTCAAAACTCTAGAAAAACTAGGGATAACAGGAACATACCTCAATATTGTAAAAGCAATCTATGCTAAGCCTCAGGCTAGCATCATTCTGAATGGAGAAAAACTGAAGGCATTCCCTCTAAAATCTGGAACAAGACAGGGATGCCCTCTCTCTCCACTTCTGTTCAACATAGTTCTCGAAACACTGGCCAGAGCAATTAGACAGACGAAAGAAATTAAAGGCATCAAAATAGGAAAAGAAGAACTTAAATTATCACTATTTGCAGATGATATGATTCTATACCTAGCAGACCCAAAAGGCTCTACAAAGAAACTATTAGAGCTAATAAATGAATTCAGCAAAGTGGCAGGATATAAAATCAACACGCATAAATCAAAGGCATTCCTGTATATCAGCGACAAATCCTCTGAAATGGAAATGAGGACAACCACTCCATTCACAATATCTTCAAAAAAAATAAAATACTTGGGAATCAACCTAACAAAAGAGGTGAAAGACTTATACAATGAAAACTACAGAACCCTAAAGAGAGAAATAGAAGAAGATCTTAGAAGATGGAAAAATATACCCTGTTCATGGATAGGCAGAACTAACATCATCAAAATGGCGATATTACCAAAAGTTCTCTATAGGTTTAATGCAATGCCAATCAAAATCCCAACGGCATTTCTTGTAGAAATAGAGAAAGCAATCATGAAATTCATATGGAAAAATAAAAGACCCAGAATAGCAAAAACAATGCTAAGCAGGAAGTGTGAATCAGGCGGTATAGCGATACCAGACTTCAAACTATACTACAGAGCAATAGTAACAAAAACAGCATGGTACTGGTACCAAAACAGGCGGGTGGACCAATGGTACAGAATAGAGGACACAGAAACCAATCCACAAAACTACAACTATCTTATATTTGATAAAGGGGCTAAAAGCATGCAATGGAGGAAGGATAGCATCTTCAACAAATGGTGCTGGGAAAACTGGAAATCCATATGCAACAAAATGAAACTGAATCCCTTTCTCTCGCCATGCACAAAAGTTAATTCAAAATGGATCAAGGAGCTTGATATCAAATCAGAGACACGCCGTCTGATAGAAGAAAAAGTTGGCTACGATCTACATACTGTGGGGTCGGGCTCCAAATTCCTCAATAGGACACCCATAGCACAAAAGTTAATAACTAGAATCAACAAATGGGACTTACTCAAACTAAAAAGTTTTTTCTCAGCAAAAGAAACAATAAGAGAGGTAAATAGGGAGCCTACATCCTGGGAACAAATCTTTACTCCTCACACTTCAGATAGAGCCCTAATATCCAGAGTATACAAAGAACTCAAAAAATTAGACAATAAGAGAACAAACAACCCAATCAACAAATGGGCCAAGGACCTGAACAGACACTTCTCAGAGGAGGACATACAATCAATCAACAAGTACATGAAAAAATGCTCACCATCTCTAGCAGTCAGAGAAATGCAAATCAAAACCACCCTAAGATACCATCTCACTCCAGTAAGATTGGCAGCCATTATGAAGTCAAACAACAACAAGTGCTGGCGAGGATGTGGGGAAAAGGGTACACTTGTACATTGCTGGTGGGACTGCAAATTGGTGCAGCCAATTTGGAAAGCAGTATGGAGATTTCTTGGAAAGCTGGGAATGGAGCCACCATTTGACCCAGCTATTCCCCTTCTCGGTCTATTCCCTAAAGACCTAAAAAGAGCATGCTACAGGGACACTGCTACATCGATGTTCATAGCAGCACAATTCACAATAGCAAGACTGTGGAACCAACCTAGATGCCCTTCAATAGACGAATGGATAAAAAAAATGTGGCATTTATACACAATGGAGTATTACTCTGCATTAAAAAATGACAAAATCATAGAATTTGCAGGGAAATGGATGGCATTAGAGCAGATTATGCTAAGTGAAGCTAGCCAATCCCTAAAAAACAAATGCCAAATGTCTTCTTTGATATAAGGAGAGTAACTAAGAACAGAGTAGGGACGAAGAGCATGAGAAGAAGATTAACATTAAACAGGGATGAGAGGTGGGAGGGAAAGGGAGAGAGAAGGGAAATTGCATGGAAATGGAAGGAGACCCTCAGAGTTATACAAAATTACATACAAGAGGAAGTGAGGGGAAAGGGAAAAATAATACAAGGGGGAGAAATGAATGACAGTAGAGGGGATAGAGAGAGAAGAGGGGAGGTGAGGGGAGGGGGGATAGTAGAGGATAGGAAAGGCAGCAGAGTACAACAGACACTAGTATGGCAATATGTAAATCAATGGATGTGTAACTGATGTGATTCTGCAATCTGTATACGGGGTAAAAATGGGAGTTCATAACCCACTTGAATCAAAGTGTGAAATATGATATATCAAGAACTATGTAATGTTTTGAACAACCAACAATAAAAAATTAAAAAAAAAAAGAAAAGATTAGGAGAAAACTGTTACAAAGTTCTAGCCATTTGTTTTGTAAGAAATGCAAGAAGCCAATGTCCTTAGGCCAAGTCTCTCAGTTTAGAATACTATATAACAGCAAGCATTTTGGTTAGCTTATTTCCTGTGGTAATCTGTAGTAATCTACAAGATTTCAGATTTCTGTGCCTTCAGATCTGTGATAAAATTATTTTCTGTGGCATATGTTTTACAACCACCTTGGGAAATGAATACAGTGTAATATGATGGTTTGATAAACTTCATGAAGATACCCAATAGCTAAGGAGTTCTGTAATTTGATTTATTCCATATTAGTTGAGCACTGACTATAAGCCAGGTTTATCCTTTAAATTTATATGGAAACTTTTGTGATTTTAGTGTTCTGCAAAAATCCCAATGTGGTGTCCTGCTTTTAAAGACATTGTGTGACATTTCATATATTTTTAAAATTTTTCTTGCCCTATTAATGATATTATAGAGATATTTAATAGTAATAAAACTAATCTATTTCTTGCAACAAAAAAATAAATAAAAGGACATTGAAGAACTGTAAAGCACATTACTAAGTAAAAGAATTATAAACAGTTAATATACAGATACATGTTATGTAATTGCTTTTTTATGGTTTTCTGGAAGGGGCAAAGCTTTGGAAATAGTAGAAATATCAGTGATTCCAGGAAAAAGAGGAACAAGTAGGATATAAGTAGGAGGGATTTTTAAGGCAGCAAAATGATTCTATTATCCACTACAAAATAGTGGATATGTGCCATTATATACTTTTCAAAAGCAACATACTACATGACACCAAGAGTAAACCCTACTGTAAACCACAGATACTGAGTGGTAGTGATGTATACTATAAGTCCATCAGATACACCATTCATTCCAACTTGAGACAGAGTGTTGTCTAGGGAGTGGAAAGATCATACAAGAACTCTTGTACTTCCCACTGAGCTTTGCTCTGAAACTAAAACTGTTCTAAAAATGAAGTATATTTTTTAAAGTAGGAGACTCTATAATTTTGATTTAGGTTTATGTTTCTCTGCCAGAGGTAGGTTTAACAACTTACTTGATTTTGAAAATCAGAAATATTAGAGAATAGAAAGTACTGTATTTATGAGGATAATCAAATATTACTAAACAAATAATTAATTTAAGTGAAGTAATTTGTAAAAATATGAAGATATGAATGTAATGTAAGATATTATAATCATGAAATTAATGGCCTATCATGAAATAGGCACAGAGTATGCTTATGAAGAACATGTCTTCATAACAGCTTTTGGAAACATCTAAATATAGGTAAGCTATCCACATTCAAGTTTACTATTTTTACATTATTTTAGGTAGAATTCCAATTTCTCTTTGTATCTCATCAATTTAGTCTTAACCATACTATTTTCATCTATGTAAGGTTTTCAAATTTATCAAAACAATTTTTTTAAAATGATACCTCACATAAAACAGGTTGTTGAAAAAGAAATTATTTTGTTTAGTGAGTGGTTTTGCCATAAAACTTGGAAATATTTCTGCTCATTAATGCAAGCTAGTTTTAATGTCAGTTCATTTCCCATCTCATCAAAGCTCAAATATGTGAATTTGTTTCATGTCTTGAATGTCATACTTGATAGGCTGGAGAGAGAATAAAAACTTATGAAAAAAGACCACAAAATGCCAAAAAATAATCAATTTTTTACTTGAAAATACACAATTTCCTTAAGACTTATTAGGAGTTACTGTGAGAGAAGTCAGTTTATTAATAACAGACTTCAATACATTTGAACCTTAAAGCATAAAGTTTATAAATTTGTATAGCTCTGTGTAAGATCTATTTTAGCAAAATAAAACTGATATATTAGGAAAGCAGCACTCGGTGTAGCACCTCAAATGTACATGCTCAATAAATATTTGTTGATAATATGCAATGATAAAATATTCTCTGAGTTCAGAAGGAAAATTAGCCTGTCCTTATCCATTTACAAGTAAACAGTGTCTCATTTGGATACTGAAGTTGACAGGCTTAGCACTGAAAAATGATTTATTATCGCTACATAACCAGAAAAGCTAGTCAATCATTTCCACAATAAAAAATAATTGATACGTAATAATTTCTTAGTTATGTGTTTAACTATGTGTATAAATATGAGAAAAGAATTTAAATGAAAAGTCTTTTGGGACTTCTGTCAGTGTTGTTATTAAGATCACTTTTTTTTTCAAAATTCATATATTGAACAGTTTACAGCTTTATCAGAACATAAATTTTGGTATGGCAACTGGATTGTAATAGGTTGATACAACTTTGTTTTTTGGAATAATTGCTCAGTTTTTTTGTACTATTCACAGTCCTTTGTCAGTAAATAACTCTGAATGTTTGACAACCAAAATATTGTACAATTTTTTTTTTTTTTTTGTAATTCCTCTTAGAAGTATTTGAACTCTTTTTCATTCTGGTGAGTGAAAACTGACAGGTGTTATGTGCCTAATGAGTTTTGTATACAATGTACATCTTTAATGGGAAGTATTTCCACCATAATTTAATCTGAAATTTTCTTCCCTTAATTCATCTTCTAAACAGAAACATGGATTGAATGCCTGATGGTGCTAAGCTTATTCTAGGAACCAATTATGTAATTATGAATAGAACCTTGTTCTTTCAACAAGAATTCATATACTAATGGCACATAAAGTTAGAATTTAATTATTATAATAGAACATATATCACCCCCTTATATCAGAGAAAACATTCTGGATTTATTTTTATGGGATTGGCTAACTTCACTTAGAATAATCTTCTCTAATGCCATCCATTTCCCTGCAAATGCCATGATCTTATTGTTTTTTAGTGCTGAGTAATATTCCATTGTGTATAAATGCCATATTTTTTTTTATCCATGCATCTACTGAAGGAAATCTAGGTTGGCTCCACAGTTTAGCTATTGTAAATTGTGCTGCTATAAACATTGATGTGTCTGTGTCCCTGTAGTATGCTCTTTTTAGGTCCTTTGGGTATAGTCCGAGAAGAGGAATATCTGGGTCAAATGGTGGTTCCATTCCCAGCTTTCCAAGGAATCTCCATACTGCTTTCCAAATTGGCTGCACTAATTTGCAGTCCCACTAGCAGTGTATAAGTTTACCTTCCCCCACCCCCCAATCACCCTCGCCAGCACTTGTTGTTTGTCTTCATAATGGCTGCCATTCTTACTGGAGTGAGATGATATCTTAGAGTAGTTTTAATTTGCATTTCTCTGATTGCTAGAGATGATGAGCATTTTTTTTTTTTGTATATTTGTTGATTGATTGTATATCTTCTTCTGAGAAGTGTCTATTCAGGTCCTTGGCCCATTTATTGACTGAATTTTTTTTTTTTTGGTGTTTATCTTGTTGAGCTCTTTATATACCCTAGAGATTATAATGGGGGTGGCATGAAATGGGATTGAGAGGGGAGAGCAAGAGAGGAAGATTATCTCTAGATAGGGAATAGGGGTGGGAGGGCAAGGAAGGGAGAAGAGGAATAGCATGGATGGTGGAAGGAGACCCTCATCATTATACAAAATACATGTATGAAGATGTGAATTTGGTGTCAACATAACTTATATACAAAAATAGATATGATAGATTGTTGTATAAAGGTATATTAAGAATTGTAATGCAAAAAAAAAATAAGAGAGCTCATGTATAATGGCATAATTTGATGTGAACATACTTTATATTCAGAGTTACAAAAAATGTGCTGTGAATGGATAATTATGATCGAATTTCACTATTGTCATATATGAGAAATTAATAAAGAACATATATACAATGTCAAAGTAGAAAGAATGAATCACAGCTATAGTAGTCAAACATCTAACTTTGAAACTCTCTGAATTATGCTACTTAGATTTCTTTGGTTTATATGATATTTTTTTCTATTAGTTAGCTCATTTTCATGTACCCAACATACACATTTAATTTTCACAATGACTCTTTGCATTTTTCCCCCATAAGTTTATCTTTCTGAGTCTGCTAAGATGAAGAGGGTATATCTAAATGTGTGTGTTAGACCCTTATGCTGACACTTGCTAAAGGGGCATATTTATTTCCTCTTAATTATAAATTCAGTCTTTGTAAGGACATGAATGTAACAAAAATGATTTAAATATGACTTTCAATTTTTTTCTGATTTAATTAATAAAATATAACTTAACCAGAAACTTTTGTTGATAATCTATTTTAAGGACAGAGCAGAATTTTAATAATGCTTTAAGGATTTAAGCTCTCTTGGTTTTCCTTCAATAAATGAATATAACATTAATATTCCAATTATAAAAAATAAAAATAGCATGAAAGTTCAGACACAACCAGAATTGCATAGGATCCTGATAACTAAAATTCTCTTTGTTATTAAAGCCTTGAAATTCCTAATAGCTGGCACATCTGGCTTAAAGGATTTACCTAATGTTAACCTACTGAGATATATTTATTAACTTAATATATAGGTTAATCATTTTTTAAAAACAAGCATGATTGCTATGAGTTTTCTACTGTGATTCTCTATATTTACTGTTGAATAAGGAGAGAAATTATATAACTCACTAGAACACTGGAAATTTATGATCCTCAGTTCACATAGTTTCTCATTGCCTTCTGCTATCTTCTAAGATATACCTAGTTAGTTCTTTTATGCTCGTCACATTTTCTATCACAGCATATCTCCACTCTTTTTAATCCTGTTAATCTTCCACCAGTCCTATTTAATTATAGAATATGACCTTACTTCCAACTTGATAAACAGAGTTTATTGCATACATCTACCTTTTCTCCTATTAAATTTTTTCCCACAAAAATTGTGAGTTCTCCCATAAACTTTTAGTTATCACAATCCATTTGCTTCTAAACCTACCATTTTCATAGATTCTATTGCAACCAAAATATTTCTGTGCTCTGTATCCTTTATGCTTCAGCGTTCTTGGTTGTCTCACTCTATTAATTGTATCTTATTCTCCTCATCTGTTGTTTCCCAAAAGTGTTTATTTGCATCCTTAAAAAAACTTCTTCTAGGGGCTGGGGTTGTGGTTCAGTGATAGAGTGCTTGCCTAGCATGCATGAGGCACTGGGTTTCATTCTAAGCACCACATATAAATAAATAAAAAAGTTCCATTGACAACTAAAAAATATTAAAAAAAAAAAAAAAAAAGAAATCTTCTTCCAACCCTAAATATTTCTTTGGGTCTGACACCCTCTTTAGACTGTCCCTATTCAACCACTACTCCTTAGTAACAATTCTTCACAATATACTTATTTATTTAATTCCCATTTACCACAGAATTTTTATTAATTATTTATTAATAATTTCTCTTGAGGTCTTGTATTACATGCTAGAGTTATATAGTAAATAAAACAAAGTTTGTGTCTTTTTATAGTTAATAATCTAATGGTGGGAGTCAGAAGTTAAATATCTTGAGAGGTTCTGAGTAATAATCTACTAATGTAAAAGTAAAGGAAGAGGATATTGGAAGCTTTTTATGAGTACACACACTTATGTATACATAGAGAATGGGGAGAGAGTATGAACTGGAAGTACTGGGGAATGGTCATGTGAAAATCGCTTAAATAAAGGTTGGTAACAGACTAAAAGTCTGGTACAAATGTGTGAAGACTGGACTGTGCTCATAATCCCATGTAATCTGATGTTAATCATCTCTGCACTCACTTTCAATAAATTACTGAAGTCAGGATACTGTGGAATTCCCATTTTTGAAAATTCAGCTCTTGGAAATGCAAAGCTAAAATGATTCTTTCCAAGATAATGGAAAGTGCTGACTTGATAAAATCTTAGTAGAATCTCTGACTCTGGAAGGCAAAGTTGGGGCATTTTATGAAACTTACATGCTTGTTTAAGGTATGTCTTTTGTCATTCTAGGGGCTTAGTTGGTATTGGTGAAGGATAACGATGTAATAGTTGTAGAGGAGAAATAGCAAGATAAGAGTATTGAAATAAGTGTTCCTAAGAGTTTGGGGAAGTAAACAGTGGTATGATGATATCTACTCAAAAGCAAAATAGTTTAATTTTCATGTAAAAGTTTATTGTGGAAGTTTCTGAATTGAATAACAAAGTGATTTGCAATTTTTATCTTTCCAAGAAAGACAAAATAGTTTTAAAGTTGGCTGAGAGGATTGTAAAGACACTCAAATATGAAGGCTATGTTACTATAGGTGTATAACTATATTTTACCTTAAGTATTGTTTTATGGGCATAGATGGTTTTATGTTTCATAGTCTCCATCAATCTGAGCTAAACTTAGATAATTAGTATCTGTACACATTGTCAAACCAGATCTTTATTACTACATAAAATGGCATAACCATGTGTCAAGTTTTCCAGAGGGCTGATGGTTTCAGCCTCCACCGCATTATTTTCCTTTTATTTTGTTGGCTGATCATTTTTCAGATCATGTGATAATGACATGAAGACTGCACAGCAGTATTTGAAGTTGAGAACACACACAAAGACTCTGTAAAACAAATACACAAAGAAAAATTATCAAAATGTGCTGTCCTTTTCTTAGGCAGGATCCAACAGTACCCATACTAAGTAAAAAATAAATCCTGTCTCCAATATAGAGTCCACAAAATCAGATAGGATAATTTATTAAATAATCTCATATCTTATTTCCAGATACATTAGTAGTAATAAAGATCCCATGGAGATCTTCAAAGATATAAAAACATACTTCTCTAAAATACCACATGTATCCCTTTGTGAGGGTAATAAAATGTCTAAAATGACTCTTTTCAAACACTGAGCATCTCATTTCATGAATTTCATGTTTGAAGAACTCAGTGACTCTGTAGTCATTTTCTAGCTCTCCTACCATTCTCTCACATACCCTTCCAGGTAACATGTTTTATCTCTCTTTCTGGGCCTCTAATAAAACATCAAGTACAAATGTCTTCAGGAGAGGAAAAACAGTTCCAGAACTCACCTTGAGTGGTTAGGATTTTGATTCTCAATTTTAGTTTTTCTTTCTGATTGTCTAACAGACACTTTAAGAGGAAAGCTAATGGCCAAATTGGACTATGCTTTTTGGCAAATCAAATGCCATCCTGAAGTCAAGCATCAGTTTGCAATGATAAGAGTTATATGTTCAGTTTTCAGGTAGTACCCGGTAACCAAAACCAGATTTGTGCTGTAAATGCATATTCGTTTTGGGGGACATCAACAATCCAGTTTTAGCTAAAATCCATGGAGGTATATAAAATAGTATTCTAATTCTTTGTCAAAATTCTAAGAGTGGCCCAGTACCAGGCAATGAAAATCATTCTATTGAGGTCATTTATTATATTTAAAGCAGAGAGAAGTGGAACATCTTGCTTTTAAGATTTGTAAAATCACAAGAGCTTCCCCAAACACAATTGAAGAATACTTAGATAGAAGAATACTTTAGCTCTTCTTCAATTCCTGTTTCTGTGAAGGTTCTGTTGCATGAGCTAATTCCACAAAAGGGCACTGAGTATTAATTTAGTGGAGAAAGGAACCTTTTTTTCTAGCTATAACACAGCAGAGAGGTTTTAGATTTCTGCTTTTCCTCACTAACTGTAGTGTTTCTCATCTAAAATGTTACCTCTCTAGTGCACTCAAGAAACCAAATGATTGATTTTAAAAAAGTATTCTATGAAAGAAAGCTACATGACTCTCAAAAAAACAAAGCCAAAAAGCATAGGCAGGAATGGTAGCGTAGCACATGTGTGTAATCCCAGGTACTCAGGAGGCTGAGGCAGGAGAATTATGAGGTCAGCCTGAACAACTTAAGACCATGTGTCTGTCTGTCCTG